>NC_134326.1:607500-907500 GCF_964195595.1 Calonectris borealis
TTGTTCCTCGGGCTCTGGTTTCTTTCCTCGGGAGCTCGTTTTGTTCCTCGAGCTGTGGTTTTGCTCCTCTAGCTCTCGTTGTCTTCCTCGGGCTCTGGTGTTCTTCCTCGGGCTCTGCTTTTCTTCTTCGAGGGCTAGTTTTGTTCCTCGGGGTCTGCTTTTATTCCTCGGGCCCTCCTTTTGTTCTTCGGGATCTGGTTTTGTTCCTCGGGCTCTGGTTTTCTTCCTCGGGCTCTGGTTTCTTTCCTCGGGCTCTGGTTTTGTTCCTCGAGCTGTGGTTTTGCTCCTCTAGCTCTGGTTGTCTTCCTCGGGCTCTGGTTTTCTTCCTCGACGGCTGGTTTTGTTCCCCGGGCTCTGGTTTTGTTCTTCCAGCTCTGCGTTAGCTCCTCGGGCTCTGGTTTGGGTCCACGGGTCTCGTTTTGTTCCTCGGGCCCACCATTTGTTCCTCCGTCTCTGGTTTTGTTCCTCGGGTTCTGTTTTTCTTCCTCGGGCTCTGGTTTAATTTCTCGGATTCTGGTTTTGTTCCTCGAGCTCTGGTTTAGTTCCATTGGCTCTTTTTGTTCCTCAGGCTCTGGTTTTTTTCCTCGGACTCTGGTTTTGTTCCTCGGACTCTAGTATAATTCCACGGGCTCTGGTTTTGTTCCTTGGGGCCTCCTTTTGTTCTTCGCAATCTGGTTTTGTTCCTCGGGATCTGGTTTTGTTCCTCGGGCTCTGGTTTCTTTCCTCGGGAGCTCGTTTTGTTCCTCGAGCTGTGGTTTTGCTCCTCTAGCTCTGGTTGTCTTCCTCGGGCTCTGGTTTTCTTCCTCGGGCTCTGCTTTTCTTCCTCGAGGGCTAGTTTTGTTCCTCGGGGTCTGGTTTTATTCCTTGGGCCCTCCTTTTGTTCTTCGGGATCTGGTTTTGTTCCTTGGGCTCTGGTTTTCTTCCTCGGGCTCTGGTTTCTTTCCTCGGGCTCTGGTTTTGTTCCTCGAGCTGTTGTTTTGCTCCTCTAGCTCTGGTTGTCTTCCTCAGGCTCTGGTATTATTCCTCGAGGGCTAGTTTTGTTCCTCGGGGTCTCGTTTTCTTCCTCGGACCCTCCTTTTGTTCTTCGGGACCTGTTTTTGTTCCTTGGGCTCCGGTTTCTTTCCCCGGGCTCTGGTTTTGTTCCTTGAGCTGTGGTTTTGCTCCTCTAGCTCTGGTTGTCTTCCTCGGGCTCTGGTATTCTTCCTCGAGGGCTAGTTTTGTTCCTCGGGCTCTGTTTTTTTTCCTCGGGCCCTCTTTTTGTTCTTCGGGATCTGGTTTTGTTCCTCGGGATCTGGTTTCGTTCCTCAGGCTCTGGTTTCTTTCCTCGGGCTCTGGTTTTCATAGAATCATAGAATCATAGAATCATACAGGTTGGAAAAGACCTCTAAGATCATCGTGTCCAACCGTCAACCCAACACCAGCATGCCCACTACACCATGTCCCTAAGGGCCTCATCTACACTTCTTTTAAATACCTCCAGGGATGGTGACTCCACCACTTCCCTGGGCAGCCTGTTCCAAGGCCTGACCACTCTTTCAGTAAAGAAGTTTTTCCTAATGTTCAATCTAAACCTCCCTTGGCGCAACTTGAGGCCATTTCCTCTTGTCCTATCGCTAGTTACTTGGGAGAAGAGACCAACACCCACCTCGCTACAACCTCCCTTCAGGTAGTTGTAGAGCGTGATGAGGTCTCCCCTCAGCCTCCTCTTCTCCAGGCTAAACAACCCCAGTTCCCTCAGCCGCTCCTCATAAGACTTGTGCTCCAGGCCCTTCACCAGCTTCGTTGCCCTCCTCTGGACGCGCTCCAGCACCTCCATGTCCTTCTTGTAGTGAGGGGCCCAAAACTGAACACAGTATTTGAGGTGCGGCCTCACCAGTGCCGAGTACAGGGGCACGATCACCTCCCTGCTCCTGCTGGCCACACTTTCTGATACAGGCCAGGATGCCGTTGGCCTTCTTGGCCACCTGAGCACACTGCCGGCTCATGTTCAGCCGGCTGTCAACCAGCACCCCCAGGTCCTTTTCCTCTGGGCAGCTTTCCAGCCACTCTTCCCCAAGCCTGTAGCGTTGCCTGGGGTTGTTGTGGCCGAAGTGCAGGACCCGGCACTTGGCCTTGTTGAATCTCATACAGTTGGCCTCGGCCCATCGATCCAGCCTGTCCAGGTCCCTCTGCAGAGCCTTCCTACCCTCCAGCAGATCAACACTCCCGCCCAACTTGGTGTCGTCTGCAAACTTACTGAGGGAGCACTCGATCCCCTCATCCAGATCATTGATGAAGATATTGAACAGGACCGGCCCCAGTACTGAGCCCTGGGGAACACCGCTCGTGACCGGCCGCCAACTGGATTTAACTCCGTTCACCACAACTCTCTGGGCTCGGCCGTCCAGCCAGTTTTTTACACAGTGAAGAGTGCACCTGTCTAGGCCGTGAGCCGCCAGCTTCTCTAGGAGAATGCTGTGGGAGACAGTGTCAAAGGCCTTACTGAAGTCCAAGTAGACCACATCCACTGCCTTTCCCTCATCCACGAGGCGGGTCACCTGGTCATAGAAGGAGATCAGGTTGGTCAAGCAGGACCTGCCTTCCATGAACCCGTGCTGGCTGGGCCTGATCCCCTGGTTGTCCCGGACATGGCTCGTGAGCGCCCTCAAAATGAACCGCTCCATGATCTTCCCCGGCACCGAGGTCAGGCTGACCGGTCTGTAGTTCCCCGGATCCTCCCTCCGGCCCTTCTTGTAGATGGGAGTCACATTGGCAAGCCTCCAGTCGTCCGGGACCTCCCCAGTTAACCAGGACTGCTGGTAAATGATGGAGAGCGGCTCGGCAAGCTCTTCCGCCAGCTCCCTCAGTACCCTCGGGTGGATCCCATCCGGCCCCATAGACTTGTGAACGTCCAGGTGGCATAGCAGGTCATGAACTTCATCCTCTTGAATTATGGGGGGTTTATCCTGCTCGTCGTCCCTGTCTTCCCGCTCAGGGGGCTGAGTACCCTGAGGATAACCACTCTGACTACTAAAGACTGAGGCAAAGTAGGCGTTGAGTACCTCAGCCTTTTCCTCGTCCTTGGTGGCAACGTTCCCCCCCGCATCCAATAGAGGATGGAGATTCTCCTTGGCTCTCCTTTTGTCATTAATATACTTATAAAAGCATTTTTTGTTGTCTCTCACGACAGTGGCCAGGTTGAGTTCTAGCCGGGTTTTTGCCTTTCTAATTTCCTCTCTGCACGACCTAACGCGATCCCTGTACTCTTCCTGAGTTGCCTGACCCTTCCTCCACAAGTGATAAACTCTCCTTTTTTCCCTGAGTCCCAGCCAGAGCTCCCCGTTCAGCCAGGCCGGTCGCCTTCCCCGCCCGTTCTTCTTTCGACACATGGGGACAGCCCGCTCCTGCGCCTTTAAGACTTCCTTCTTGAAGAACGTCCAGCCTTCCTGGACCCCTTTGCCCTTCAGGACTGTCTCCCAAGGGACCCTCTCGACCAGTGTCCTGAGCAGGCCAAAGTCCGCCCGCCGGAAGTCCATGGTAGCGGTTTTGCTGGCCCCCCTCTTTACTTCACCAAGTATCGAAAATTCTACCATTTCATGGTCGCTAAGCCCAAGCCGGCCTCCGACCACCACATCTCCCACCAGCCCTTCTCTGTTCGTGAACAGCAGGTCAAGCGAGGCATCTCCCCTGGTGGGCTCGCTTACCAGCTGCGTCAGGAAGTTATCTTCCACACACTCCAGGAACCTCCTCGACTGTTTCCTCTCTGCCGTGTGGTATTTCCAGCAGACATCCGGAAAGTTGAAGTCCCCCACGAGAACAAGGGCTAGCGACTGGGAGACTTCTGCCAGCCTCTGGTAGAATATTTCATCTGCCTCCTCTTCCTGGCTAGGTGGTCTATAACAGACCCCCAGCAGGATATCTGCCTTGTTGGCCTTCCCCCTCATCCTTATCCACAAGCACTCGACCTCGTCATCACTACCATCGAGCTCTAGACAGTCGAAGCATTCCCTAACATACAGGGCTACTCCACCGCCTCTCCTTCCTCGCCTGTTCCTTCTGAAAAGCTTATAGCCATCCATTGCAGCACTCCAATCGTGCGACTCATCCCACCATGTTTCCGTGATGGCGACTAAGTCATAGCTACTCCGCTGCACAATGGCTTCCAGCTCCTCCTGTTTGCCGCCCATGCTGCGTGCATTGGTATAGATGCACTTCAGCTGGGCTGCCGATTTCTCCCCCGACAATGGCGTGCGGTCCCTAGGCTCTTCTCTAGAGAGCCTGGTTTTATCCCCGTCCCCCTTTGAACCTAGTTTAAAGCCCTCTCGATGAGCCCCGCCAACTCATACGCGAGAATCCTTTTCCCCCTGTGAGACAGCTGAACTCCATCTGTCGCCAGCAGGCCCGGTGCCGTGTAAACCTCCCCGTGGTCAAAGAAGCCAAAATTCTGTCGATGGCACCAGCCCCTGAGCCACGTGTTGATCCGATGAGTTTTCCTGTTCCTTTCGGTGTTCTGCCCTGCCACTAAAGGGATCGAGGAAAAAACTACCTGTGCTCCCGATCCTCCTACCAGTCGCCCCAGCGCCCTGAAGTCCCTTTTGATCCCTTCGGGACTTCTCCCTGCAACCTCCTCACTGCCAGCCTGTATAACCAGTAGTGGGTAGTAATCGGAGGCCTGCACGAGACTAGGGAGTTTCCTAGTAATGTCCTTCACCCGGGCCCCAGGGAGGCAGCAGACTTCCCTGTGGGATGGGTCCGGCCGACAGATTGGGCCCTCGGTCCCCCTCAGAAGGGAATCACCAATGACAATTACCCTCCTTTTTTTCTTAGCAGAGGCAGTCGTAATTTGTGGGGCTGGCTGCCTCTCTTCGGGCAACCCCCTGGATGGGCCTTCATCTTCGTCCTCGTTCGTCTGGCCCTCAAGTTCCAGAGCCCCGTATCTGTTGTGTAGGGGCAGCTGGGAAGGTTGAGGCGAGGAAGGCCGGCCGGGGGTTTGCCTGGCACCCCGAGCAGGGACCTGTGTCCATTCCCCTCCGTCGCCTGGGTCTCCTCCTTCCGCCTGGTGGCAAGAGGGCAGGGGTTCCTCCGCTTCTTGCGGAGCCTCCGTGTGCTGCCCTTGCCTCAGGGATGGCAGGGTGCGGCTCCACCAATCTATCTCTCTTTCGCACTCCCTGATGCTCCTTAGCCTCTCCACTTCCTCCTTCAGCTCTGCCACCAGGCTGAGCAGATCATCCACCTGGTCGCAACGCACACAGGCATCGTCTCTGCTGCTCTCCTGTGCAAGGGACAGCCTCAGGCACTCCCTGCAGCTGGAGGCCTGGACAGATGTGTGTTTGCACAGGGGCTCCGTCTGGGTCGCCACGTTTGTCCTGGCGATGGCTTTTGGCCGAGTGGATACCATGGCCAGGTCCTCTTCTGGGAGGGCAACGACCACGAGCTGAGCTGGCCTCTGGAGCCTGGAGGGGGGCTGCGCCCTGCTCGCACGCCCTGCCGGCGCGAACTGCCGCGCAAACTGCCGCGCCACGCCCTTCTGACGCGCCACGCCCTGTTTGCCCGCCCTGTTCGCCGCGCTCCGGGTCGCTCGCGCTCCCTGGGGGCTGCTCTTGTACCTGAGGGGGTTCGGCCGCCGTCCCTCCTGGCCCCGCCCACGCTGAGTCAGAGCTGCCGCTCGTCAGGAGCTCGCTCCTCCGGCTCGGGGGAGGGGGGCTGGGGCGCCCTCTCGCTCCCCTGCGCTGTTGCCTTCGCGGTTTTCGCCGCGGTTTCGCCGCTTCAGGAAGGGTCCCCCGGCGCGATCCTCCGCTCCAGAGCCCTTCGCCTCGGTGGCTTCGAATGAAACGAAATGGCGGGTGCCCTGGGTTTTAAACTGCCGCCGTCCCTCCTGGCCCCACCCACGCTGAGTCAGAGCTGCCGCTCGTCAGGAGCTCGCTCCTCCGGCTCGGGGGAGGGGGGCTGGGACGCCCTCTCGCTCCCCTGCGCTGTTGCCTTCGTGGTTTTCGCCGCGGTTTCGCCGCTTCAGGAAGGGTCCTCCGGCGCGATCCTCCGCTCCAGAGCCCTTCGCCTCGGTGGCTTCGAATGAAACGAAATGGCTGATGCCCTGGGTTTTAAACTGCCGCCGTCCCTCCTGGCCCCGCCCACGCTGAGTCAGAGCTGCCGCTCGTCAGGAGCTCGCTCCTCCGGCTCGGGGGAGGGGGGCTGGGGCGCCCTCTCGCTCCCCTGCGCTGTTGCCTTCGCGGTTTTCGCCGCGGTTTCGCCGCTTCAGGAAGGGTCCCCCGGCGCGATCCTCCGCTCCAGAGCCCTTCGCCTCGGTGGCTTCGAGCCACCGAGTGGCTTTGTTCGAGCCACCGGAGGCTTTGTTCCTCGAGCTGTGGTTTTGCTCCTCTAGCTCTGGTTGTCTTCCTCGGGCTCTGGTTTTCTTCCTCGGGCTCTGGTTTTCTTCCTCGAAGGCTGGTTTTGTTGCCCGGGCTCTGGTTTTGTTCTTCCAGCTCTGCTTTAGCTCCTCGGGCTCTGGTTTGGGTCCAACGGTCTCGTTTTGTTCCTCGGGCCCACCATTTCTTCCTCCGTCTCTGGTTTTGTTCCTCGGGTTCTGGTTTTCTTCCTCGGGCTCTGTTTTAGTTCCATTGGCTCTGGTTTTGTTCCTCAGGCTCTGGTTTTTTTCCTCGGGCTCTGGTTTTGTTCCTCGGACTCTAGTATAATTCCACGGTCTCTGGTTTTGTTCCTCTGGGCCTCCTTTTGTTCTTCGCGATCTGATTTTGTTCCTCGGGCTCTTTTTTCTTTCCTTGGGCTCTGGTTTTGTTCTTCGAGCTGTGGTTTTGCTCCTCTAGCTCTCGTTGTCTTCCTCGGGCTCTGGTTTTCTTCCTCGGGCTCTGGTTTTCTTCCTCGAGGGCTGGTTTCTTTCCCCGGGCTCTGGTTTTGTTCTTCCAGCTCTGCTTTAGCTCCTTGGGCTCTGGTTTGGGTCCACGGGTCTCGTTTTGTTCCTCGGGCCCACCATTTCTTCCTTGGTCTCTGGTTTTGTTCCTCGGGCTCTGGTTTTCTTCCTCGGGCTCTGGTATTGTCCCTCGGCATCTTTTTTTGTTCCTCTGCCCCTGCTTTTTTTTCTCGGCCTCTGGTTTTGTTCCCCGGGCTCTGGTTTAGTTCCACGGGCTCTGCTTTTGTTCCTCAGGCTCTGGTTTTTTTCCTCGGGCTCTGGTTTTGTTCCTCGGACTCTAGTATAATTCCACGGGCTCTGGTTTTGTTCCTCGGGGCCTCCTTTTGTTCTTCGCGATCTGGTTTTGCTCCTCGGGATCTGGTTTTGTTCCTCGGCCTCTGGTTTCTTTCCTCGGGAGCTCATTTTGTTCCTGGAGCTGTGGTTTTGCTCCTCTAGCTCTCGTTGTCTTCCTCGGGCTCTGGTTTTATTCCTCGGGCTCTGCTTTTCTTCCTCGAGGACTAGTTTTCTTCCTCGGGCTCTGGTTTTATTCCTCGGGCCCTCCTTTTGTTCTTCAGGATCTGGTTTTGTTCCTCGGGCTCTGGTTTTCTTCCTCGGGCTCTGGTTTCTTTCCTCGGGCTCTGGTTTTGTTCCTCGAGCTGTGGTTTTGCTCCTCTAGCTCTGGTTGTCTTCCTCGGGCTCTGGTTTTCTTCCTCGAGGGCTGGTTTTGTTCCTCGGGCTCTGGTTTTATTCCTCGGGCCCTCCTTTTGTTCTTCGCGATCTGGTTTTGTTCTTCGGGATCTGGTTTTGTTCCTCGGGCTCTGGTTTCTTTCCACGGGAGCTCGTTTTGTTCCTCGAGCTGTGGTTTTGCTCCTCTAGCTCTCGTTGTCTTCCTTGGGCTCTGGTTTTCTTCCTCGGGCTCTGGTTTTCTTCCTCGAGGGCTAGTTTTGTTCCTCGGGGTCTCGTTTTGTTCCTCGGGCCCTCCTTTTGTTCTTCGCGATCTGGTTTTGTTCTTCGGGACCTGTTTTTGTTCCTCGGGCTCCGGTTTCTTTCCTCGGGCTCTGGTTTTGTTCCTTGAGCTGTGGTTTTGCTCCTCTAGCTCTGGTTGTCTTCCTCGGGCTCTGGTTTTCTTCCTCGAGGGCTAGTTTTGTTCCTCGGGGTCTCGTTTTATTCCTCGGACCCTCCTTTTGTTCTTCGGGACCTGTTTTTGTTCCTTGGGCTCCGGTTTCTTTCCTCGGGCTCTGGTTTTGTTCCTCGAGCTGTGGTTTTGCTCCTCTAGCTCTGGTTGTCTTCCTCGGGCTCTGGTTTTCTTCCTCGAGGGCTAGTTTTGTTCCTCGGGCTCTGGTTTTATTCCTCGGGCCCTCCTTTTGTTCTTCGCGATCTGGTTTTGTTCCTCGGGATCTGGTTTCGTTCCTCAGGCTCTGGTTTCTTTCCTCGGGCTCTGGTTTTGTTCCTCGAGCTGTGGTTTTGCTCCTCTAGCTCTCGTTGTCTTCCTCGGGCTCTGGTTTCCTTCCTCGGGCTCTGCTTTTGTTCCTCGAGGGCTGGTTTTGTTGCCCAGGATCTGGTTTTGTTCTTCCAGCTCTGCTTTAGCTCCTCGGGCTCTGGTTTGGGTCCACGGGTCTCGTTTTGTTCCTCAGGCCCACCATTTGTTCCTCCGTCTCTGGTTTTGTTCCTCGGGTTCTGGTTTTCTTCCTCGGGCTCTGGTTTAATTTCTCGGGTTCAGGTTTTGTTCCTCGAGCTCTGTTTTAGTTCCATTGGCTCTGGTTTTGTTCCTCAGGCTCTGGTTTTTTTCCTCAGGCTCTGGTTTTGTTTCTCGGGCTCTGGTTTTGTTCCTCGGACTCTAGTATATTTCCACGGGTCTGGTTTTGTTCCTCGGGGCCTCCTTTTATTCTTCGCGATCTGGTTTTGTTCCTCGGGCTCTGGTTTTCTTCCTCGGGCTCTGGTTTCTTTCCTCGGGAGCTCGTTTTGTTCCTCGAGCTGTGGTTTTGCTCCTCTTGCTCTCGTTGTCTTCCTCGGGCTCTGGTTTTCTTCCTCGGGCTCTGGTTTTCTTCCTCGAGGGCTAGTTTGGTTCCTCGGGGTCTTGTTTTTTTCCTCGGGCCCTCCTTTTCTTCTTCGGGATCTGGTTTTGTTCTTCGGGATCTGGTTTTGTTCCTCGGGCTCTGGTTTCTTTCCTCGGGTGCTCGTTTTGTTCCTCGAGCTGTGGTTTTGCTCCTCTAGCTCTGGTTGTCTTCCTCGGGCTCTGGTTTTCTTCCTCGGGCTCTGCTTTTCTTCCTCGAGGGCTAGTTTTGTTCCTTGGGGTCTCGTTTTATTCCTCGGACCCTCCTTTTGTTCTTCGGGACCTGTTTTTGTTCCTCGGGCTCCGGTTTCTTTCCTCGGGCTCTGGTTTTGTTCCTCGAGCTGTGGTTTTGCTCCTCTAGCTCTGGTTTTCTTCCTCGGGCTCTGGTTTTCTTCCTCGGGCTCTGGTTTTCTTCCTCGAGGGCTGGTTTTGTTCCCCGGGCTCTGGTTTTGTTCTTCCAGCTCTGCTTTAGCTCCTCGGGCTCTGGTTTGGGTCCAAAGGTCTCGTTTTGTTCCTCGGGCCCACCATTTCTTCCTCCGTCTCTGGTTTTGTTCCTCGGGTTCTGTTTTTCTTCCTCGGGCTCTGGTTTAATTTCTCGGGTTCTGGTTTTGTTCTTCGAGCTCTGTTTTAGTTCCATTGGCTCTGGTTTTGTTCCCTGGGGCCTCCTTTTGTTCTTCGGATTCTGGTTTTGTTCCTCAGGCTCTGGTTTTCTTCCTCGGGCTCTGGTTTTCTTCCTCGAGGGCTGGTTTTGTTCCCCGGGCTCTGGTTTTGTTCTTCCAGCTCTGCGTTAGCTCCTCGGGCTCTGGTTTGGGTCCACGGGTCTCGTTTTATTCCTCGGGCCCACCATTTCTTCCTCGGTCTCTGGTTTTGTTCCTCGGGCTCTGGTTTTCTTCCTCGGCTCTGGTATTGTTCCTCGGCCTCTTTTTTTGTTCCTCTGCCCCTGCTTTTTTTTCTTGGCCTCTGGTTTTGTTCCCCGGGCTCTGGTTTAGTTCCACGGGCTCTGCTTTTGTTCCTCAGGCTCTGGTTTTTTTCCTCGGGCTCTGGTTTTGTTCCTCGGAGTCTAGTATAATTCCACGGGCTCTGGTTTTGTTTCTTGGGGCCTCCTTTTGTTCTTCGCGATCTAGTTTTGCTCCTCGGGATCTGGTTTTGTTCCTCGGGCTCTGGTTTCTTTCCTCGGGAGCTCGTTTTGTTCCTGGAGCTGTGGTTTTGCTCCTCTAGCTCTGGTTGTCTTCCTCAGGCTCTGGTATTATTCCTCAAGGGATAGTTTTGTTCCTCGGGGTCTCGTTTTATTCCTCGGACCCTCCTTTTGTTCTTCGGGACCTGTTTTTGTTCCTTGGGCTCCGGTTTCTTTCCTCGGGCTCTGGTTTTGTTCCTCGAGCTGTGGTTTTGCTCCTCTAGCTCTGGTTGTCTTCCTCGGGCTCTGGTTTTCTTCCTCGAGGGCTAGTTTTGTTCCTCGGGCTCTGGTTTTATTCCTCGGGCCCTTCTTTTGTTCTTCGCGATCTGGTTTTGTTCCTCGGGATCTGGTTTCGTTCCTCAGGCTCTGGTTTCTTTCCTCGGGCTCAGGTTTTGTTCCTCTAGCTGTGGTTTTGGTCCTCTAGCTCTCGTTGTCTTCCTCGGGCTCTGGTTTCACTCCCCGGGCTCTGGTTTTCTTCCTCGAGGGCTCGTTTTGTTGCCCAGGATCTGGTTTTGTTCTTCCAGCTCTGCTTTAGCTCCTCGGGCTCTGGTTTGTGTCCATGGGTCTCGTTTTGTTCCTCAGGCCCACCATTTCTTCCTCCGTCTCTGGTTTTGTTCCTCGGGCTCTGGTTTTCTTCCTCGGGCTCTGGTTTAATTTCTCGAGTTCTGGTTTTGTTCCTCGAGCTCTGTTTTAGTTCCATTGGCTCTGGTTTTGTTCCTCAGGCTCTGGTTTTTTCCCTCGGGCTCTGGTTTTGTTCCTCGGACTCTAGTATAATTCCACGGGTTCTGGTTTTGTTCCTCGGGGCCTCCTTTTATTCTTCGCGATCTGGTTTTGTTCCTCGGGCTCTGGTTTCTTTCCTCGGGAGCTCGTTTTGTTCCTCGAGCTGTGGTTTTGCTCCTCTAGCTCTGGTTGTCTTCCTCGGGCTCTTGTTTTCTTCCTCGGGCTCTGGTTTTCTTCCTCGAGGGCTAGTTTTGTTCCTCGTGGTCTTGTTTTATTCCTTGGGCCCTCCTTTTCTTTTTCGGGATCTGGTTTTGTTCCTCGGGATCTGGTTTTTTTCCTCGGGCTCTGGTTTCTTTCCTCGGGAGCTCGTTTTGTTCCTTGAGCTGTGGTTTTGCTCCTCTAGCTCTTTTGTCTTCCTCGGGCTCTGGTTTTATTCCTCGGGCTCTGCTTTTTTTCCTCGAGGGCTAGTTTTGTTCGTCGGGGTCTCCTTTTATTCCTCGGGCCCTCCTTTTGTTCTTCAGGATCTGGTTTTCTTCCTCGGGCTCTGGTTTTCTTCCTCGGGCTCTGGTTTCTTTCCTCGGGATCTGGTTTTGTTCCTCGAGCTGTGGTTTTGCTCCTCTAGCTCTGGTTGTCTTCCTCGGGCTCTGGTATTCTTCCTCGAGGGCTAGTTTTGTTCCTCGGGGTCTCGTTTCCTTCCTCGGACCCTCCTTTTGTTCTTCGGGACCTGTTTTTGTTCCTTGGGCTCTGGTTTCTTTCCTCAGGCTCTGGTTTTCTTCCTCGAGCTGTGGTTTTGCTCCTCTAGCTCTCGTTGTCTTCCTCGGGCTCTGGTTTTCTTCCTCGGGCTCTGCTTTTCTTCCTCGAGGGCTAGTTTTGTTCCTCGGGGTCTGGTTTTATTCCTCGGACCCTCCTTTTGTTCTTCGGGACCTGTTTTTGTTCCTTGGGCTCTGGTTTCTTTCCTCGGGCTCTGGTTTTGTTCCTCGAGCTGTGGTTTTGCTCCTCTAGCTCTGGTTGTCTTCCTCGGGCTCTGCTTTTCTTCCTCGGGCTCTGCTTTTCTTCCTCGAGGGCTGGTTTTGTTCCCCGGGCTCTGGTTTTGTTCTTCCAGCTCTGCTTTAGCTCCTCGGGCTCTGGTTTGGGTCCACGGGTCTCGTTTTGTTCCTCGGGCCCACCATTTCTTCCTCGGTCTCTGGTTTTGTTCCTCGGGTTCTGGTGTTCTTCCTCGGGCTCTGGTTTAATTTCTCGGGTTCTGGTTTTGTTCCTCGAGCTCTGGTTTAGTTCCATTGGCTCTGGTTTTGTTCCTCAGGCTCTGGTTTTTTTCCTCGGGCTCTGGTTTTGTTCCTCGGACTCTAGTATAATTCCACGGGCTCTGGTTTTGTTCCTTGGGGCCTCCTTTTGTTCTTCGCGATCTGGTTTTGTTCCTCGGGATCTGGTTTTGTTCCTCGGGCTCTGGTTTCTTTCCTCGGGAGCTCGTTTTGTTCCTCGAGCTGTGGTTTTGCTCCTCTAGCTCTGGTTGTCTTCCTCGGGCTCTGGTATTCTTCCTCGGGCTCTGCTTTTCTTCCTCGAGGGCTAGTTTTGTTCCTCGGGGTCTCGTTTTATTCCTCGGACCCTCCTTTTGTTCTTCGGGACCTGTTTTTGTTCCTTGGGCTCTGGTTTCTTTCCTCGGGCTCTGGTTTTGTTCCTCGAGCTGTGGTTTTGCTCCTCTAGCTCTGGTTTTCTTCCTCGGGCTCTGCTTTTCTTCCTCGGGCTCTGCTTTTCTTCCTCGAGGGCTGGTTTTGTTGCCCGGGCTCTGGTTTTGTTCTTCCAGCTCTGCTTTAGCTCCTCGGGCTCTGGTTTGGGTCCACGGGTCTCGTTTTGTTCCTCAGGCCCACCATTTCTTCCTCGGTCTCTGGTTTTGTTCCTCGGGTTCTGGTTGTCTTCCTCGGGCTCTGGTATTCTTCCTCGGGCTCTGGTATTCTTCCTCGGGAGCTCGTTTTGTTCCTCGGGCTCTGGTTTTTTTCCTCGGGCCCTCCTTTTGTTCTTCGGGACCTGTTTTTGTTCCTTGGGCTCCGGTTTCTTTCCTCGGGCTCTGGTTTTGTTCCTCGAGCTGTGGTTTTGCTCCTCTAGCTCTGGTTGTCTTCCTCGGGGTCTGGTTTTCTTCCTCGAGTGCTAGTTTTGTTCCTCGGGCTCTGGTTTTTTTCCTCGGGCCCTCCTTTTGTTCTTCGGGATCTGGTTTTGTTCCTCGGGATCTGGTTTCGTTCCTCAGGCTCTGGTTTCTTTCCTCGGGCTCTGGTTTTGTTCCTCGAGCTGTGGTTTTGCTCCTCTAGCTCTGGTTGTCTTCCTCGGGCTCTGGTTTTCTTCCTCAGGCTCTGGTTTTCTTCCTCGAGGGCTGGTTTTGTTCCCCGGGCTCTGGTTTTGTTCTTCCAGCTCTGCTTTAGCTCCTCGGGCTCTGGTTTGGGTCCATGGGTCTCGTTTTGTTCCTCGGGCCCACCATTTCTTCCTCGGTCTCTGGTTTTGTTCCTCAGGTTCTGTTTTTCTTCCTCGGGCTCTGGTTTAATTTCTCGGGTTCTGGTTTTGTTCCTCGAGCTCTGTTTTAGTTCCATTGGCTCTGGTTTTGTTCCTCAGGCTCTGGTTTTTTTCCTCGGGCTCTGGTTTTGTTCCTTGGACTCTAGTATAATTCCACGGGCTCTGGTTTTGTTCCTTGGGGCCTCCTTTTGTTCTTCGCGATCTGGTTTTGTTCCTCGGGCTCTGGTTTTGTTCCTCGGGCTCTGGTTTCTTTCTTCGGGAGCTCGTTTTGTTCCTCGAGCTGTGGTTTTGCTCCTCTAGCTCTCGTTGTCTTCCTCGGGCTCTTGTTTTCTTCCTCGAGGGCTAGTTTTGTTCCTCGGGGTCTCCTTTTCTTCCTCGGACCCTCCTTTTGTTCTTCGGGACCTGTTTTTGTTCCTTGGGCTCTGGTTTTGTTCCTCGAGCTGTGGTTTTGCTCCTCTAGCTGTGGTTATCTTCCTCGGGCTCTGGTTTTCTTCCTCGGGCTCTGCTTTTCTTCCACGAGGGCTAGTTTTGTTCCTCGGGGTCTCGTTTTATTCCTCGGGCCCTCCTTTTGTTCTTCGCGGTTTGATTTTGTTTCTCGGGCTCTGGTTTCGTTCCTCGGGCTCTGGTTTTGCTCCTCTAGCTCTCGTTGTCTTCCTCGAGCTGTGGTTTTGCTCCTCTAGGTCTGGTTGTCTTCCTCGGGCTCTGGTTTTCTTCCTCGAGGGCTAGTTTTGTTCCTCGGGGTCTCCTTTTCTTCCTCGCACCCTCCTTTTGTTCTTCGGGACCTCTTTTTGTTCCTTGGGCTCTGTTTTCTTTCCTCGGGCTCTGGTTTTGTTCCTCGAGCTGTGGTTTTGCTCCTCTAGCTCTGGTTGTCTTCCTCGGGCTCTGCTTTTCTTCCTCGGGCTCTGCTTTTCTTCCTCGAGGGCTGGTTTTGTTGCCCGGGCTCTGGTTTTGTTCTTCCAGCTCTGCTTTAGCTCCTCGGGCTCTGGTTTGGGTCCGTGGGTCTCGTTTTGTTCCTCGTGCCCACCATTTCTTCCTCGGTGTCTGGTTTTGTTCCTCGGGTTCTGGTTTTCTTCCTCGGGCTCTGGTTTAATTTCTTGGGTTCTGGTTTTGTTCCTCGAGCTCTCGTTTAGTTGCATTTGCTCTGGTTTTGTTCCTCAGGCTCTGTTTTTTTTCCTCGGGCTCTGGTTTTGTTCCTCGGACTCTAGTATAATTCCACGGGCTCTGGTTTTGTTCCTTGGGGCCTCCTTTTGTTCTTCGCGATCTGGTTTTGTTCCTCGGGATCTGGTTTTGTTCCTCGGGCTCTGGTTTCTTTCCTCGGGAGCTCGTTTTGTTCCTCGAGCTGTGGTTTTGCTCCTCTAGCTCTGGTTGTCTTCCTCGGGCTCTGGTATTCTTCCTCGGGCTCTGCTTTTCTTCCTCGAGGGCTAGTTTTGTTCCTCGGGGTCTCGTTTTATTCCTCGGACCCTCCTTTTGTTCTTCGGGACCTGTTTTTGTTCCTTGGGCTCTGGTTTCTTTCCTCGGGCTCTGGTTTTGTTCCTCGAGCTGTGGTTTTGCTCCTCTAGCTCTGGTTTTCTTCCTCGGGCTCTGCTTTTCTTCCTCGGGCTCTGCTTTTCTTCCTCGAGGGCTGGTTTTGTTGCCCGGGCTCTGGTTTTGTTCTTCCAGCTCTGCTTTAGCTCCTCGGGCTCTGGTTTGGGTCCACGGGTCTCGTTTTGTTCCTCAGGCCCACCATTTCTTCCTCGGTCTCTGGTTTTGTTCCTCGGGTTCTGGTTGTCTTCCTCGGGCTCTGGTATTCTTCCTCGGGCTCTGGTATTCTTCCTCGGGAGCTCGTTTTGTTCCTCGGGCTCTGGTTTTTTTCCTCGGGCCCTCCTTTTGTTCTTCGGGACCTGTTTTTGTTCCTTGGGCTCCGGTTTCTTTCCTCGGGCTCTGGTTTTGTTCCTCGAGCTGTGGTTTTGCTCCTCTAGCTCTGGTTGTCTTCCTCGGGGTCTGGTTTTCTTCCTCGAGTGCTAGTTTTGTTCCTCGGGCTCTGGTTTTTTTCCTCGGGCCCTCCTTTTGTTCTTCGGGATCTGGTTTTGTTCCTCGGGATCTGGTTTCGTTCCTCAGGCTCTGGTTTCTTTCCTCGGGCTCTGGTTTTGTTCCTCGAGCTGTGGTTTTGCTCCTCTAGCTCTGGTTGTCTTCCTCGGGCTCTGGTTTTCTTCCTCAGGCTCTGGTTTTCTTCCTCGAGGGCTGGTTTTGTTCCCCGGGCTCTGGTTTTGTTCTTCCAGCTCTGCTTTAGCTCCTCGGGCTCTGGTTTGGGTCCATGGGTCTCGTTTTGTTCCTCGGGCCCACCATTTCTTCCTCGGTCTCTGGTTTTGTTCCTCAGGTTCTGTTTTTCTTCCTCGGGCTCTGGTTTAATTTCTCGGGTTCTGGTTTTGTTCCTCGAGCTCTGTTTTAGTTCCATTGGCTCTGGTTTTGTTCCTCAGGCTCTGGTTTTTTTCCTCGGGCTCTGGTTTTGTTCCTTGGACTCTAGTATAATTCCACGGGCTCTGGTTTTGTTCCTCGGGGCCTCCTTTTGTTCTTCGCGATCTGGTTTTGTTCCTCGGGCTCTGGTTTTGTTCCTCGGGCTCTGGTTTCTTTCTTCGGGAGCTCGTTTTGTTCCTCGAGCTGTGGTTTTGCTCCTCTAGCTCTCGTTGTCTTCCTCGGGCTCTTGTTTTCTTCCTCGAGGGCTAGTTTTGTTCCTCGGGGTCTCCTTTTCTTCCTCGGACCCTCCTTTTGTTCTTCGGGACCTGTTTTTGTTCCTTGGGCTCTGGTTTTGTTCCTCGAGCTGTGGTTTTGCTCCTCTAGCTGTGGTTATCTTCCTCGGGCTCTGGTTTTCTTCCTCGGGCTCTGCTTTTCTTCCACGAGGGCTAGTTTTGTTCCTCGGGGTCTCGTTTTATTCCTCGGGCCCTCCTTTTGTTCTTCGCGGTTTGATTTTGTTTCTCGGGCTCTGGTTTCGTTCCTCGGGCTCTGGTTTTGCTCCTCTAGCTCTCGTTGTCTTCCTCGAGCTGTGGTTTTGCTCCTCTAGGTCTGGTTGTCTTCCTCGGGCTCTGGTTTTCTTCCTCGAGGGCTAGTTTTGTTCCTCGGGGTCTCCTTTTCTTCCTCGCACCCTCCTTTTGTTCTTCGGGACCTCTTTTTGTTCCTTGGGCTCTGTTTTCTTTCCTCGGGCTCTGGTTTTGTTCCTCGAGCTGTGGTTTTGCTCCTCTAGCTCTGGTTGTCTTCCTCGGGCTCTGCTTTTCTTCCTCGGGCTCTGCTTTTCTTCCTCGAGGGCTGGTTTTGTTGCCCGGGCTCTGGTTTTGTTCTTCCAGCTCTGCTTTAGCTCCTCGGGCTCTGGTTTGGGTCCGTGGGTCTCGTTTTGTTCCTCGTGCCCACCATTTCTTCCTCGGTGTCTGGTTTTGTTCCTCGGGTTCTGGTTTTCTTCCTCGGGCTCTGGTTTAATTTCTTGGGTTCTGGTTTTGTTCCTCGAGCTCTCGTTTAGTTGCATTTGCTCTGGTTTTGTTCCTCAGGCTCTGTTTTTTTTCCTCGGGCTCTGGTTTTGTTCCTCGGACTCTAGTATAATTCCACGGTCTCTGGTTTTGTTCCTTGGGGCCTCCTTTTGTTCTTCGCGATCTGGTTTTTTTCCTCGGGATCTGGTTTTGTTCCCCGGGCTCTGGTTTCTTTCTTCGGGAGCTCGTTTTGTTCCTCGAGCTGTGGTTTTGCTCCTCTAGCTCTCGTTGTCTTCCTCTAGCTCTGGTTTTCTTCCTCGGGCACTGCTTTTCTTCCTCGAGGGCTAGTTTTGTTCCTCGGGCTCTGGTTTTATTCCTCGGGCCCTCCTTTTGTTCTTTGGGATCTGGTTTTGTTCCTCGGGATCTGGTTTTGTTCCTCGGGCTCTGGTTTCTTTCCTCGGGAGCTCGTTTTGTTCCTCGAGCTGTGGTTTTGCTCCTCTAGCTCTGGTTGTCTTCCTCGGGCTCTGCTTTTCTTCCTCGAGGGCTAGTTTTGTTCCTCGGGGTCTCGTTTTATTCCTCGGACCCTCCTTTTGTTCTTAGGGACCTGCTTTTGTGCCTTGGGCTCTGGTTTCTTTCCTCGGGCTCTGGTTTTGTTCCTCGAGCTGTGGTTTTGCTCCTCTAGCTCTGGTTGTCTTCCTCGGGCTCTGCTTTTCTTCCTCGGGCTCTGCTTTTCTTCCTCGAGGGCTGGTTTTGTTGCCTGGGCTCTGGTTTTGTTCTTCCAGCTCTGCTTTAGCTCCTCGGGCTCTGGTTTGGGTCCACGGGTCTCGTTTTGTTCCTCAGGCCCACCATTTCTTCCTGGGTCTCTGGTTTTGTTCCTCGGGCTCTGGTTTTCTTCTTCGGGCTCTGGTTTAATTTCTCGGCTTCTGGTTTTGTTCCTCGAGCTCTGTTTTAGTTCCATTGGCTCTGGTTTTGTTCCTCAGGCTCTGGTTTTTTTCCTCGGGCTCTGGTTTTGTTCCTCGGGCTCTAGTATAATTCCACGGGCTCTGGTATTGTTGCTTGGGGCCTCCTTTTGTTCTTCGCGATCTGGTTTTTTTCCTCGGGATCTGGTTTTGTTCCTCGGGCTCTGGTTTCTTTCCTCGGGAGCTCGTTTTGTTCCTCGAGCTGTGGTTTTGCTCCTCTACCTCTGGTTGTCTTCCTCGGGCTCTGGTTTTCTTCCTTGGGCTCTGGTTTTCTTCCTCGAAGGCTAGTTTTGTTCCTCGGGGTCTGGTTTTATTCCTCGGGCCCTCCTTTTGTTCTTCGGGATCTAGTTTTCTTCCTCGGGCTCTGGTTTCTTTCCTCGGGAGCTCGTTTTGTTCCTCGAGCTGTGGTTTTGCTCC
Organism: Calonectris borealis; assembly: GCF_964195595.1. NCBI lineage: Eukaryota > Metazoa > Chordata > Aves > Procellariiformes > Procellariidae > Calonectris > Calonectris borealis. Next base: position 625,637 of record NC_134326.1, read on the forward strand.
TCTAGCTCTGGTTGTCTTCCTTGGGCTCTGGTTTTCTTCCTCGAGGGCTAGTTTTGTTCCTCGGGGTCTCGTTTTATTCCTCGGACCCTCCTTTTGTTCTTCGGGACCTGTTTTTGTTCCTTGGACTCTGGTTTCTTTCCTCGGGAGCTCGTTTTTTTCCTCGAGGTGTGGTTTTGCTCCTCTAGCTCTGGTTGTCTTCCTCGGGCTCTGCTTTTCTTCCTCGGGCTCTGCTTTTGTTCCTCGAGGGCTGGTTTTGTTGCCCGGGCTCTGGTTTTGTTCTTCCAGCTCTGCTTTAGCTCCTCGGGCTCTGGTTTGGGTCCACGGGTCTCGTTTTGTTCCTCAGGGCCACCATTTCTTCCTGGGTCTCTGGTTTTGTTCCTCGGGCTCTGGTTTTGTTCCTCGGGCTCTGGTTTAATTTCTCGGCTTCTGGTTTTGTTCCTCGAGCTCTGTTTTAGTTCCATTGGCTCTGGTTTTGTTCCTCAGGCTCTGGTTTTTTTCCTCGGGCTCTGGTTTTGTTCCTTGGACTCTAGTATAATTCCACGGGCTCTGGTATTGTTCCTTGGGGCCTCCTTTTGTTCTTCGCGATCTGGTTTTGTTCCTCGGGCTCTGGTTTTCTTCCTCGGGCTCTGGTTTCTTTCCTCGGGAGCTCGTTTTGTTCCTCGAGCTGTGGTTTTGCTCCTCTAGCTCTGGTTGTCTTCCTCGCGCTCTGGTTTTCTTCCTCGGGCTCTGCTTTTCTTCCTCGAAGGCTAGTTTTGTTCCTCGGGCTCTGGTTTTATTCCTCGGGCCCTCCTTTTGTTCTTTGGGATCTGGTTTTGTTCCTCGGGCTCTGGTTTTCTTCCTCGGGCTCTGGTTTCTTTCCTCGGGAGCTCGTATTGTTCCTCAAGCTGTGGTTTTGCTCCTCTAGCTCTGGTTGTATTCCTTGGGCTCTGGTATTCTTCCTTGAGGGCTAGTTTTGTTCCTCGGGGTCTCGTTTTATTCCTCGGACCCTCCTTTTTTTCTTCGGGACCTGCTTTTGTTCCTTGGGCTCTGGTTTCTTTCCTCGGGCTCTGGTTTTGTTCCTCGAGCTGTGGTTTTGCTCCTCTAGCTCTGGTTGTCTTCCTCGGGCTCTGGTTTTCTTCCTCGGGCTCTGGTTTTCTTCCTCGAGGGCTGGTTTTGTTGCCCGGGCTCTGGTTTTGTTCTTCCAGCTCTGCTTTAGCTCCTCGGGCTCTGGTTTTGTTCCTCGGGCTCTGGTTTAATTTCTCGGGTTCTGGTTTTGTTCCTCGAGCTCTGGTTTAGTTCCATTGGCTCTGGTTTTGTTCCTCAGGCTCTTTTATTTTTCCTCGGGCTCTGGTTTTGTTCCTCGGACTCTAGTATAATTCCACGGGCTCTGGTTTTGTTCCTTGGGGCCTCCTTTTGTTCTTCGCAATCTGGTTTTGTTCCTCGGGATCTGGTTTTGTTCCTCGGGCTCTGGTTTCTTTCCTCGGGAGCTCGTTTTGTTCCTCGAGCTGTGGTTTTGCTCCTCTAGCTCTCGTTGTATTCCTCGGGCTCTGGTATTCTTCCTCGAGGGCTAGTTTTGTTCCTCAGGGTCTCGTTTTATTCCTCGGACCCTCCTTTTGTTCTTTGGGACCTGCGTTTGTTCCTTGGGCTCTGGTTTCTTTCCTCGGGAGCTCGTTTTGTTCCTCGAGCAGTGGTTTTGCTCCTCTAGCTCTGGTTGTCTTCCTCGGGCTCTGGTTTTCTTCCTCGGGCTCTGCTTTTCTTCCTCGAGGGCTGGTTTTGTTGCCCGGGCTCTGGTTTTGTTCTTCCAGCTCTGCTTTAGCTCCTCGGGCTCTGGTTTGGGTCCACGGGTCTCGTTTTGTTCCTCAGGCCCACCATTTCTTCCTGGGTCTCTGGTTTTGTTCCTCGGGCTCTGGTTTTGTTCCTCGGGCTCTGGTTTAATTTCTCGGCTTCTGGTTTTGTTCCTCGAGCTCTGTTTTAGTTCCATTGGCTCTGGTTTTGTTCCTCAGGCTCTGGTTTTTTTCCTCGGGCTCTGGTTTTGTTCCTTGGACTCTAGTATAATTCCACGGGCTCTGGTATTGTTCCTTGGGGCCTCCTTTTGTTCTTCGCGATCTGGTTTTGTTCCTCGGGCTCTGGTTTTCTTCCTCGGGCTCTGGTTTCTTTCCTCGGGAGCTCGTTTTGTTCCTCGAGCTGTGGTTTTGCTCCTCTAGCTCTGGTTGTCTTCCTCGCGCTCTGGTTTTCTTCCTCGGGCTCTGCTTTTCTTCCTCGAAGGCTAGTTTTGTTCCTCGGGCTCTGGTTTTATTCCTCGGGCCCTCCTTTTGTTCTTTGGGATCTGGTTTTGTTCCTCGGGCTCTGGTTTTCTTCCTCGGGCTCTGGTTTCTTTCTTCGGGAGCTCGTTTTGTTCCTCAAGCTGTGGTTTTGCTCCTCTAGCTCTGGTTGTATTCCTTGGGCTCTGGTATTCTTCCTTGAGGGCTAGTTTTGTTCCTCGGGGTCTCGTTTTATTCCTCGGACCCTCCTTTTTTTCTTCGGGACCTGCTTTTGTTCCTTGGGCTCTGGTTTCTTTCCTCGGGCTCTGGTTTTGTTCCTCGAGCTGTGGTTTTGCTCCTCTAGCTCTGGTTGTCTTCCTCGGGCTCTGGTTTTCTTCCTCGGGCTCTGGTTTTCTTCCTCGAGGGCTGGTTTTGTTGCCCGGGCTCTGGTTTTGTTCTTCCAGCTCTGCTTTAGCTCCTCGGGCTCTGGTTTTGTTCCTCGGGCTCTGGTTTAATTTCTCGGGTTCTGGTTTTGTTCCTCGAGCTCTGGTTTAGTTCCATTGGCTCTGGTTTTGTTCCTCTGGCTCTTTTATTTTTCCTCGGGCTCTGGTTTTGTTCCTCGGACTCTAGTATAATTCCACGGGCTCTGGTTTTGTTCCTTGGGGCCTCCTTTTGTTCTTCGCAATCTGGTTTTGTTCCTCGGGATCTGGTTTTGTTCCTCGGGCTCTGGTTTCTTTCCTCGGGAGCTCGTTTTGTTCCTCGAGCTGTGGTTTTGCTCCTCTAGCTCTCGTTGTATTCCTCGGGCTCTGGTATTCTTCCTCGAGGGCTAGTTTTGTTCCTCAGGGTCTCGTTTTATTCCTCGGACCCTCCTTTTGTTCTTTGGGACCTGCGTTTGTTCCTTGGGCTCTGGTTTCTTTCCTCGGGAGCTCGTTTTGTTCCTCGAGCAGTGGTTTTGCTCCTCTAGCTCTGGTTGTCTTCCTCGGGCTCTGGTTTTCTTCCTCGGGCTCTGCTTTTCTTCCTCGAGGGCTGGTTTTGTTGCCCGGGCTCTGGTTTTGTTCTTCCAGCTCTGCTTTAGCTCCTCGGGCTCTGGTTTGGGTCCACGGGTCTCGTTTTGTTCCTCAGGCCCACCATTTCTTCCTCGGTCTCTGGTTTTCTTCCTCGGGTTCTGGTTTTCTTCCTCGGGCTCTGGTTTAATTTCTCGGCTTCTGGTTTTGTTCCTCGAGCTCTGGTTTAGTTCCATTGGCTCTGGTTTTGTTCCTCAGGCTCTGGTTTTTTTCCACGGGCTCTGGTTTTGTTCCTCGGACTCTAGTATAATTCCACGGTCTCTGGTTTTGTTCCTTGGGGCCTCCTTTTGTTCTTCGCGATCTGGTTTTTTTCCTCGGGATCTGGTTTTGTTCCCCGGGCTCTGGTTTCTTTCTTCGGGAGCTCGTTTTGTTCCTCGAGCTGTGGTTTTGCTCCTCTAGCTCTCGTTGTCTTCCTCTAGCTCTGGTTTTCTTCCTCGGGCACTGCTTTTCTTCCTCGAGGGCTAGTTTTGTTCCTCGGGCTCTGGTTTTATTCCTCGGGCCCTCCTTTTGTTCTTCGGTATCTGGTTTTGTTCCTCGGGCTCTGGTTTTGTTCCTCGGGCTCTGGTTTCTTTCCTCGGGAGCTCGTTTTGTTCCTCGAGCTGTGGTTTTGCTCCTCTATCTCTCGTTGTCTTCCTCGGGCTCTGGTATTCTTCCTCGAGGGCTAGTTTTGTTCCTCGGGGTCTCGTTTTATTCCTCGGACCCTCCTTTTGTTCTTCGGGACCTGTTTTTGTTCCTTGGGCTCTGGTTTCTTTCCTCGGGCTCTGGTTTTGTTCCTCGAGCTGTGGTTTTGCTCCTCTAGCTCTGGTTGTCTTCCTCGGGCTCTGGTTGTCTTCCTCGGGCTCTGCTTTTCTTCCTCGAGGGCTGGTTTTGTTGCCCGGGCTCTGGTTTTGTTCTTCCAGCTCTGCTTTAGCTCCTCGGGCTCTGGTTTGGGTCCACGGGTCTCGTTTTGTTCCTCAGGCCCACCATTTCTTCCTGGGTCTCTGGTTTTGTTCCTCGGGCTCTGGTTTTGTTCCTCGGGCTCTGGTTTAATTTCTCGAGTTCTGGTTTTGTTCCTCGAGCTCTGTTTTAGTTCCATTGGCTCTGGTTTTGTTCCTCAGGCTCTGGTTTTTTTCCTCGGGCTCTGGTTTTGTTCCTCGGACTCTAGTATAATTCCACGGGCTCTGGTATTGTTCCTTGGGGCCTCCTTTTGTTCTTCGCGATCTGGTTTTGTTCCTCGGGATCTGGTTTTGTTCCTCGGGCTCTGGTTTCTTTCCTCGGGAGCTCGTTTTGTTCCTCGAGCTGTGGTTTTGCTCCTCTAGCTCTGGTTGTCTTCCTTGGGCTCTGGTATTCTTCCTCGAGGGCTAGTTTTGTTCCTCGGGGTCTCGTTTTATTCCTCGGACCCTCCTTTTGTTCTTCGGGACCTGTTTTTGTTCCTTGGACTCTGGTTTCTTTCCTTGGGAGCTCTTTTTTTTCCTCGAGGTGTGGTTTTGCTCCTCTAGCTCTGGTTGTCTTCCTCGGGCTCTGCTTTTCTTCCTCGGGCTCTGCTTTTGTTCCTCGAGGGCTGGTTTTGTTGCCCGGGCTCTGGTTTTGTTCTTCCAGCTCTGCTTTAGCTCCTCGGGCTCTGGTTTGGGTCCACGGGTCTCGTTTTGTTCCTCAGGCCCACCATTTCTTCCTGGGTCTCTGGTTTTGTTCCTCGGGCTCTGGTTTTGTTCCTCGGGCTCTGGTTTAATTTCTCGGCTTCTGGTTTTGTTCCTCGAGCTCTGTTTTAGTTCCATTGGCTCTGGTTTTGTTCCTCAGGCTCTGGTTTTTTTCCTCGGGCTCTGGTTTTGTTCCTTGGACTCTAGTATAATTCCACGGGCTCTGGTATTGTTCCTTGGGGCCTCCTTTTGTTCTTCGCGATCTGGTTTTGTTCCTCGGGCTCTGGTTTTCTTCCTCGGGCTCTGGTTTCTTTCCTCGGGAGCTCGTTTTGTTCCTCGAGCTGTGGTTTTGCTCCTCTAGCTCTGGTTGTCTTCCTCGCGCTCTGGTTTTCTTCCTCGGGCTCTGCTTTTCTTCCTCGAAGGCTAGTTTTGTTCCTCGGGCTCTGGTTTTATTCCTCGGGCCCTCCTTTTGTTCTTTGGGATCTGGTTTTGTTCCTCGGGCTCTGGTTTTCTTCCTCGGGCTCTGGTTTCTTTCTTCGGGAGCTCGTTTTGTTCCTCAAGCTGTGGTTTTGCTCCTCTAGCTCTGGTTGTATTCCTTGGGCTCTGGTATTCTTCCTTGAGGGCTAGTTTTGTTCCTCGGGGTCTCGTTTTATTCCTCGGACCCTCCTTTTTTTCTTCGGGACCTGCTTTTGTTCCTTGGGCTCTGGTTTCTTTCCTCGGGCTCTGGTTTTGTTCTTCGAGCTGTGGTTTTGCTCCTCTAGCTCTGGTTGTCTTCCTCGGGCTCTGCTTTTCTTCCTCGGGCTCTGGTTTTCTTCCTCGAGGGCTGGTTTTGTTGCCCGGGCTCTGGTTTTGTTCTTCCAGCTCTGCTTTAGCTCCTCGGGCTCTGGTTTTGTTCCTCGGGCTCTGGTTTAATTTCTCGGGTTCTGGTTTTGTTCCTCGAGCTCTGGTTTAGTTCCATTGGCTCTGGTTTTGTTCCTCAGGCTCTTTTATTTTTCCTCGGGCTCTGGTTTTGTTCCTCGGACTCTAGTATAATTCCACGGGCTCTGGTTTTGTTCCTTGGGGCCTCCTTTTGTTCTTCGCAATCTGGTTTTGTTCCTCGGGATCTGGTTTTGTTCCTCGGGCTCTGGTTTCTTTCCTCGGGAGCTCGTTTTGTTCCTCGAGCTGTGGTTTTGCTCCTCTAGCTCTCGTTGTATTCCTCGGGCTCTGGTATTCTTCCTCGAGGGCTAGTTTTGTTCCTCAGGGTCTCGTTTTATTCCTCGGACCCTCCTTTTGTTCTTTGGGACCTGCGTTTGTTCCTTGGGCTCTGGTTTCTTTCCTCGGGAGCTCGTTTTGTTCCTCGAGCAGTGGTTTTGCTCCTCTAGCTCTGGTTGTCTTCCTCGGGCTCTGGTTTTCTTCCTCGGGCTCTGCTTTTCTTCCTCGAGGGCTGGTTTTGTTGCCCGGGCTCTGGTTTTGTTCTTCCAGCTCTGCTTTAGCTCCTCGGGCTCTGGTTTGGGTCCACGGGTCTCGTTTTGTTCCTCAGGCCCACCATTTCTTCCTCGGTCTCTGGTTTTCTTCCTCGGGTTCTGGTTTTCTTCCTCGGGCTCTGGTTTAATTTCTCGGCTTCTGGTTTTGTTCCTCGAGCTCTGGTTTAGTTCCATTGGCTCTGGTTTTGTTCCTCAGGCTCTGGTTTTTTTCCACGGGCTCTGGTTTTGTTCCTCGGACTCTAGTATAATTCCACGGTCTCTGGTTTTGTTCCTTGGGGCCTCCTTTTGTTCTTCGCGATCTGGTTTTTTTCCTCGGGATCTGGTTTTGTTCCCCGGGCTCTGGTTTCTTTCTTCGGGAGCTCGTTTTGTTCCTCGAGCTGTGGTTTTGCTCCTCTAGCTCTCGTTGTCTTCCTCTAGCTCTGGTTTTCTTCCTCGGGCACTGCTTTTCTTCCTCGAGGGCTAGTTTTGTTCCTCGGGCTCTGGTTTTATTCCTCGGGCCCTCCTTTTGTTCTTCGGTATCTGGTTTTGTTCCTCGGGCTCTGGTTTTGTTCCTCGGGCTCTGGTTTCTTTCCTCGGGAGCTCGTTTTGTTCCTCGAGCTGTGGTTTTGCTCCTCTATCTCTCGTTGTCTTCCTCGGGCTCTGGTATTCTTCCTCGAGGGCTAGTTTTGTTCCTCGGGGTCTCGTTTTATTCCTCGGACCCTCCTTTTGTTCTTCGGGACCTGCTTTTGTTCCTTGGGCTCTGGTTTCTTTCCTCGGGCTCTGGTTTTGTTCCTCGAGCTGTGGTTTTGCTCCTCTAGCTCTGGTTGTCTTCCTCGGGCTCTGGTTGTCTTCCTCGGGCTCTGCTTTTCTTCCTCGAGGGCTGGTTTTGTTGCCCGGGCTCTGGTTTTGTTCTTCCAGCTCTGCTTTAGCTCCTCGGGCTCTGGTTTGGGTCCACGGGTCTCGTTTTGTTCCTCAGGCCCACCATTTCTTCCTGGGTCTCTGGTTTTGTTCCTCGGGCTCTGGTTTTGTTCCTCGGGCTCTGGTTTAATTTCTCGAGTTCTGGTTTTGTTCCTCGAGCTCTGTTTTAGTTCCATTGGCTCTGGTTTTGTTCCTCAGGCTCTGGTTTTTTTCCTCGGGCTCTGGTTTTGTTCCTCGGACTCTAGTATAATTCCACGGGCTCTGGTATTGTTCCTTGGGGCCTCCTTTTGTTCTTCGCGATCTGGTTTTGTTCCTCGGGATCTGGTTTTGTTCCTCGGGCTCTGGTTTCTTTCCTCGGGAGCTCGTTTTGTTCCTCGAGCTGTGGTTTTGCTCCTCTACCTCTGGTTGTCTTCCTCGGGCTCTGGTTTTCTTCCTTGGGCTCTGGTTTTCTTCCTCGAAGGCTAGTTTTGTTCCTCGGGGTCTGGTTTTATTCCTCGGGCCCTCCTTTTGTTCTTCGGGATCTAGTTTTCTTCCTCGGGCTCTGGTTTCTTTCCTCGGGAGCTCGTTTTGTTCCTCGAGCTGTGGTTTTGCTCCTCTAGCTCTGGTTGTATTCCTCGGGCTCTGGTATTCTTCCTCGAGGGCTAGTTTTGTTCCTCGGGGTCTCGTTTTATTCCTCGGACCCTCCTTTTGTTCTTCGGGACCTGCTTTTGTTCCTTGGGCTCTGGTTTCTTTCCTCGGGAGCTCTTTTTTTTCCTCGAGCTGTGGTTTTGCTCCTCTAGCTCTGGTTGTCTTCCTCGGGCTCTGCTTTTCTTCCTCGGGCTCTGCTTTTCTTCCTCGAGGGCTGGTTTTGTTGCCCGGGCTCTGGTTTTGTTCTTCCAGCTCTGCTTTAGCTCCTCGGGCTCTGGTTTGGGTCCACGGGTCTCGTTTTGTTCCTCAGGCCCACCATTTCTTCCTCGGTCTCTGGTTTTGTTCCTCGGGTTCTGGTTTTCTTCCTCGGGCTCTGGTTTAATTTCTTGGGTTCTGGTTTTGTTCCTCGAGATCTCGTTTAGTTCCATTGGCTCTGGTTTTGTTCCTCAGGCACTGTTTTTTTTCCTCGGGCTCTGGTTTTGTTCCTTGGACTCTAGTATAATTCCACGGGCTCTGGTTTTGTTCCTTGGGGCCTCCTTTTGTTCTTCGCGATCTGGTTTTGTTCCTCGGGATCTGGTTTTGTTCCTCGGGATCTGGTTTCTTTCCTCGGGAGCTCGTTTTGTTCCTCGAGCAGTGGTTTTGCTCCTCTAGCTCTGGTTGTCTTCCTCGGGCTCTGCTTTTCTTCCTCGGGCTCTGCTTTTCTTCCTCGAGGGCTGGTTTTGTTGCCCGGGCTCTGGTTTTGTTCTTCCAGCTCTGCTTTAGCTCCTCGGGCTCTGGTTTGGGTCCACGGGTCTCGTTTTGTTCCTCAGGCCCACCATTTCTTCCTCGGTCTCTGGTTTTGTTCCTCGGGCTCTGGTTTTGTTCCTCGGGCTCTGGTTTAATTTCTCGGGTTCTGGTTTTGTTCCTCGAGCTCTGGTTTAGTTCCATTGGCTCTGGTTTTGTTCCTCAGGCTCTGGTTTTTTTCCTCGGGCTCTGGTTTTGTTCCTCGGACTCTAGTATAAGTCCACGGGCTCTGGTTTTGTTCCTTGGGGCCTCCTTTTGTTCTTCGCGATCTGGTTTTGTTCCTCGGGATCTGGTTTTGTTCCTCGGGCTCTGGTTTCTTTCCTCGGGAGCTCGTTTTGTTCCTCGAGCTGTGGTTTTGCTCCTCTACCTCTGGTTGTCTTCCTCGGGCTCTGGTTTTCTTCCTTGGGCTCTGGTTTTCTTCCTCGAAGGCTAGTTTTGTTCCTCGGGGTCTGGTTTTATTCCTCGGACCCTCCTTTTGTTCTTCGGGATCTAGTTTTCTTCCTCGGGCTCTGGTTTCTTTCCTCGGGAGCTCGTTTTGTTCCTCGAGCTGTGGTTTTGCTCCTCTAGCTCTGGTTGTCTTCCTCGGGCTCTGGTATTCTTCCTCGAGGGCTAGTTTTGTTCCTCGGGGTCTCGTTTTATTCCTCGGACCCTCCTTTTGTTCTTCGGGACCTGCTTTTGTTCCTTGGGCTCTGGTTTCTTTCCTCGGGAGCTCTTTTTTTTCCTTGAGCTGTGGTTTTGCTCCTCTAGCTCTGGTTGTCTTCCTCGGGCTCTGCTTTTCTTCCTCGGGCTCTGCTTTTCTTCCTCGAGGGCTGGTTTTGTTGCCCGGGCTCTGGTTTTGTTCTTCCAGCTCTGCTTTAGCTCCTCGGGCTCTGGTTTGGGTCCACGGGTCTCGTTTTGTTCCTCAGGCCCACCATTTCTTCCTCGGTCTCTGGTTTTCTTCCTCGGGTTCTGGTTTTCTTCCTCGGGCTCTGGTTTAATTTCTTGGGTTCTGGTTTTGTTCCTCGAGATCTCGTTTAGTTCCATTGGCTCTGGTTTTGTTCCTCAGGCACTGGTTTTTTTCCTCGGGCTCTGGTTTTGTTCCTTGGACTCTAGTATAATTCCACGGGCTCTGGTTTTGTTCCTTGGGGCCTCCTTTTGTTCTTCGCGATCTGGTTTTGTTCCTCGGGATCTGGTTTTGTTCCTCGGGATCTGGTTTCTTTCCTTGGGAGCTCGTTTTGTTCCTCGAGCTGTGGTTTTGCTCCTCTAGCTCTGGTTGTCTTCCTCGGGCTCTGCTTTTCTTCCTCGGGCTCTGCTTTTCTTCCTCGAGGGCTGGTTTTGTTGCCCGGGCTCTGGTTTTGTTCTTCCAGCTCTGCTTTAGCTCCTCGGGCTCTGGTTTGGGTCCACGGGTCTCGTTTTGTTCCTCAGGCCCACCATTTCTTCCTCGGTCTCTGGTTTTGTTCCTCGGGCTCTGGTTTTGTTCCTCGGGCTCTGGTTTAATTTCTCGGGTTCTGGTTTTGTTCCTCGAGCTCTGGTTTAGTTCCATTGGCTCTGGTTTTGTTCCTCAGGCTCTGGTTTTTTTCCTCGGGCTCTGGTTTTGTTCCTCGGACTCTAGTATAAGTCCACGGGCTCTGGTTTTGTTCCTTGGGGCCTCCTTTTGTTCTTCGCGATCTGGTTTTGTTCCTCGGGATCTGGTTTTGTTCCTCGGGCTCTGGTTTCTTTCCTCGGGAGCTCGTTTTGTTCCTCGAGCTGTGGTTTTGCTCCTCTACCTCTGGTTGTCTTCCTCGGGCTCTGGTTTTCTTCCTTGGGCTCTGGTTTTCTTCCTCGAAGGCTAGTTTTGTTCCTCGGGGTCTGGTTTTATTCCTCGGACCCTCCTTTTGTTCTTCGGGATCTAGTTTTCTTCCTCGGGCTCTGGTTTCTTTCCTCGGGAGCTCGTTTTGTTCCTCGAGCTGTGGTTTTGCTCCTCTAGCTCTGGTTGTATTCCTCGGGCTCTGGTATTCTTCCTCGAGGGCTAGTTTTGTTCCTCGGGGTCTCGTTTTATTCCTCGGACCCTCCTTTTGTTCTTCGGGACCTGCTTTTGTTCCTTGGGCTCTGGTTTCTTTCCTCGGGATCTCTTTTTTTTCCTTGAGCTGTGGTTTTGCTCCTCTAGCTCTGGTTGTCTTCCTCGGGCTCTGCTTTTCTTCCTCGGGCTCTGCTTTTCTTCCTCGAGGGCTGGTTTTGTTGCCCGGGCTCTGGTTTTGTTCTTCCAGCTCTGCTTTAGCTCCTCGGGCTCTGGTTTGGGTCCACGGGTCTCGTTTTGTTCCTCAGGCCCACCATTTCTTCCTCGGTCTCTGGTTTTCTTCCTCGGGTTCTGGTTTTCTTCCTCGGGCTCTGGTTTAATTTCTTGGGTTCTGGTTTTGTTCCTCGAGATCTCGTTTAGTTCCATTGGCTCTGGTTTTGTTCCTCAGGCACTGGTTTTTTTCCTCGGGCTCTGGTTTTGTTCCTTGGACTCTAGTATAATTCCACGGGCTCTGGTTTTGTTCCTTGGGGCCTCCTTTTGTTCTTCGCGATCTGGTTTTTTTCCTCGGGATCTGGTTTTGTTCCCCGGGCTCTGGTTTCTTTCCTCGGGAGCTCGTTTTGTTCCTCGAGCTGTGGTTTTGCTCCTCTAGCTCTGGTTGTCTTCCTCGCGCTCTGGTTTTCTTCCTCGGGCTCTGCTTTTCTTCCTCGAGGGCTAGTTTTGTTCCTCGGGCTCTGGTTTTATTCCTCGGGCCCTCCTTTTGTTCTTTGGGATCTGGTTTTGTTCCTCGGGCTCTGATTTTCTTCCTCGGGCTCTGTTTTCTTTCCTCGGGAGCTCGTTTTGTTCCTCAAGCTGTGGTTTTGCTCCTCTAGCTCTCGTTGTATTCCTTGGGCTCTGGTATTCTTCCTCGAGGGCTAGTTTTGTTCCTCGGGGTCTCGTTTTATTCCTCGGACCCTCCTTTTGTTCTTCGGGACCTGCTTTTGTTCCTTGGGCTCTGGTTTCTTTCCTCGGGCTCTGGTTTTGTTCCTCGAGCTGTGGTTTTGCTCCTCTAGCTCTGGTTGTCTTCCTCGGGCTCTGGTTTTCTTCCTCGGGCTCTGCTTTTCTTCCTCGAGGGCTGGTTTTGTTGCCCGGGCTCTGGTTTTGTTCTTCCAGCTCTGCTTTAGCTCCTCGGGCTCTGGTTTGGGTCCGTGGGTCTCGTTTTGTTCCTCGTGCCCACCATTTCTTCTTTGGTCTCTGTTTTTGTTCCTCGGGTTCTGGTTTTCTTCCTCGGGCTCTGGTTTAATTTCTTGGGTTCTGGTTTTGTTCCTCGAGCTCTCGTTTAGTTCCATTGGCTCTGGTTTTGTTCCTCAGGCTCTGGTTTTTTTCCACGGGCTCTGGTTTTGTTCCTTGGAATCTAGTATAATTCCACGGGCTCTGGTTTTGTTCCTTGGGGCCTCCTTTTGTTCTTCGCGATCTGGTTTTTTTCCTCGGGATCTGGTTTTGTTCCCCGGGCTCTGGTTTCTTTCTTCGGGAGCTCGTTTTGTTCCTCGAGCTGTGGTTTTGCTCCTCTAGCTCTCGTTGTCTTCCTCTAGCTCTGGTTTTCTTCCTCGGGCACTGCTTTTCTTCCTCGAGGGCTAGTTTTGTTCCTCGGGCTCTGGTTTTATTCCTCGGGCCCTCCTTTTGTTCTTTGGGATCTGGTTTTGTTTTTCGGGATCTGGTTTTGTTCCTCGGGCTCTGGTTTCTTTCCTCGGGAGCTCGTTTTGTTCCTCGAGCTGTGGTTTTGCTCCTCTAGCTCTCGTTGTCTTCCTCGGGCTCTGGTATTCTTCCTCGAGGGCTAGTTTTGTTCCTCGGGGTCTCATTTTATTCCTCGGACCCTCCTTTTGTTCTTAGGGACCTGCTTTTGTTCCTTGGGCTCTGGTTTCTTTCCTCGGGCTCTGGTTTTGTTCCTCGAGCTGTGGTTTTGCTCCTCTAGCTCTCGTTGTCTTCCTCGGGCTCTGGTTGTCTTCCTCGGGCTCTGCTTTTCTTCCTCGAGGGCTGGTTTTGTTGCCCGGGCTCTGGTTTTGTTCTTCCAGCTCTGCTTTAGCTCCTCGGGCTCTGGTTTGGGTCCACGGCTCTCGTTTTGTTCCTCAGGCCCACCATTTCTTCCTCGGTCTCTGGTTTTCTTCCTCGGGCTCTGGTTTCTTTCCTCGGGAGCTCGTTTTGTTCCTCGAGCTGTGGTTTTGCTCCTCTAGCTCTGGTTGTCTTCCTCGCGCTCTGGTTTTCTTCCTCGAGGGCTAGTTTTGTTCCCCGGGCTCTGGTTTTGTTCTTCCAGCTCTGCTTTAGCTCCTCGAGCTCTAGTTTGGGTCCACGGGTCTCGTTTTGTTCCTCGGGCCCACCATTTCTTCCTCGGTCTCTGGTTTTGTTCCTCGGCCTCTGGTTTTCTTCCTCGGGCTCTGGTTTAATTTCTCGGGTTCTGGTTTTGTTCCTCGAGCTCTGGTTTAGTTCCATTGGCTCTGGCTTTGTTCCTCGGACTCTAGTATAATTCCACGGGCTCTGGTTTTGTTCCTCGGGGCCTCCTTTTGTTCTTTGTCTTCCTCGGGCTCTGGTTTTCTTCCTCAGGCTCTTCTTTTCTTCCTCGAGGGCTAGTTTTGTTCCTCGGGGTCTGGTTTTATTCCTCGGGCCCTCCTTTTGTTCTTCGGGCTCTGTTTTTTTTCCTTGGGCTCTGGTTTCGTTCCTCGGGCTGTGGTTTTGCTTCTCTAGCCCTGGTTGTCTTCCTTGAGCTGTGGTTTTGCTCCTCTAGCTCTGGTTGTCTTCCTCGCGCTCTCGTTTTCTTCCTCGAGGGCTGGTTTTGTTGCCCGGGCTCTGGTTTTGTTCTTCCAGCTCTGCTTTAGCTCCTCGGGCTCTGGTTTGGGTCCACGGGTCTCGTTTTGTTCCTCGGGCCCACCATTTCTTCCTCGGTCTCTGGTTTTTCTTCCTCGGGTTCTGGTTTTCTTCCTCGGGCTCTGGTTTAATTTCTCAGGTTCTGGTTTTGTTCCTCGAGCTCTGGTTTAGTTCCATTGGCTCTGGTTTTGTTCCTCAGGCTCTGGTTTTTTTCCTCGGGCTCTGCTTTTGTTCCTCGGACTCTAGTATAATTCCACGGGCTCTGGTTTTGTTCCTTGGGGCCTCCTTTTTTTCTTCGCGATCTGGTTTTGTTCCTCGGGCTCTGGTTTCTTTCCTCGGGAGCTCGTTTTGTTCCTCGAGCTGTGGTTTTGCTCCTCTAGCTCTCGTTGTCTTCCTCTAGCTCTGGTTTTCTTCCTCGGGCTCTGCTTTTCTTCCTCGAGGGCTAGTTTTGTTCCTCGGGGTCTGGTTTTATTCCTTGGGCCCTCCTTTTGTTCTTCAGGATCTGGTTTTGTTCCTCGGGCTCTGATTTTCTTCCTCGGGCTCTGGTTTCTTTCACTCGGGCTCTGGTTTTGTTCCTCGAGCTGTGGTTTTGCTCCTCTAGCTCTGGTTGTCTTCCTCGGTCTCTGGTTTTCTTCCTCGAGGGCTAGTTTGGTTCCTCGGGGTCTCGTTTTATTCCTCGGACCCTCCTTTTGTTCTTCGGGACCTTTTTTTGTTCCTTGGGCTCTGTTTTCTTTCCTCGGGCTCTGGTTTTGTTCCTCGAGCTGTGGTTTTGCTCCTCTAGCTCTGGTTGTCTTCCTCGGGCTCTGGTTTTCTTCCTCGGGCTCTGCTTTTCTTCCTCGAGGTCTGGTTTTGTTCCCCGGGCTCTGGTTTTGTTCTTCCAGCTCTGCTTTAGCTCCTCGGGCTCTGGTTTCGGTCCACGGGTCTTGTTTTGTTCTTCAGGCCCACCATTTGTTCCTCGGTCTCTGGTTTTGTTCCTCGGGCTCTGGTTTTCTTCCTTGGGCTCTGGTATTGTTCCTCGGCCTCTTTTTTTGTTCCTCTGCCCCTGCTTTTTTTTCTCGGCTTCTGATTTTGTTCCCCGGGCTCTGGTTTAGTTCCACGGACTCTGCTTTTGTTCCTCAGGCTCTGGTTTTTTTCCTCGGGCTCTGGTTTTGTTCCTCGGACTCTAGTATAATTCCACGGGCTCTGGTTTTGTTCCTTGGGGCCTCCTTTTGTTCTTCGCGATCTGGTTTTGTTCATCGGGCTCTGGTTTCGGTCCTCGGTCTCTGGTTTCTTTCGTCGGGCTCTGGTTTTGTTCCTCGAGCTGTGGTTTTGCTTCTCTATCTCTGGTTGTCTTCCTCGGGCTCTGGTTTTTTCCTCGGGCTCTGGTTTTCTTCCTCGAGGGCTGGTTTTGTTCCCCAGGCTCTGGTTTTGTTCTTCCAGCTCTGCTTTAACTCCTCGGGCTCTGGTTTGGGTCCACGGGTCTCGTTTTGTTCCTCGGGCCCACCATTTCTTCCTCGGTGTCTGGTTTTGTTCCTCGGGTTCTGTTTTTCTTCCTCGGGCTCTGGTTTAATTTCTCGGGTTCTGGTTTTGTTCCTCGAGCTCTGGTTTAGTTCCATTGGCTCTGGCTTTGTTCTTCGGACTCTAGTATAATTCCACGGGCTCTGGTTTTGTTCCTCGGGGCCTCCTTTTGATCTTCGCGATCTGTTTTTTTTCCTCGGGCTCTGGTTTCGTTCCTCAGGCTGTGGTTTTGCTCCTCTAGCCCTGGTTGTCTTCCTTGAGCTGTGGTTTTGCTCCTCTAGCTCTGGTTGTCTTCCTCGCGCTCTCGTTTTCTTCCTCGAGGGCTGGTTTTGTTGCCCGGGCTCTGGTTTTGTTCTTCCAGCTCTGCTTTAGTTCCTCGGGCTCTGGTTTGGGTCCACGGGTCTCGTTTTGTTCCTCAGGCCTACCATTTCTTCTTCGGTCTCTGGTTTTGTTCCTCGGCCTCTGGTTTTCTTCCTCGGGCTCTGGTTTAATTTCTCGGGTTCTGGTTTTGTTCCTCGAGCTCTGGTTTAGTTCCATTGGCTCTGGTTTTGTTCCTCAGGCTCTGTTTTTTTTCCTCGGGCTCTGGTTTTGTTCCTTGGACTCTAGTATAATTCCACGGGCTCTGGTTTTGTTCCTTGGGGCCTCCTTTTGTTCTTCGCGATCTGGTTTTGTTCCTCGGGCTCTGGTTTTGTTCCTCGGGCTCTGGTTTCTTTCCTCGGGAGCTCGTTTTGTTCCTCGAGCTGTTGTTTTGCTCCTCTAGCTCTCGTTGTCTTCCTCGGGCTCTGGTTTTCTTCCTCGGGCTCTGCTTTTCTTCCTCGAGGGCTAGTTTTCTTCCTCGGGGTCTGCTTTTATTCCTCGGGCCCTCCTTTTGTTCTTCGGTATCTGGTTTTGTTCCTCGGGATCTGGTTTTGTTCCTCGGGCTCTAGTTTCTTTCCTCGGGAGCTCGTTTTGTTCCTCGAGCTGTGGTTTTGCTCCTCTAGCTCTGGTTGTCTTCCTCGGGCTCTGGTTTTCTTCCTCGGGCTCTGCTTTTCTTCCTCGAGGGCTGGTTTTGTTCCCCAGGCTCTGGTTTTGTTCTTCCAGCTCTGCTTTAGCTCCTCGAGCTCTAGTTTGGGTCCACGGGTCTCGTTTTGTTCCTCGGGCCCACCATTTCTTCCTCGGTCTCTGGTTTTGTTCCTCGGGTTCTGGTTTTCTTCCTCGGGCTCTGGTTTAATTTCTCGGGTTCTGGTTTTGTTCCTCGAGCTCTGGTTTAGTTCCATTGGCTCTGGCTTTGTTCCTCGGACTCTAGTATAATTCCACAGGCTCTGGTTTTGTTCCTCGGGGCCTCCTTTTGTTCTTCG
Organism: Calonectris borealis; assembly: GCF_964195595.1. Classification (NCBI taxonomy): domain Eukaryota; kingdom Metazoa; phylum Chordata; class Aves; order Procellariiformes; family Procellariidae; genus Calonectris; species Calonectris borealis. The sequence continues at coordinate 641,950 of NC_134326.1, forward strand.
CGATCTGTTTTTTTTCCTCGGGCTCTGGTTTCGTTCCTCGGGCTGTGGTTTTGCTCCTCTAGCCCTGGTTGTCTTCCTTGAGCTGTGGTTTTGCTCCTCTAGCTCTGGTTGTCTTCCTCGCGCTCTCGTTTTCTTCCTCGAGGGCTAGTTTTGTTCCTCGGGCTCTGTTTTTTTTCCTCGGGCCCTCCTTTTCTTCTTCGCGATCTGGTTTTGCTCCTCGGGATCTGGTTTTGTTCCTCGGGCTCTGGTTTCTTTCCTCGGGAGCTCGTTTTGTTCCTCGAGGTGTGGTTTTGCTCCTCTAGCTCTGGTTGTCTTCCTCGGGCTCTGGTTTTCTTCCTCAGGCTCTGGTTTTCTTCCTCGAGGGCTGGTTTTGTTCCCTGGGCTCTGGTTTTGTTCTTCCAGCTCTGCTTTAACTTCTCGGGCTCTGGTTTGGGTCCACGGGTCTCGTTTTGTTCCTCAGGCCCACCATTTGCTCCTCGGTCTCTGGTTTGGTTCCTCGGGTTCTGGTTTTCTTCCTCGGGCTCTGGTTTAATTTCTCGGCTTCTGGTTTTGTTCCTCGAGCTCTGTTTTAGTTCCATGGGATCTGGTTTTCTTCCTCAGGCTCTGGTTTTTTTCCTCGGGCACTGGTTTTGTTCCTCGGACTCTAGTATAATTCCACGGGCTCTGGTTTTGTTCCTTGGGGCCTCCTTTTGTTCTTCGCGATCTGTTTTTTTTCCTCGGGCTCTGGTTTCGTTCCTCGGGCTGTGGTTTTGCTCCTCTAGCCCTGGTTGTCTTCCTCGAGCTGTGGTTTTGCTCCTCTAGCTCTGGTTGTCTTCCTCGCGCTCTGGTTTTTTTCCTCGAGGGCTGGTTTTGTTCCCCGGGCTCTGGTTTTGTTCTTCCAGCTCTGCTTTAGCTCCTCGGGCTCTGGTTTGGGTCCACGGGTCTCGTTTTGTTCCTCGGGCCCACCATTTGTTCCTCCATCTCTGGTTTTGTTCCTCGGGTTCTGGTGTTCTTCCTCGGGCTCTGGTTTAATTTCTCGGGTTCTGGTTTTGTTCCTCGAGCTCTGGTTTAGTTCCATTGGCTCTGGCTTTGTTCCTCGGACTCTAGTATAATTCCACGGGCTCTGGTTTTGTTCCTCGGGGCCTCCTTTTGTTCTTTGTCTTCCTCGGGCTCTGGTTTTCTTCCTCAGGCTCTTCTTTTCTTCCTCGAGGGCTAGTTTTGTTCCTCGGGGTCTGGTTTTATTCCTCGGGCCCTCCTTTTGTTCTTCGGGCTCTGTTTTTTTTCCTCGGGCTCTGGTTTCGTTCCTCGGGCTGTGGTTTTGCTTCTCTAGCCCTGGTTGTCTTCCTTGAGCTGTGGTTTTGCTCCTCTAGCTCTGGTTGTCTTCCTCGCGCTCTCGTTTTCTTCCTCGAGGGCTGGTTTTGTTGCCCGGGCTCTGGTTTTGTTCTTCCAGCTCTGCTTTAGCTCCTCGGGCTCTGGTTTGGGTCCACGGGTCTCGTTTTGTTCCTCAGGCCCACCATTTCTTCTTTGGTCTCTGTTTTTGTTCCTCGGGTTCTGGTTTTCTTCCTCGGGCTCTGGTTTAATTTCTTGGGTTCTGGTTTTGTTCCTCGAGCTCTCGTTTAGTTCCATTGGCTCTGGTTTTGTTCCTCAGGCTCTGGTTTTTTTCCACGGGCTCTGGTTTTGTTCCTTGGAATCTAGTATAATTCCACGGGCTCTGGTTTTGTTCCTTGGGGCCTCCTTTTGTTCTTCGCGATCTGGTTTTTTTCCTCGGGATCTGGTTTTGTTCCCCGGGCTCTGGTTTCTTTCTTCGGGAGCTCGTTTTGTTCCTCGAGCTGTGGTTTTGCTCCTCTAGCTCTCGTTGTCTTCCTCTAGCTCTGGTTTTCTTCCTCGGGCACTGCTTTTCTTCCTCGAGGGCTAGTTTTGTTCCTCGGGCTCTGGTTTTATTCCTCGGGCCCTCCTTTTGTTCTTTGGGATCTGGTTTTGTTTTTCGGGATCTGGTTTTGTTCCTCGGGCTCTGGTTTCTTTCCTCGGGAGCTCGTTTTGTTCCTCGAGCTGTGGTTTTGCTCCTCTAGCTCTCGTTGTCTTCCTCGGGCTCTGGTATTCTTCCTCGAGGGCTAGTTTTGTTCCTCGGGGTCTCATTTTATTCCTCGGACCCTCCTTTTGTTCTTAGGGACCTGCTTTTGTTCCTTGGGCTCTGGTTTCTTTCCTCGGGCTCTGGTTTTGTTCCTCGAGCTGTGGTTTTGCTCCTCTAGCTCTCGTTGTCTTCCTCGGGCTCTGGTTGTCTTCCTCGGGCTCTGCTTTTCTTCCTCGAGGGCTGGTTTTGTTGCCCGGGCTCTGGTTTTGTTCTTCCAGCTCTGCTTTAGCTCCTCGGGCTCTGGTTTGGGTCCACGGCTCTCGTTTTGTTCCTCAGGCCCACCATTTCTTCCTCGGTCTCTGGTTTTCTTCCTCGGGCTCTGGTTTCTTTCCTCGGGAGCTCGTTTTGTTCCTCGAGCTGTGGTTTTGCTCCTCTAGCTCTGGTTGTCTTCCTCGCGCTCTGGTTTTCTTCCTCGAGGGCTAGTTTTGTTCCCCGGGCTCTGGTTTTGTTCTTCCAGCTCTGCTTTAGCTCCTCGAGCTCTAGTTTGGGTCCACGGGTCTCGTTTTGTTCCTCGGGCCCACCATTTCTTCCTCGGTCTCTGGTTTTGTTCCTCGGCCTCTGGTTTTCTTCCTCGGGCTCTGGTTTAATTTCTCGGGTTCTGGTTTTGTTCCTCGAGCTCTGGTTTAGTTCCATTGGCTCTGGCTTTGTTCCTCGGACTCTAGTATAATTCCACGGGCTCTGGTTTTGTTCCTCGGGGCCTCCTTTTGTTCTTTGTCTTCCTCGGGCTCTGGTTTTCTTCCTCAGGCTCTTCTTTTCTTCCTCGAGGGCTAGTTTTGTTCCTCGGGGTCTGGTTTTATTCCTCGGGCCCTCCTTTTGTTCTTCGGGCTCTGTTTTTTTTCCTTGGGCTCTGGTTTCGTTCCTCGGGCTGTGGTTTTGCTTCTCTAGCCCTGGTTGTCTTCCTTGAGCTGTGGTTTTGCTCCTCTAGCTCTGGTTGTCTTCCTCGCGCTCTCGTTTTCTTCCTCGAGGGCTGGTTTTGTTGCCCGGGCTCTGGTTTTGTTCTTCCAGCTCTGCTTTAGCTCCTCGGGCTCTGGTTTGGGTCCACGGGTCTCGTTTTGTTCCTCGGGCCCACCATTTCTTCCTCGGTCTCTGGTTTTTCTTCCTCGGGTTCTGGTTTTCTTCCTCGGGCTCTGGTTTAATTTCTCAGGTTCTGGTTTTGTTCCTCGAGCTCTGGTTTAGTTCCATTGGCTCTGGTTTTGTTCCTCAGGCTCTGGTTTTTTTCCTCGGGCTCTGCTTTTGTTCCTCGGACTCTAGTATAATTCCACGGGCTCTGGTTTTGTTCCTTGGGGCCTCCTTTTTTTCTTCGCGATCTGGTTTTGTTCCTCGGGCTCTGGTTTCTTTCCTCGGGAGCTCGTTTTGTTCCTCGAGCTGTGGTTTTGCTCCTCTAGCTCTCGTTGTCTTCCTCTAGCTCTGGTTTTCTTCCTCGGGCTCTGCTTTTCTTCCTCGAGGGCTAGTTTTGTTCCTCGGGGTCTGGTTTTATTCCTTGGGCCCTCCTTTTGTTCTTCAGGATCTGGTTTTGTTCCTCGGGCTCTGATTTTCTTCCTCGGGCTCTGGTTTCTTTCACTCGGGCTCTGGTTTTGTTCCTCGAGCTGTGGTTTTGCTCCTCTAGCTCTGGTTGTCTTCCTCGGTCTCTGGTTTTCTTCCTCGAGGGCTAGTTTGGTTCCTCGGGGTCTCGTTTTATTCCTCGGACCCTCCTTTTGTTCTTCGGGACCTTTTTTTGTTCCTTGGGCTCTGTTTTCTTTCCTCGGGCTCTGGTTTTGTTCCTCGAGCTGTGGTTTTGCTCCTCTAGCTCTGGTTGTCTTCCTCGGGCTCTGGTTTTCTTCCTCGGGCTCTGCTTTTCTTCCTCGAGGTCTGGTTTTGTTCCCCGGGCTCTGGTTTTGTTCTTCCAGCTCTGCTTTAGCTCCTCGGGCTCTGGTTTCGGTCCACGGGTCTTGTTTTGTTCTTCAGGCCCACCATTTGTTCCTCGGTCTCTGGTTTTGTTCCTCGGGCTCTGGTTTTCTTCCTTGGGCTCTGGTATTGTTCCTCGGCCTCTTTTTTTGTTCCTCTGCCCCTGCTTTTTTTTCTCGGCTTCTGATTTTGTTCCCCGGGCTCTGGTTTAGTTCCACGGACTCTGCTTTTGTTCCTCAGGCTCTGGTTTTTTTCCTCGGGCTCTGGTTTTGTTCCTCGGACTCTAGTATAATTCCACGGGCTCTGGTTTTGTTCCTTGGGGCCTCCTTTTGTTCTTCGCGATCTGGTTTTGTTCATCGGGCTCTGGTTTCGGTCCTCGGTCTCTGGTTTCTTTCGTCGGGCTCTGGTTTTGTTCCTCGAGCTGTGGTTTTGCTTCTCTATCTCTGGTTGTCTTCCTCGGGCTCTGGTTTTTTCCTCGGGCTCTGGTTTTCTTCCTCGAGGGCTGGTTTTGTTCCCCAGGCTCTGGTTTTGTTCTTCCAGCTCTGCTTTAACTCCTCGGGCTCTGGTTTGGGTCCACGGGTCTCGTTTTGTTCCTCGGGCCCACCATTTCTTCCTCGGTGTCTGGTTTTGTTCCTCGGGTTCTGTTTTTCTTCCTCGGGCTCTGGTTTAATTTCTCGGGTTCTGGTTTTGTTCCTCGAGCTCTGGTTTAGTTCCATTGGCTCTGGCTTTGTTCTTCGGACTCTAGTATAATTCCACGGGCTCTGGTTTTGTTCCTCGGGGCCTCCTTTTGATCTTCGCGATCTGTTTTTTTTCCTCGGGCTCTGGTTTCGTTCCTCAGGCTGTGGTTTTGCTCCTCTAGCCCTGGTTGTCTTCCTTGAGCTGTGGTTTTGCTCCTCTAGCTCTGGTTGTCTTCCTCGCGCTCTCGTTTTCTTCCTCGAGGGCTGGTTTTGTTGCCCGGGCTCTGGTTTTGTTCTTCCAGCTCTGCTTTAGTTCCTCGGGCTCTGGTTTGGGTCCACGGGTCTCGTTTTGTTCCTCAGGCCTACCATTTCTTCTTCGGTCTCTGGTTTTGTTCCTCGGCCTCTGGTTTTCTTCCTCGGGCTCTGGTTTAATTTCTCGGGTTCTGGTTTTGTTCCTCGAGCTCTGGTTTAGTTCCATTGGCTCTGGTTTTGTTCCTCAGGCTCTGTTTTTTTTCCTCGGGCTCTGGTTTTGTTCCTTGGACTCTAGTATAATTCCACGGGCTCTGGTTTTGTTCCTTGGGGCCTCCTTTTGTTCTTCGCGATCTGGTTTTGTTCCTCGGGCTCTGGTTTTGTTCCTCGGGCTCTGGTTTCTTTCCTCGGGAGCTCGTTTTGTTCCTCGAGCTGTTGTTTTGCTCCTCTAGCTCTCGTTGTCTTCCTCGGGCTCTGGTTTTCTTCCTCGGGCTCTGCTTTTCTTCCTCGAGGGCTAGTTTTCTTCCTCGGGGTCTGCTTTTATTCCTCGGGCCCTCCTTTTGTTCTTCGGTATCTGGTTTTGTTCCTCGGGATCTGGTTTTGTTCCTCGGGCTCTAGTTTCTTTCCTCGGGAGCTCGTTTTGTTCCTCGAGCTGTGGTTTTGCTCCTCTAGCTCTGGTTGTCTTCCTCGGGCTCTGGTTTTCTTCCTCGGGCTCTGCTTTTCTTCCTCGAGGGCTGGTTTTGTTCCCCAGGCTCTGGTTTTGTTCTTCCAGCTCTGCTTTAGCTCCTCGAGCTCTAGTTTGGGTCCACGGGTCTCGTTTTGTTCCTCGGGCCCACCATTTCTTCCTCGGTCTCTGGTTTTGTTCCTCGGGTTCTGGTTTTCTTCCTCGGGCTCTGGTTTAATTTCTCGGGTTCTGGTTTTGTTCCTCGAGCTCTGGTTTAGTTCCATTGGCTCTGGCTTTGTTCCTCGGACTCTAGTATAATTCCACAGGCTCTGGTTTTGTTCCTCGGGGCCTCCTTTTGTTCTTCGCGATCTGTTTTTTTTCCTCGGGCTCTGGTTTCGTTCCTCGGGCTGTGGTTTTGCTCCTCTAGCCCTGGTTGTCTTCCTTGAGCTGTGGTTTTGCTCCTCTAGCTCTGGTTGTCTTCCTCGCGCTCTCGTTTTCTTCCTCGAGGGCTAGTTTTGTTCCTCGGGCTCTGTTTTTTTTCCTCGGGCCCTCCTTTTCTTCTTCGCGATCTGGTTTTGCTCCTCGGGATCTGGTTTTGTTCCTCGGGCTCTGGTTTCTTTCCTCGGGAGCTCGTTTTGTTCCTCGAGGTGTGGTTTTGCTCCTCTAGCTCTGGTTGTCTTCCTCGGGCTCTGGTTTTCTTCCTCAGGCTCTGGTTTTCTTCCTCGAGGGCTGGTTTTGTTCCCTGGGCTCTGGTTTTGTTCTTCCAGCTCTGCTTTAACTTCTCGGGCTCTGGTTTGGGTCCACGGGTCTCGTTTTGTTCCTCAGGCCCACCATTTGCTCCTCGGTCTCTGGTTTGGTTCCTCGGGTTCTGGTTTTCTTCCTCGGGCTCTGGTTTAATTTCTCGGCTTCTGGTTTTGTTCCTCGAGCTCTGTTTTAGTTCCATGGGATCTGGTTTTCTTCCTCAGGCTCTGGTTTTTTTCCTCGGGCACTGGTTTTGTTCCTCGGACTCTAGTATAATTCCACGGGCTCTGGTTTTGTTCCTTGGGGCCTCCTTTTGTTCTTCGCGATCTGTTTTTTTTCCTCGGGCTCTGGTTTCGTTCCTCGGGCTGTGGTTTTGCTCCTCTAGCCCTGGTTGTCTTCCTCGAGCTGTGGTTTTGCTCCTCTAGCTCTGGTTGTCTTCCTCGCGCTCTGGTTTTTTTCCTCGAGGGCTGGTTTTGTTCCCCGGGCTCTGGTTTTGTTCTTCCAGCTCTGCTTTAGCTCCTCGGGCTCTGGTTTGGGTCCACGGGTCTCGTTTTGTTCCTCGGGCCCACCATTTGTTCCTCCATCTCTGGTTTTGTTCCTCGGGTTCTGGTGTTCTTCCTCGGGCTCTGGTTTAATTTCTCGGGTTCTGGTTTTGTTCCTCGAGCTCTGGTTTAGTTCCATTGGCTCTGGCTTTGTTCCTCGGACTCTAGTATAATTCCACGGGCTCTGGTTTTGTTCCTCGGGGCCTCCTTTTGTTCTTTGTCTTCCTCGGGCTCTGGTTTTCTTCCTCAGGCTCTTCTTTTCTTCCTCGAGGGCTAGTTTTGTTCCTCGGGGTCTGGTTTTATTCCTCGGGCCCTCCTTTTGTTCTTCGGGCTCTGTTTTTTTTCCTCGGGCTCTGGTTTCGTTCCTCGGGCTGTGGTTTTGCTTCTCTAGCCCTGGTTGTCTTCCTTGAGCTGTGGTTTTGCTCCTCTAGCTCTGGTTGTCTTCCTCGCGCTCTCGTTTTCTTCCTCGAGGGCTGGTTTTGTTGCCCGGGCTCTGGTTTTGTTCTTCCAGCTCTGCTTTAGCTCCTCGGGCTCTGGTTTGGGTCCACGGGTCTCGTTTTGTTCCTCAGGCCCACCATTTCTTCCTCGGTCTCTGGTTTTGTTCCTCGGGTTCTGGTTTTCTTCCTCGGGCTCTGGTTTAATTTCTTGGGTTCTGGTTTTGTTCCTCGAGATCTCGTTTAGTTCCATTGGCTCTGGTTTTGTTCCTCAGGCACTGGTTTTTTTCCTCGGGCTCTGGTTTTGTTCCTTGGACTCTAGTATAATTCCACGGGCTCTGGTTTTGTTCCTTGGGGCCTCCTTTTGTTCTTCGCGATCTGGTTTTTTTCCTCGGGATCTGGTTTTGTTCCCCGGGCTCTGGTTTCTTTCCTCGGGAGCTCGTTTTGTTCCTCGAGCTGTGGTTTTGCTCCTCTAGCTCTGGTTGTCTTCCTCGCGCTCTGGTTTTCTTCCTCGGGCTCTGCTTTTCTTCCTCGAGGGCTAGTTTTGTTCCTCGGGCTCTGGTTTTATTCCTCGGGCCCTCCTTTTGTTCTTTGGGATCTGGTTTTGTTCCTCGGGCTCTGATTTTCTTCCTCGGGCTCTGTTTTCTTTCCTCGGGAGCTCGTTTTGTTCCTCAAGCTGTGGTTTTGCTCCTCTAGCTCTGGTTGTATTCCTTGGGCTCTGGTATTCTTCCTCGAGGGCTAGTTTTGTTCCTCGGGGTCTCGTTTTATTCCTCGGACCCTCCTTTTGTTCTTCGGGACCTGCTTTTGTTCCTTGGGCTCTGGTTTCTTTCCTCGGGCTCTGGTTTTGTTCCTCGAGCTGTGGTTTTGCTCCTCTAGCTCTGGTTGTCTTCCTCGGGCTCTGGTTTTCTTCCTCGGGCTCTGCTTTTCTTCCTCGAGGGCTGGTTTTGTTCCCCGGGCTCTGGTTTTGTTCTTCCAGCTCTGCTTTAGCTCCTCGGGCTCTGGTTTGGGTCCACGGGTCTCGTTTTGTTCCTCAGGCCCACCATTTCTTCCTCGGTCTCTGGTTTTCTTCCTCGGGTTCTGGTTTTCTTCCTCGGGCTCTGGTTTAATTTCTCGGCTTCTGGTTTTGTTCCTCGAGCTCTGGTTTAGTTCCATTGGCTCTGGTTTTGTTCCTCAGGCTCTGGTTTTTTTCCACGGGCTCTGGTTTTGTTCCTCGGACTCTAGTATAATTCCACGGTCTCTGCTTTTGTTCCTTGGGGCCTCCTTTTGTTCTTCGCGATCTGGTTTTTTTCCTCGGGATCTGGTTTTGTTCCCCGGGCTCTGGTTTCTTTCTTCGGGAGCTCGTTTTGTTCCTCGAGCTGTGGTTTTGCTCCTCTAGCTCTCGTTGTCTTCCTCTAGCTCTGGTTTTCTTCCTCGGGCACTGCTTTTCTTCCTCGAGGGCTAGTTTTGTTCCTCGGGCTCTGGTTTTATTCCTCGGGCCCTCCTTTTGTTCTTTGGGATCTGGTTTTGTTCCTCGGGATCTGGTTTTGTTCCTCGGGCTCTGGTTTCTTTCCTCGGGAGCTCGTTTTGTTCCTCGAGCTGTGGTTTTGCTCCTCTAGCTCTCGTTGTCTTCCTCGGGCTCTGGTATTCTTCCTCGAGGGCTAGTTTTGTTCCTCGGGGTCTCATTTTATTCCTCGGACCCTCCTTTTGTTCTTAGGGACCTGCTTTTGTTCCTTGGGCTCTGGTTTCTTTCCTCGGGCTCTGGTTTTGTTCCTCGAGCTGTGGTTTTGCTCCTCTAGCTCTCGTTGTCTTCCTCGGGCTCTGGTTGTCTTCCTCGGGCTCTGCTTTTCTTCCTCGAGGGCTGGTTTTGTTGCCCGGGCTCTGGTTTTGTTCTTCCAGCTCTGCTTTAGCTCCTCGGGCTCTGGTTTGGGTCCACGGCTCTCGTTTTGTTCCTCAGGCCCACCATTTCTTCCTCGGTCTCTGGTTTTCTTCCTCGGGCTCTGGTTTCTTTCCTCGGGAGCTCGTTTTGTTCCTCGAGCTGTGGTTTTGCTCCTCTAGCTCTCGTTGTCTTCCTCTAGCTCTGGTTTTCTTCCTCGGGCTCTGCTTTTCTTCCTCGAGGGCTAGTTTTGTTCCTCGGGGTCTGGTTTTATTCCTCGGGCCCTCCTTTTGTTCTTCAGGATCTGGTTTTGTTCCTCGGGCTCTGGTTTTCTTCCTCGGGCTCTGGTTTCTTTCACTCGGGCTCTGGTTTTGTTCCTCGAGCTGTGGTTTTGCTCCTCTAGCTCTGGTTGTCTTCCTCGGTCTCTGGTTTTCTTCCTCGAGGGCTAGTTTGGTTCCTCGGGGTCTCGTTTTATTCCTCGGACCCTCCTTTTGTTCTTCGGGACCTGCTTTTGTTCCTTGGGCTCTGGTTTCTTTCCTCGGGCTCTGGTTTTGTTCTTCGAGCTGTGGTTTTGCTCCTCTAGCTCTGGTTGTCTTCCTCGGGCTCTGGTTTTCTTCCTCGGGCTCTGCTTTTCTTCCTCGAGGGCTGGTTTTGTTGCCCGGGCTCTGGTTTTGTTCTTCCAGCTCTGCTTTAGCTCCTCGGGCTCTGGTTTCGGTCCACGGGTCTCGTTTTGTTCTTCAGGCCCACCATTTGTTCCTCGGTCTCTGGTTTTGTTCCTCGGGCTCTGGTTTTCTTCCTTGGGCTCTGGTATTGTTCCTCGGCCTCTTTTTTTGTTCCTCTGCCCCTGCTTTTTTTTCTCGGCTTCTGATTTTGTTCCCCGGGCTCTGGTTTAGTTCCACGGACTCTGCTTTTGTTCCTCAGGCTCTGGTTTTTTTCCTCGGGCTCTGGTTTTGTTCCTCGGACTCTAGTATAATTCCACGGGCTCTGGTTTTGTTCCTTGGGGCCTCCTTTTGTTCTTCGCGATCTGGTTTTGTTCATCGGGCTCTGGTTTCGGTCCTCGGTCACTGGTTTCTTTCGTCGGGCTCTGGTTTTGTTCCTCGAGCTGTGGTTTTGCTTCTCTATCTCTGGTTGTCTTCCTCGGGCTCTGGTTTTTTCCTCGGGCTCTGGTTTTCTTTCTCGAGGGCTGGTTTTGTTCCCCAGGCTCTGGTTTTGTTCTTCCAGCTCTGCTTTAACTCCTCGGGCTCTGGTTTGGGTCCACGGGTCTCGTTTTGTTCCTCGGGCCCACCATTTCTTCCTCCATCTCTGGTTTTGTTCCTCGGGTTCTGGTGTTCTTCCTCGGGCTCTGGTTTAATTTCTCGGGTTCTGGTTTTGTTCCTCGAGCTCTGGTTTAGTTCCATTGGCTCTGGCTTTGTTCTTCGGACTCTAGTATAATTCCACGGGCTCTGATTTTGTTCCTCGGGGCCTCCTTTTGATCTTCGCGATCTGTTTTTTTTCCTCGGGCTCTGGTTTCGTTCCTCGGGCTGTGGTTTTGCTCCTCTAGCCCTGGTTGTCTTCCTTGAGCTGTGGTTTTGCTCCTCTAGCTCTGGTTGTCTTCCTCGCGCTCTCGTTTTCTTCCTCGAGGGCTGGTTTTGTTGCCCGGGCTCTGGTTTTGTTCTTCCAGCTCTGCTTTAGTTCCTCGGGCTCTGGTTTGGGTCCACGGGTCTCGTTTTGTTCCTCAGGCCTACCATTTCTTCTTCGGTCTCTGGTTTTGTTCCTCGGGTTCTGGTTTTCTTCCTCGGGCTCTGGTTTAATTTCTCGGGTTCTGGTTTTGTTCCTCGAGCTCTGGTTTAGTTCCATTGGCTCTGGTTTTCTTCCTCAGGCTCTGTTTTTTTTCCTCGGGCTCTGGTTTTGTTCCTTGGACTCTAGTATAATTCCACGGGCTCTGGTTTTGTTCCTTGGGGCCTCCTTTTGTTCTTCGCGATCTGGTTTTGTTCCTCGGGCTCTGGTTTTGTTCCTCGGGCTCTGGTTTCTTTCCTCGGGAGCTCGTTTTGTTCCTCGAGCTGTGGTTTTGCTCCTCTAGCTCTCGTTGTCTTCCTCAGGCTCTGGTTTTCTTCCTCGGGCTCTGCTTTTCTTCCTCGAGGGCTAGTTTTCTTCCTCGGGGTCTGCTTTTATTCCTCGGGCCCTCCTTTTGTTCTTCGGTATCTGGTTTTGTTCCTCGGGATCTGGTTTTGTTCCTCGGGCTCTAGTTTCTTTCCTCGGGAGCTCGTTTTGTTCCTCGAGCTGTGGTTTTGCTCCTCTAGCTCTGGTTGTCTTCCTCGGGCTCTGGTTTTCTTCCTCGGGCTCTGCTTTTCTTCCTCGAGGGCTGGTTTTGTTCCCCAGGCTCTGGTTTTGTTCTTCCAGCTCTGCTTTAGCTCCTCGAGCTCTAGTTTGGGTCCACGGGTCTCGTTTTGTTCCTCGGGCCCACCATTTCTTCCTCGGTCTCTGGTTTTGTTCCTCGGGTTCTGGTTTTCTTCCTCGGGCTCTGGTTTAATTTCTCGGGTTCTGGTTTTGTTCCTCGAGCTCTGGTTTAGTTCCATTGGCTCTGGCTTTATTCCTCGGACTCTAGTATAATTCCACAGGCTCTGGTTTTGTTCCTCGGGGCCTCCTTTTGTTCTTCGCGATCTGTTTTTTTTCCTCGGGCTCTGGTTTCGTTCCTCGGGCTGTGGTTTTGCTCCTCTAGCCCTGGTTGTCTTCCTTGAGCTGTGGTTTTGCTCCTCTAGCTCTGGTTGTCTTCCTCGCGCTCTCGTTTTCTTCCTCGAGGGCTAGTTTTGTTCCTCGGGCTCTGTTTTTTTTCCTCGGGCCCTCCTTTTCTTCTTCGCGATCTGGTTTTGCTCCTCGGGATCTGGTTTTGTTCCTCGGGCTCTGGTTTCTTTCCTCGGGAGCTCGTTTTGTTCCTCGAGGTGTGGTTTTGCTCCTCTAGCTCTGGTTGTCTTCCTCGGGCTCTGGTTTTCTTCCTCAGGCTCTGGTTTTCTTCCTCGAGGGCTGGTTTTGTTCCCTGGGCTCTGGTTTTGTTCTTCCAGCTCTGCTTTAACTTCTCGGGCTCTGGTTTGGGTCCACGGGTCTCGTTTTGTTCCTCAGGCCCACCATTTGCTCCTCGGTCTCTGGTTTGGTTCCTCGGGTTCTGGTTTTCTTCCTCGGGCTCTGGTTTAATTTCTCGGCTTCTGGTTTTGTTCCTCGAGCTCTGTTTTAGTTCCATGGGATCTGGTTTTCTTCCTCAGGCTCTGGTTTTTTTCCTCGGGCACTGGTTTTGTTCCTCGGACTCTAGTATAATTCCACAGGCTCTGGTTTTGTTCCTTGGGGCCTCCTTTTGTTCTTCGCGATCTGTTTTTTTTCCTCGGGCTCTGGTTTCGTTCCTCGGGCTGTGGTTTTGCTCCTCTAGCCCTGGTTGTCTTCCTCGAGCTGTGGTTTTGCTCCTCTAGCTCTGGTTGTCTTCCTCGCGCTCTGGTTTTTTTCCTCGAGGGCTGGTTTTGTTCCCCGGGCTCTGGTTTTGTTCTTCCAGCTCTGCTTTAGCTCCTCGGGCTCTGGTTTGGGTCCACGGGTCTCGTTTTGTTCCTCGGGCCCACCATTTGTTCCTCCATCTCTGGTTTTGTTCCTCGGGTTCTGGTGTTCTTCCTCGGGCTCTGGTTTAATTTCTCGGGTTCTGGTTTTGTTCCTCGAGCTCTGGTTTAGTTCCATTGGCTCTGGTTTTGTTCCTCAGGCTCTGTTTTTTTTCCTCGGGCTCTGGTTTTGTTCCTCGGACTCTAGTATAATTCCACGGGCTCTGGTTTTGTTCCTTGGGGCATCCTTTTGTTCTTCGCGATCTGGTTTTGTTCCTCGGGATCTGGTTTTGTTCCTCGGGCTCTGGTTTCTTTCCTCGGGAGCTCGTTTTGTTCCTCGAGCTGTGGTTTTGCTCCTCTAGCTCTCGTTGTCTTCCTCGGGCTCTGGTTTTCTTCCTCGGGCTCTGCTTTTCTTCCTCGAGGGCTAGTTTTGTTCCTCGGGGTCTGGTTTTATTCCTCGGGCCCTCCTTTTGTTCTTCGGGATCTGGTTTTGTTCCTCGGGCTCTGGTTTTCTTCCTCAGGCTCTGGTTTCTTTCCTTGGGCTCTGGTTTTGTTCCTCGAGCTGTGGTTTTGCTCCTCTAGCTCTGGTTGTCTTCCTCGGGCTCTGGTTTTCTTCCTCGGGCTCTGCTTTTCTTCCTCGAGGGCTAGTTTTGTTCCTCGGGGTCTCGTTTTATTCCTCGGGCCCTCCTTTTGTTCTTCGCGATCTGGTTTTGTTCCTCGGGCTCTGGTTTTGCTCCTCTAGCTCTCGTTGTCTTCCTCGAGCTGTGGTTTTGCTCCTCTAGCTCTCGTTGTATTCCTCGGGCTCTGGTTTTCTTCCTCGAGGGCTAGTTTTGTTCCTCGGGGTCTCGTTTTATTCATCGGACCCTCCTTTTGTTCTTCGGGACCTGTTTTTGTTCCTTGGGCTCTGGTTTCTTTCCTCGGGCTCTGGGTTTGTTCCTCTAGCTGTGGTTTTGCTCCTCTAGCTCTGGTTGTCTTCCTCGGGATCTGGTTTTGTGCCTCGGGCTCTGGTTTCCTTCCTCGGGCTCTTGTTTTGTTCCTCGAGCTGTGGTTTTGCTCCTCTAGCTCTGGTTGTCTTCCTCGGGCTCTGGTTTTCTTCCTCGGGCTCTGCTTTTCTTCCTCGAGGGCTGGTTTTGTTGCCCGGGCTCTGGTTTTGTTCTTCCAGCTCTGCTTTAGCCCCTCGGGCTCTGGTTTGGCTCCGTGGGTCTCGTTTTGTTCCTCGGGCCCACCATTTCTTCCTCGATCTCTGGTTTTGTTCCTCGGGTTCTTGTTTTCTTCCTCGGGCTGTAGTTTAATTTCTCGGGTTCTGGTTTTGTTCCTCGAGCTCTGGTTTAGTTCCGTTGGCTCTGGTTTTCTTCCTCAGGCTCTGTTATTTTTCCTCAGGCTCTGGTTTTGTTCCTCGTACTCTAGTATAATTCCACGGGCTCTGGTTTTGTTCCTTGGGGCCTCCTTTTGTTCTTCGCGATCTGGTTTTGTTCCTCGGGATCTGGTTTTGTTCCTCGGGCTCTGGTTTCTTTCCTCGGGAGCTCGTTTTGTTCCTCAAGCTGTGGTTTTGCTCCTCTAGCTCTGGTTGTCTTCCTCGGGCTCTAGTTTTCTTCCTCGGGCTCTGCTTTTCTTCCTCGAGGGCTAGTTTTGTACCTCAGGGTCTGGTTTTATTTCTCGGGCCCTCCTTTTGTTCTTCAGGATCTGGTTTTGTTCTTCGGGCTCTGGTTTCTTTCCTCGGGCTGTGGTTTTGTTCCTCGAGCTGTGGTTTTGCTCCTCTAGCTCTGGTTGTCTTCCTCGGGCTCTGGTTTTCTTCCTCGCGCTCTGGTTTTCTTCCTCGAGGGCTGGTTTTGTTGCCCGGGCTCTGGTTTTGTTCTTCCAGCTCTGCTTTAGCTCCTCGGGCTCTGGTTTGGGTCCATGGGTCTCGTTTTGTTCCTCGGGTCCACCATTTCTTCCTCGATCTCTGGTTTTGTTCCTCGGGTTCTGGTTTTCTTCCTCGGGCTCTGGTTTAATTTCTCGGGTTCTGGTATTGTTCCTCGAGCTCTGGTTTAGTTCCATTGGCTCTGGTTTTCTTCCTCAGGCTCTGTTATTTTTCCTCAGGTTCTGGTTTTGTTCCTCGTACTCTAGTATAATTCCACGGGCTCTGGTTTTGTTCCTTGGGGCCTCCTTTTTTTCTTCGCGATCTGGTTTTGTTCCTCGGGCTCTGGTTTTGTTCCTCGGGCTCTGGTTTCTTTCCTCGGGAGCTCGTTTTGTTCCTCGAGCTGTTGTTTTGGTCCTCTAGCTCTGGTTGTCTTCCTCTGGCTCTGGTTTTCTTCCTCGAGGGCTAGTTTTGTTCCTCGGGGTCTGGTTTTATTCCTCGGACCCTCCTTTTGTTCTTCGGGACCTGTTTTTGTTCCTCGGGCTCTGGTTTCTTTCCTCGGGCTCTGGTTTTGTTCCTCGAGCTGTGGTTTTGCTCCTCTAGCTCTGGTTGTCTTCCTCGGGATCTGGTTTTGTGCCTCGGGCTCTGGTTTCTTTCCTCGGGAGCTCGTTTTGTTCCTCGAGCTGTGGTTTTGCTCCTCTAGCTCTCGTTGTCTCCCTCGGGCTCTGGTTTTCTTCCTCGGGCTCTGCTTTTCTTCCTCGAGGCCTAGTTTTGTTCCTCGGGGTCTGGTTTTATTCCTCGGGCCCTCCTTTTGTTCTTCAGGATCTGGTTTTGTTCCTCGGGCTCTGGTTTTCTTCCTCGGGCTCTGGTTTCTTTCCTCGGGCTCTGGTTTTGTTCCTCGAGCTGTGGTTTTGCTCCTCTAGCTCTCGTTGTCTTCCTCGGGCTCTGGTTTTCTTCCTCGGGCTCTGCTTTTCTTCCTCGACGGCTGGTTTTGTTGCCCGGGCTCTGGTTTTGTTCTTCCAGCTCTGCTTTAGCTCCTCGGGCTCTGGTTTGGGTCCATGGGTCTCGTTTTGTTCCTTGGGCCCACCGTTTCTTCCTCGGTCTCTGGTTTTGTTCCTCGGGTTCTGTTTTTCTTCCTCGGGCTCTGGTTTAATTTCTCGGGTTCTGGTTTTGTTCCTCGAGCTCTGTTTTAGTTCCATTGGCTCTGGTTTTGTTCCTCAGGCTCTGTTTTTTTTCCTCAGGCTCTGGTTTTGTTCCTCGGACTCTAGTATAATTCCACGGGCTCTGGTTTTGTTCCTTGGGGCCTCCTTTTGTTCTTCGCGATCTGGTTTTGTTCCTCGGGATCTGGTTTTGTTCCTCGGGCTCTGGTTTCTTTCCTCGGGAGCTCGTTTTGTTCCTCGAGCTGTGGTTTTGCTCCTCTAGCTCTGGTTGTCTTCCTCGGGCTCTGCTTTTCTTCCTCGGGCTCTGCTTTTCTTCCTCAAGGGCTGGTTTTGTTGCCCGGGCTCTGGTTTTGTTATTCCTGCTCTGCTTTAGCTCCTCGGGCTCTGGTTTGGGTCCACGGCTCTCGTTTTGTTCCTCAGGCCCACCATTTCTTCCTCGGTCTCTGGTTTTCTTCCTCGGGCTCTGGTTTCTTTCCTCGGGAGCTCGTTTTGTTCCTCGAGCTGTGGTTTTGCTCCTCTAGCTCTGGTTGTCTTCCTCGCGCTCTGGTTTTCTTCCTCGAGGGCTAGTTTTGTTCCCCGGGCTCTGGTTTTGTTCTTCCAGCTCTGCTTTAGCTCCTCGAGCTCTAGTTTGGGTCCACGGGTCTCGTTTTGTTCCTCGGGCCCACCATTTCTTCCTCGGTCTCTGGTTTTGTTCCTCGGGTTCTGGTTTTCTTCCTCGGGCTCTGGTTTAATTTCTCGGGTTCTGGTTTTGTTCCTCGAGCTCTGGTTTAGTTCCATTGGCTCTGGCTTTGTTCCTCGGACTCTAGTATAATTCCACGGGCTCTGGTTTTGTTCCTCGGGGCCTCCTTTTGTTCTTTGTCTTCCTCGGGCTCTGGTTTTCTTCCTCAGGCTCTGCTTTTCTTCCTCGAGGGCTAGTTTTGTTCCTCGGGGTCTGGTTTTATTCCTCGGGCCCTCCTTTTGTTCTTCGGGCTCTGTTTTTTTTCCTCGGGCTCTGGTTTCGTTCCTCGGGCTCTGGTTTTGCTTCTCTAGCCCTGGTTGTCTTCCTTGAGCTGTGGTTTTGCTCCTCTAGCTCTGGTTGTCTTCCTCGCGCTCTCGTTTTCTTCCTCGAGGGCTGGTTTTGTTGCCCGGGCTCTGGTTTTGTTCTTCCAGCTCTGCTTTAGCTCCTCGGGCTCTGGTTTGGGTCCACGGGTCTCGTTTTGTTCCTCGGGCCCACCATTTCTTCCTCGGTCTCTGGTTTTTCTTCCTCGGGTTCTGGTTTTCTTCCTCGGGCTCTGGTTTAATTTCTCAGGTTCTGGTTTTGTTCCTCGAGCTCTGGTTTAGTTCCATTGGCTCTGGTTTTGTTCCTCAGGCTCTGGTTTTTTTCCTCGGGCTCTGGTTTTGTTCCTCGGACTCTAGTATAATTCCACGGGCTCTGGTTTTGTTCCTTGGGGCCTCCTTTTTTTCTTCGCGATCTGGTTTTGTTCCTCGGGCTCTGGTTTCTTTCCTCGGGAGCTCGTTTTGTTCCTCGAGCTGTGGTTTTGCTCCTCTAGCTCTCGTTGTCTTCCTCTAGCTCTGGTTTTCTTCCTCGGGCTCTGCTTTTCTTCCTCGAGGGCTAGTTTTGTTCCTCGGGCTCTGGTTTTATTTCTCGGGCCCTCCTTTTGTTCTTCAGGATCTGGTTTTGTTCCTCGGGCTCTGGTTTTCTTCCTCGGGCTCTGGTTTCTTTCACTCGGGCTCTGGTTTTGTTCCTCGAGCTGTGGTTTTGCTCCTCTAGCTCTGGTTGTCTTCCTCGGTCTCTGGTTTTCTTCCTCGAGGGCTAGTTTGGTTCCTCGGGGTCTCGTTTTATTCCTCGGACCCTCCTTTTGTTCTTCGGGACCTTTTTTTGTTCCTTGGGCTCTGGTTTCTTTCCTCGGGCTCTGGTTTTGTTCCTCGAGCTGTGGTTTTGCTCCTCTAGCTCTGGTTGTCTTCCTCGGGCTCTGGTTTTCTTCCTCGGGCTCTGGTTTTCTTCCTCGAGGGCTGGTTTTGTTCCCCGGGCTCTGGTTTTGTTCTTCCAGCTCTGCTTTAGCTCCTCGGGCTCTGGTTTCGGTCCACGGGTCTCGTTTTGTTCTTCAGGCCCACCATTTGTTCCTCGGTCTCTGGTTTTGTTCCTCGGGCTCTGGTTTTCTTCCTTGGGCTCTGGTATTGTTCCTCGGCCTCTTTTTTTGTTCCTCTGCCCCTGCTTTTTTTCCTCGGCTTCTGATTTTGTTCCCCGGGCTCTGGTTTAGTTCCACGGACTCTGCTTTTGTTCCTCAGGCCCTGTTTTTTTTCCTCGGGCTCTGGTTTTGTTCCTCGGACTCTAGTATAATTCCACGGGCTCTGGTTTTGTTCCTTGGGGCCTCCTTTTGTTCTTCGCGATCTGGTTTTGTTCATCGGGCTCTGGTTTCGGTCCTCGGTCTCTGGTTTCTTTCGTCGGGCTCTGGTTTTGTTCCTCGAGCTGTGGTTTTGCTTCTCTATCTCTGGTTGTCTTCCTCGGGCTCTGGTTTTGTTCCTCGGGCTCTGGTTTTCTTCCTCGGGCTCTGGTTTAATTTCTCGGGTTCTGGTTTTGTTCCTCGAGCTCTGGTTTAGTTCCATTGGCTCTGGTTTTGTTCCTCAGGCTCTGTTTTTTTTCCTCGGGCTCTGGTTTTGTTCCTTGGACTCTAGTATAATTCCACGGGCTCTGGTTTTGTTCCTTGGGGCCTCCTTTTGTTCTTCGCGATCTGGTTTTGTTCCTCGGGCTCTGGTTTTGTTCCTCGGGCTCTGGTTTCTTTCCTCGGGAGCTCGTTTTGTTCCTCGAGCTGTGGTTTTGCTCCTCTAGCTCTCGTTGTCTTCCTCGGGCTCTGGTTTTCTTCCTCGGGCTCTGCTTTTCTTCCTCGAGGGCTAGTTTTCTTCCTCGGGGTCTGGTTTTATTCCTCGGGCCCTCCTTTTGTTCTTCGGTATCTGGTTTTGTTCCTCGGGATCTGGTTTTGTTCCTCGGGCTCTAGTTTCTTTCCTCGGGAGCTCGTTTTGTTCCTCGAGCTGTGGTTTTGCTCCTCTAGCTCTGGTTGTCTTCCTCGGGCTCTGGTTTTCTTCCTCGGGCTCTGCTTTTCTTCCTCGAGGGCTGGTTTTGTTCCCCAGGCTCTGGTTTTGTTCTTCCAGCTCTGCTTTAGCTCCTCGAGCTCTAGTTTGGGTCCACGGGTCTCGTTTTGTTCCTCGGGCCCACCATTTCTTCCTCGGTCTCTGGTTTTGTTCCTCGGGTTCTGGTTTTCTTCCTCGGGCTCTGGTTTAATTTCTCGGGTTCTGGTTTTGTTCCTCGAGCTCTGGTTTAGTTCCATTGGCTCTGGCTTTGTTCCTCGGACTCTAGTATAATTCCACAGGCTCTGGTTTTGTTCCTCGGGGCCTCCTTTTGTTCTTCGCGATCTGTTTTTTTTCCTCGGGCTCTGGTTTCGTTCCTCGGGCTGTGGTTTTGCTCCTCTAGCCCTGGTTGTCTTCCTTGAGCTGTGGTTTTGCTCCTCTAGCTCTGGTTGTCTTCCTCGCGCTCTCGTTTTCTTCCTCGAGGGCTAGTTTTGTTCCTCGGGCTCTGTTTTTTTTCCTCGGGCCCTCCTTTTCTTCTTCGCGATCTGGTTTTGCTCCTCGGGATCTGGTTTTGTTCCTCGGGCTCTGGTTTCTTTCCTCGGGAGCTCGTTTTGTTCCTCGAGGTGTGGTTTTGCTCCTCTAGCTCTGGTTGTCTTCCTCGGGCTCTGGTTTTCTTCCTCAGGCTCTGGTTTTCTTCCTCGAGGGCTGGTTTTGTTCCCTGGGCTCTGGTTTTGTTCTTCCAGCTCTGCTTTAACTTCTCGGGCTCT
The DNA here is from genome assembly GCF_964195595.1 of Calonectris borealis. Lineage (NCBI taxonomy): Eukaryota > Metazoa > Chordata > Aves > Procellariiformes > Procellariidae > Calonectris > Calonectris borealis. The sequence continues at coordinate 661,466 of NC_134326.1, forward strand.
GGTTTGGGTCCACGGGTCTCGTTTTGTTCCTCAGGCCCACCATTTGCTCCTCGGTCTCTGGTTTGGTTCCTCGGGTTCTGGTTTTCTTCCTCGGGCTCTGGTTTAATTTCTCGGCTTCTGGTTTTGTTCCTCGAGCTCTGTTTTAGTTCCATGGGATCTGGTTTTGTTCCTCAGGCTCTGGTTTTTTTCCTCGGGCACTGGTTTTGTTCCTCGGACTCTAGTATAATTCCACGGGCTCTGGTTTTGTTCCTTGGGGCCTCCTTTTGTTCTTCGCGATCTGTTTTTTTTCCTCGGGCTCTGGTTTCGTTCCTCGGGCTGTGGTTTTCCTCCTCTAGCCCTGGTTGTCTTCCTCGAGCTGTGGTTTTGCTCCTCTAGCTCTGGATGTCTTCCTCGCGCTCTGGTTTTTTTCCTCGAGGGCTGGTTTTGTTCCCCGGGCTCTGGTTTTGTTCTTCCAGCTCTGCTTTAGCTCCTCGGGCTCTGGTTTGGGTCCACGGGTCTCGTTTTGTTCCTCGGGCCCACCATTTGTTCCTCCATCTCTGGTTTTGTTCCTCGGGTTCTGGTGTTCTTCCTCGGGCTCTGGTTTAATTTCTCGGGTTCTGGTTTTGTTCCTCGAGCTCTGTTTTAGTTGCATTGGCTCTGGTTTTGTTCCTCAGGCTCTGTTTTTTTTCCTCGGGCTCTGGTTTTGTTCCTCGGACTCTAGTATAATTCCACGGGCTCTGGTTTTGTTCCTTGGGGCCTCCTTTTGTTCTTCGCGATCTGGTTTTGTTCCTCGGGATCTGGTTTTGTTCCTCGGGCTCTGGTTTCTTTCCTCGGGAGCTCGTTTTGTTCCTCGAGCTGTGGTTTTGCTCCTCTAGCTCTCGTTGTCTTCCTCGGGCTCTGGTTTTCTTCCTCGGGCTCTGCTTTTCTTCCTCGAGGGCTAGTTTTGTTCCTCGGGGTCTGGTTTTATTCCTCGGGCCCTCCTTTTGTTCTTCGGGATCTGGTTTTGTTCCTCGGGCTCTGGTTTTCTTCCTCAGGCTCTGGTTTCTTTCCTTGGGCTCTGGTTTTGTTCCTCGAGCTGTGGTTTTGCTCCTCTAGCTCTGGTTGTCTTCCTCGGGCTCTGGTTTTCTTCCTCGGGCTCTGCTTTTCTTCCTCGAGGGCTAGTTTTGTTCCTCGGGGTCTCGTTTTATTCCTCGGGCCCTCCTTTTGTTCTTCGCGATCTGGTTTTGTTCCTCGGGCTCTGGTTTTGCTCCTCTAGCTCTCGTTGTCTTCCTCGAGCTGTGGTTTTGCTCCTCTAGCTCTCGTTGTATTCCTCGGGCTCTGGTTTTCTTCCTCGAGGGCTAGTTTTGTTCCTCGGGGTCTCGTTTTATTCATCGGACCCTCCTTTTGTTCTTCGGGACCTGTTTTTGTTCCTTGGGCTCTGGTTTCTTTCCTCGGGCTCTGGGTTTGTTCCTCTAGCTGTGGTTTTGCTCCTCTAGCTCTGGTTGTCTTCCTCGGGATCTGGTTTTGTGCCTCGGGCTCTGGTTTCCTTCCTCGGGCTCTTGTTTTTTTCCTCGAGCTGTGGTTTTGCTCCTCTAGCTCTGGTTGTCTTCCTCGGGCTCTGGTTTTCTTCCTCGGGCTCTGCTTTTCTTCCTCGAGGGCTGGTTTTGTTGCCCGGGCTCTGGTTTTGTTCTTCCAGCTCTGCTTTAGCTCCTCGGGCTCTGGTTTGGCTCCGTGGGTCTCGTTTTGTTCCTCGGGCCCACCATTTCTTCCTCGATCTCTGGTTTTGTTCCTCGGGTTCTTGTTTTCTTCCTCGGGCTGTAGTTTAATTTCTCGGGTTCTGGTTTTTTTCCTCGAGCTCTGGTTTAGTTCCGTTGGCTCTGGTTTTCTTCCTCAGGCTCTGTTATTTTTCCTCAGGCTCTGGTTTTGTTCCTCGTACTCTAGTATAATTCCACGGGCTCTGGTTTTGTTCCTTGGGGCCTCCTTTTTTTCTTCGCGATCTGGTTTTGTTCCTCGGGCTCTGGTTTTGTTCCTCGGGCTCTGGTTTCTTTCCTCGGGAGGTCGTTTTGTTCCTCGAGCTGTTGTTTTGCTCCTCTAGCTCTCGTTGTCTTCCTCGGGCCGTGGTTTTCTTCCTCGGGCTCTGCTTTTCTTCCTCGAGGGCTAGTTTTGTTCCTCGGGGTCTGGTTTTATTCCTCGGGCCCTCCTTTTGTTCTTCGGTATCTGGTTTTGTTCCTCGGGCTCTGGTTTTGTTCCTCGGGCTCTGGTTTCTTTCCTCGGGAGCTCGTTTTGTTCCTCGAGCTGTGGTTTTGCTCCTCTAGCTCTCGTTGTCTTCCTCGGGCTCTGGTTTTCTTCCTCGAGGGCTAGTTTTGTTCCTCGGGGTCTCGTTTTATTCATCGGACCCTCCTTTTATTCTTCGGGACCTGTTTTTGTTCCTTGGGCTCTGGTTTCTTTCCTCGGGCTCTGGTTTTGTTCCTCGAGCTGTGGTTTTGCTCCTCTAGCTCTGGTTGTCTTCCTCGGGCTCTGGTTTTCTTCCTCGGGTTCTGGTTTTCTTCCTCGGGCTCTGGTTTAATTTCTCGAGTTCTGGTTTTGTTCCTCGAGCTCTTTTTTAGTTCCATTGGCTCTGGTTTTGTTCCTCAGGCTCTGGTTTTTTTCCTCGGGCTCTGGTTTTGTTCCTCGGACTCTAGTATAATTCCACGGGCTCTGGTTTTGTTCCTTGGGGCCTCCTTTTGTTCTTCGCGATCTGGTTTTGTTCCTCGGGCTCTGGCTTTGTTCCTCGGGCTCTGGTTTCTTTCCTCGGGAGCTCGTTTTGTTCCTCGAGCTGTGGTTTTGCTCCTCTAGCTCTCGTTGTCTTCCTTGGGCTCTTGTTTTCTTCCTCGAGGGCTAGTTTTGTTCCTCGGGGTCTCCTCTTCTTCCTCGGACCCTCCTTTTGTTCTTCGGGACCTGTTTTTGTTCCTTGGGCTCTGGTTTCTTTCCTCGGGCTCTTGTTTTGTTCCTCGAGCTGCGGTTTTGCTCCTCTAGCTCTGGTTGTCTTCCTCGGGCTCTGGTTTTCTTCCTTGGGCTCTGCTTTCCTTCCTCAAGGGCTGGTTTTGTTGCCCGGGCTCTGGTTTTGTTCTTCCAGCTCTGCTTTAGCTCCTCGGGCTCTGGTTTGGGTCCACGGGTCTCGTTTTGTTCCTCGGGCCCACCATTTGTTCCTCGGTCTCTGGTTTTGTTCCTCGGGTTCTGGTTTTCTTCCTCGGGCTCTGGTTTAATTTCTCGGGTTCTGGTTTTGTTCCTCGAGCTCTGGTTTAGTTCCATTGGCTCTGGTTTTGTTCCTCAGGCTCTGGTTTTTTTCCTCAGGCTCTGGTTTTGTTCCTCGGACTCTAGTATAATTCCACGGGCTCTGGTTTTGTTCCTCGGGGCCTCCTTTTGTTCTTCGCGATCTGGTTTTGTTCCTCAGGATCTGGTTTTATTCCTCGGGCTCTGGTTTCTTTCCTCGGGAGCTCGTTTTGTTCCTCGAGCTGTGGTTTTGCTCCTCTAGCTCTCGTTGTCTTCCTCGGGCTCTGGTTTTCTTCCTCGGGCTCTGCTTTTCGTCCTCGAGGGCTCGTTTTGTTCCTCGGGGTCTTGTTTTATTCCTCGGGCCCTCCTTTTCTTCTTCGGGATCTGGTTTTGTTCTTCGGGATCTGGTTTTCTTCCTCGGGCTCTGGTTTCTTTCCTCGGGCTGTGGTTTTGTTCCTCGAGCTGTGGTTTTGCTCCTCTAGCTCTGGTTGTCTTCCTCAGGCTCTGGTTTTCTTCCTCGCGCTCTGGTTTTCTTCCTCGAGGGCTGGTTTTGTTGCCCGGGCTCTGGTTTTGTTCTTCCAGCTCTCCTTTAGCTCCTCGGGCTCTGGTTTGGGTCCATGGGTCTCGTTTTGTTCCTCGGGCCCACCATTTCTTCCTCGATCTCTGGTTTTGTTCCTCGGGTTCTTGTTTTCTTCCTCGGGCTGTGGTTTAATTTCTCGGGTTCTGGTTTTGTTCCTCGAGCTCTGGTTTAGTTCCATTGGCTCTGGTTTTCTTCCTCAGGCTCTGTTATTTTTCCTCAGGCTCTGGTTTTGTTCCTCGTACTCTAGTATAATTCCACGGGCTCTGGTTTTGTTCCTTGGGGCCTCCTTTTTTTCTTCGCGATCTGGTTTTGCTCCTCGGGCTCTGGTTTTGTTCCTCGGGCTCTGGTTTCTTTCCTCGGGAGCTCGTTTTGTTCCTCGAGCTGTTGTTTTGCTCCTCTAGCTCTCGTTGTCTTCCTCGGGCTCTGGTTTTCTTCTTCGGGCTCTGCTTTTCTTCCTCGAGGGCTAGTTTTGTTCCTCGGGGTCTGGTTTTATTCCTCGGGCCCTCCTTTTGTTCTTCGCGATCTGGTTTTGTTCCTTGGGCTCTGGTTTTGTTCCTCGGGCTCTGGTTTCTTTCCTCGGGAGCTCGTTTTGTTCCTCGAGCTGTGGTTTTGCTCCTCTAGCTCTGGTTGTCTTCCTCGGGATCTGGTTTTGTGCCTCGGGCTCTGGTTTCTTTCCTCGGGAGCTCGTTTTTTTCCTCGAGCTGTGGTTTTGCTCCTCTAGCTCTCGTTGTCTTCCTCTGTCTCTGGTTGTCTTCCTCGGGCTCTGGTTTTCTTCCTCGGGCTCTGGTTTTCTTCCTCGACGGCTGGTTTTGTTCCCCGGGCTCTGGTTTTGTTCTTCCAGCTCTGCTTTAGCTCCTCGGGCTCTGGTTTGGGTCCATGGGTCTCGTTTTTTTCCTCGGGCCCACCATTTCTTCCTCGGTCTCTGGTTTTGTTCCTCGGGTTCTGTTTTTCTTCCTCGGGCTCTGGTTTAATTTCTCGGGTTCTGGTTTTGTTCCTCGAGCTCTGTTTTAGTTCCATTGGCTCTGGTTTTGTTCCTCAGGCTCTGGTTTTTTTCCTCGGGCTCTGGTTTTGTTCCTCGGACTCTAGTATAATTCCACGGGCTCTGTTTTTGTTCCTTGGGGCCTCCTTTTGTTCTTCGCGATCTGGTTTTGTTCCTCGGGATCTGGTTTTGTTCCTCGGGCTCTGGTTTCTTTCCTCGGGAGGTCGTTTTGTTCCTCGAGCTGATGTTTTGCTCCTCTAGCTCTCGTTGTCTTCCTCGGGCTCTGGTTTTCTTCCTCGGGCTCTGCTTTTCTTCCTCGAGGGCTAGTTTTGTTCCTCGGGGTCTGGTTTTATTCCTCGGGCCCTCCTTTTGTTCTTCGGTATCTGGTTTTTGGTCCTCGGGCTCTGGTTTTGTTCCTCGGGCTCTGGTTTCTTTCCTCGGGAGCTCGTTTTGTTCCTCGAGCTGTGGTTTTGCTCCTCTAGCTCTCGTTGTCTTCCTCGGGCTCTGGTTTTCTTCCTCGAGGGCTAGTTTTGTTCCTCGGGGTCTCGTTTTATTCATCGGACCCTCCTTTTGTTCTTCGGGACCTGTTTTTGTTCCTTGGGCTCTGGTTTCTTTCCTCGGGCTCTGGTTTTGTTCCTCGAGCTGTGGTTTTGCTCCTCTAGCTCTGGTTGTCTTCCTCGGGCTCTGGTTTTGTGCCTCGGGCTCTGGTTTCTTTCCTCGGGAGCTCGTTTTGTTCCTCGAGCTGTGGTTTTGCTCCTCTAGCTCTGGTTGTCTTCCTCGGGATCTGGTTTTGTGCCTCGGGCTCTGGTTTCTTTCCTCGGGAGCTCGTTTTGTTCCTCGAGCTTTGGTTTTGCTCCTCTAGCTCTCGTTGTCTTCCTCGGTCTCTGGTTTTCTTCCTCGGGCTGTGCTTTTCTTCCTCGAGGGCTAGTTTTGTTCCTCGGGGTCTGGTTTTATTCCTCGGGCCCTCCTTTTGTTCTTCAGGATCTGGTTTTGTTCCTCGGGCTCTGGTTTTCTTCCTCGGGCTCTGGTTTCTTTCCTCGGGCTCTGGTTTTGTTCCTCGAGCTGTGGTTTTGCTCCTCTAGCTCTCGTTGTCTTCCTCGGGCTCTGGTTTTCTTCCTCGCGCTCTGGTTTTCTTCCTCGACGGCTGGTTTTGTTGCCCGGGCTCTGGTTTTGTTCTTCCAGCTCTGCTTTAGCTCCTCGGGCTCTGGTTTGGGTCCATGGGTCTCGTTTTGTTCCTCGGGCCCACCATTTCTTCCTCGGTCTCTGGTTTTGTTCCTCAGGTTCTGTTTTTCTTCCTCGGGCTCTGGTTTAATTTCTCGGGTTCTGGTTTTGTTCCTCGAGCTCTGTTTTAGTTCCATTGGCTCTGGTTTTGTTCCTCAGGCTCTGGTTTTTTTCCTCGGGCTCTGGTTTTGTTCCTTGGACTCTAGTATAATTCCACGGGCTCTGGTTTTTTTCCTTGGGGCCTCCTTTTGTTCTTCGCGATCTGGTTTTGTTCCTCGGGCTCTGGTTTTGTTCCTCGGGCTCTGGTTTCTTTCTTCGGGAGCTCGTTTTGTTCCTCGAGCTGTGGTTTTGCTCCTCTAGCTCTCGTTGTCTTCCTCGGGCTCTTGTTTTCTTCCTCGAGGGCTAGTTTTGTTCCTCGGGGTCTCCTTTTCTTACTCGGACCCTCCTTTTGTTCTTCGGGACCTGTTTTTGTTCCTTGGGCTCTGTTTTCTTTCCTCGGGCTCTTGTTTTGTTCCTCGAGCTGTGGTTTTGCTCCTCTAGCTCTGGTTTTGTTCCTCAGGCTCTGGTTTTCTTCCTCGGGCTCTGCTTTTCTTCCTCGAGGGCTGGTTTTGTTGCCCGGGCTCTGGTTTTTTTCTTCCAGCTTTGCTTTAACTCCTCGGGCTCTGGTTTGGCTCCGTGGGTATCGTTTTGTTCCTCGGGCCCACCATTTCTTCCTCCGTCTCTGGTTTTGTTCCTCGGGTTCTGGTTTTCTTCCTCGGGCTCTGGTTTAATTTCTCGGCTTCTGGTTTTGTTCCTCGAGCTCTGGTTTAGTTCCATTGGCTCTGGTTTTGTTCCTCAGGCTCTGGTTTCTTTCTTCGGGAGCTCGTTTTGTACCTCGAGCTGTGGTTTTGCTCCTCTAGCTCTGGTTGTCTTCCTCGGGCTCTGGTATTCTTCGTCGAGGGCTAGTTTTGTTCCTCGGGGTCTCGTTTTATTCCTCGGACCCTCCTTTTGTTCTTTGGGACCTGCTTTTGTTCCTTGGGCTCTGGTTTCTTTCCTCGGGAGCTCGTTTTGTTCCTCGAGCTGTGGTTTTGCTCCTCTAGCTCTGGTTGTCTTCCTCGGGCTCTGGTTTTCTTCCTCGAGGGCTAGTTTTGTTCCTCGGGGTCTCGTTTTATTCCTCGGACCCTCCTTTTGTTCTTCGGGACCTGTTTTTGTTCCTTGGGCTCTGGTTTCTTTCCTCCGGCTCTGGTTTTGTTCCTCGAGCTGTGGTTTTGCTCCTCTAGCTCTGGTTGTCTTCCTCGGGATCTGGTTTTGTGCCTCGGGCTCTGGTTTCTTTCCTCGGGAGCTCGTTTTTTTCCTCGAGCTGTGGTTTTGCTCCTCTAGCTCTCGTTGTCTTCCTCTGTCTCTGGTTGTCTTCCTCGGGCTCTGGTTTTCTTCCTCGGGCTCTGGTTTTCTTCCTCGACGGCTGGTTTTGTTCCCCGGGCTCTGGTTTTGTTCTTCCAGCTCTGCTTTAGCTCCTCGGGCTCTGGTTTGGGTCCATGGGTCTCGTTTTTTTCCTCGGGCCCACCATTTCTTCCTCGGTCTCTGGTTTTGTTCCTCGGGTTCTGTTTTTCTTCCTCGGGCTCTGGTTTAATTTCTCGGGTTCTGGTTTTGTTCCTCGAGCTCTGTTTTAGTTCCATTGGCTCTGGTTTTGTTCCTCAGGCTCTGGTTTTTTTCCTCGGGCTCTGGTTTTGTTCCTCGGACTCTAGTATAATTCCACGGGCTCTGTTTTTGTTCCTTGGGGCCTCCTTTTGTTCTTCGCGATCTGGTTTTGTTCCTCGGGATCTGGTTTTGTTCCTCGGGCTCTGGTTTCTTTCCTCGGGAGGTCGTTTTGTTCCTCGAGCTGATGTTTTGCTCCTCTAGCTCTCGTTGTCTTCCTCGGGCTCTGGTTTTCTTCCTCGGGCTCTGCTTTTCTTCCTCGAGGGCTAGTTTTGTTCCTCGGGGTCTGGTTTTATTCCTCGGGCCCTCCTTTTGTTCTTCGGTATCTGGTTTTTGGTCCTCGGGCTCTGGTTTTGTTCCTCGGGCTCTGGTTTCTTTCCTCGGGAGCTCGTTTTGTTCCTCGAGCTGTGGTTTTGCTCCTCTAGCTCTCGTTGTCTTCCTCGGGCTCTGGTTTTCTTCCTCGAGGGCTAGTTTTGTTCCTCGGGGTCTCGTTTTATTCATCGGACCCTCCTTTTGTTCTTCGGGACCTGTTTTTGTTCCTTGGGCTCTGGTTTCTTTCCTCGGGCTCTGGTTTTGTTCCTCGAGCTGTGGTTTTGCTCCTCTAGCTCTGGTTGTCTTCCTCGGGCTCTGGTTTTGTGCCTCGGGCTCTGGTTTCTTTCCTCGGGAGCTCGTTTTGTTCCTCGAGCTGTGGTTTTGCTCCTCTAGCTCTGGTTGTCTTCCTCGGGATCTGGTTTTGTGCCTCGGGCTCTGGTTTCTTTCCTCGGGAGCTCGTTTTGTTCCTCGAGCTTTGGTTTTGCTCCTCTAGCTCTCGTTGTCTTCCTCGGTCTCTGGTTTTCTTCCTCGGGCTGTGCTTTTCTTCCTCGAGGGCTAGTTTTGTTCCTCGGGGTCTGGTTTTATTCCTCGGGCCCTCCTTTTGTTCTTCAGGATCTGGTTTTGTTCCTCGGGCTCTGGTTTTCTTCCTCGGGCTCTGGTTTCTTTCCTCGGGCTCTGGTTTTGTTCCTCGAGCTGTGGTTTTGCTCCTCTAGCTCTCGTTGTCTTCCTCGGGCTCTGGTTTTCTTCCTCGCGCTCTGGTTTTCTTCCTCGACGGCTGGTTTTGTTGCCCGGGCTCTGGTTTTGTTCTTCCAGCTCTGCTTTAGCTCCTCGGGCTCTGGTTTGGGTCCATGGGTCTCGTTTTGTTCCTCGGGCCCACCATTTCTTCCTCGGTCTCTGGTTTTGTTCCTCAGGTTCTGTTTTTCTTCCTCGGGCTCTGGTTTAATTTCTCGGGTTCTGGTTTTGTTCCTCGAGCTCTGTTTTAGTTCCATTGGCTCTGGTTTTGTTCCTCAGGCTCTGGTTTTTTTCCTCGGGCTCTGGTTTTGTTCCTTGGACTCTAGTATAATTCCACGGGCTCTGGTTTTTTTCCTTGGGGCCTCCTTTTGTTCTTCGCGATCTGGTTTTGTTCCTCGGGCTCTGGTTTTGTTCCTCGGGCTCTGGTTTCTTTCTTCGGGAGCTCGTTTTGTTCCTCGAGCTGTGGTTTTGCTCCTCTAGCTCTCGTTGTCTTCCTCGGGCTCTTGTTTTCTTCCTCGAGGGCTAGTTTTGTTCCTCGGGGTCTCCTTTTCTTACTCGGACCCTCCTTTTGTTCTTCGGGACCTGTTTTTGTTCCTTGGGCTCTGTTTTCTTTCCTCGGGCTCTTGTTTTGTTCCTCGAGCTGTGGTTTTGCTCCTCTAGCTCTGGTTTTGTTCCTCAGGCTCTGGTTTTCTTCCTCGGGCTCTGCTTTTCTTCCTCGAGGGCTGGTTTTGTTGCCCGGGCTCTGGTTTTTTTCTTCCAGCTTTGCTTTAACTCCTCGGGCTCTGGTTTGGCTCCGTGGGTATCGTTTTGTTCCTCGGGCCCACCATTTCTTCCTCCGTCTCTGGTTTTGTTCCTCGGGTTCTGGTTTTCTTCCTCGGGCTCTGGTTTAATTTCTCGGCTTCTGGTTTTGTTCCTCGAGCTCTGGTTTAGTTCCATTGGCTCTGGTTTTGTTCCTCAGGCTCTGGTTTCTTTCTTCGGGAGCTCGTTTTGTACCTCGAGCTGTGGTTTTGCTCCTCTAGCTCTGGTTGTCTTCCTCGGGCTCTGGTATTCTTCGTCGAGGGCTAGTTTTGTTCCTCGGGGTCTCGTTTTATTCCTCGGACCCTCCTTTTGTTCTTTGGGACCTGCTTTTGTTCCTTGGGCTCTGGTTTCTTTCCTCGGGAGCTCGTTTTGTTCCTCGAGCTGTGGTTTTGCTCCTCTAGCTCTGGTTGTCTTCCTCGGGCTCTGGTTTTCTTCCTCGAGGGCTAGTTTTGTTCCTCGGGGTCTCGTTTTATTCCTCGGACCCTCCTTTTGTTCTTCGGGACCTGTTTTTGTTCCTTGGGCTCTGGTTTCTTTCCTCCGGCTCTGGTTTTTTTCCTCGAGCTGTGGTTTTGCTCCTCTAGCTCTCGTTGTCTTCCTCGGGATCTGGTTTTGTGCCTCGGGCTCTGGTTTTCTTCCTCAACGGCTGGTTTTGTTCCCCGGGCTCTGGTTTTGTTCTTCCAGCTCTGCTTTAGCTCCTCAGGCTCTGGTTTGGGTCCATGGGTCTCGTTTTGTTCCTCGTGCCCACCATTTCTTCCTCGGTCTCTGGTTTTGTTCCTCGGGTTCTGGTTTTCTTCCTCGGGCTCTGGTTTAATTTCTCGGGTTCTGGTTTTGTTCCTCGAGCTCTGGTTTAGTTCCATTGGCTCTGGTTTTCTTCCTCAGGCTCTGGTTTTGTTCCTCGGACTCTAGTATAATTCCACGGGCTCTGGTTTTTTTCCTTGGGGCCTCCTTTTGTTCTTCGCGATCTGGTTTTGTTCCTCGGGATCTGGATTTGTTCCTCGGGCTCTGGTTTCTTTCCTCGGGAGCTCGTTTTGTTCCTCGAGCTGTGGTTTTGCTCCTCTAGCTCTGGTTGTCTTCCTCGGGCTCTGGTTTTCTTCCTCGGGCTCTGCTTTTCTTCCTCGAGGGCTAGTTTTGTTCCTCGGGGTCTGGTTTTATTCCTCGGGTCCTCCTTTTGTTCTTGGGGATCTGGTTTTGTTCCTCGGGCTCTGGTTTTCTTCCTCAGGCTCTGGTTTCTTTCCTCGGGAGCTCGTTTTGTTCCTCGAGCTGTGGTTTTGCTCCTCTAGCTCTGGTTATCTTCCTCGGGCTCTGGTTTTCTTCCTCGGGCTCTGCTTTTCTTCCTCGAGGGCTAGTTTTGTTCCTCGGGGTCTCGTTTTATTCCTCGGGCCCTCCTTTTGTTCTTCGCGGTTTGATTTTGTTTCTCGGGCTCTGGTTTCGTTCCTCGGGCTCTGGTTTTGCTCCTCTAGCTCTCGTTGTCTTCCTCGAGCTGTGGTTTTGCTCCTCTAGCTCTGGTTGTCTTCCTCGGGCTCTGGTTTTCTTCCTCGAGGGCTAGTTTTGTTCCTCGGGGTCTCCTTTTCTTCCTCGCACCCTCCTTTTGTTCTTCGGGACCTCTTTTTGTTCCTTGGGCTCTGTTTTCTTTCCTCGGGCTCTGGTTTTGTTCCTCGAGCTGTGGTTTTGCTCCTCTAGCTCTGGTTGTCTTCCTCGGGCTCTGCTTTTCTTCCTCGGGCTCTGCTTTTCTTCCTCGAGGGCTGGTTTTGTTGCCCGGGCTCTGGTTTTGTTCTTCCAGCTCTGCTTTAGCTCCTCGGGCTCTGGTTTGGGTCCGTGGGTCTCGTTTTGTTCCTCGTGCCCACCATTTCTTCCTCGGTCTCTGGTTTTGTTCCTCGGGTTCTGGTTTTCTTCCTCGGGCTCTGGTTTAATTTCTTGGGTTCTGGTTTTGTTCCTCGAGCTCTGTTTTAGTTCCATTGGCTCTGGTTTTGTTCCTCAGGCTCTGGTTTTTTTCCACGGGCTCTGGTTTTGTTCCTCGGACTCTAGTATAATTCCACGGTCTCTGGTTTTGTTCCTTGGGGCCTCCTTTTGTTCTTCGCGATCTGGTTTTTTTCCTCGGGATCTGGTTTTGTTCCCCGGGCTCTGGTTTCTTTCTTCGGGAGCTCGTTTTGTTCCTCGAGCTGTGGTTTTGCTCCTCTAGCTCTCGTTGTCTTCCTCTAGCTCTGGTTTTCTTCCTCGGGCACTGCTTTTCTTCCTCGAGGGCTAGTTTTGTTCCTCGGGCTCTGGTTTTATTCCTCGGGCCCTCCTTTTGTTCTTTGGGATCTGGTTTTGTTCCTCGGGATCTGGTTTTGTTCCTCGGGCTCTGGTTTCTTTCCTCGGGCTCTGGTTTTGTTCCTCGAGCTGTTGTTTTGCTCCTCTAGCTCTGGTTGTCTTCCTCGGGCTCTGGTATTCTTCCTCGAGGGCTAGTTTTGTTCCTCGGGGTCTCATTTTATTCCTCGGACCCTCCTTTTTTTCTTAGGGACCTGCTTTTGTTCCTTGGGCTCTGGTTTCTTTCCTCGGGCTCTGGTTTTGTTCCTCGAGCTGTGGTTTTGCTCCTCTAGCTCTGGTTGTCTTCCTCGGGCTCTGGTTGTCTTCCTCGGGCTCTGCTTTTCTTCCTCGAGGGCTGGTTTTGTTGCCCGGGCTCTGGTTTTGTTCTTCCAGCTCTGATTTAGCTCCTCGGGCTCTGGTTTGGGTCCACGGGTCTCGTTTTGTTCCTCAGGCCCACCATTTCTTCCTGGGTCTCTGGTTTTGTTCCTCGGGCTCTGGTTTTCTTCCTCGGGCTCTGGTTTAATTTCTCGAGTTCTGGTTTTGTTCCTCGAGCTCTGTTTTAGTTCCATTGGCTCTGGTTTTGTTCCTCAGGCTCTGGTTTTTTTCCTCTGGCTCTGGTTTTGTTCCTCGGACTCTAGTATAATTCCACGGGCTCTGGTATTGTTCCTCGGGGCCTCCTTTTGTTCTTCGCGATCTGGTTTTGTTCCTCGGGATCTGGTTTTGTTCCTCGGGCTCTGGTTTCTTTCCTCGGGAGCTCGTTTTGTTCCTCGAGCTGTGGTTTTGCTCCTCTACCTCTGGCTGTCTTCCTCGGGCTCTGGTTTTCTTCCTTGGGCTCTGGTTTTCTTCCTCGAAGGCTAGTTTTGTTCCTCGGGGTCTGGTTTTATTCCTCGGGCCCTCCTTTTGTTCTTCGGGATCTAGTTTTCTTCCTCGGGCTCTCGTTTCTTTCCTCGGGAGCTCGTTTTGTTCCTCGAGCTGTGGTTTTGCTCCTCTAGCTCTGGTTGTCTTCCTCGGGCTCTGGTATTCTTCGTCGAGGGCTAGTTTTGTTCCTCGGGGTCTCGTTTTATTCCTCGGACCCTCCTTTTGTTCTTTGGGACCTGCTTTTGTTCCTTGGGCTCTGGTTTCTTTCCTCGGGAGCTCGTTTTGTTCCTCGAGCTGTGGTTTTGCTCCTCTAGCTCTGGTTGTCTTCCTCGGGCTCTGGTTTTCTTCCTCGAGGGCTAGTTTTGTTCCTCGGGGTCTCGTTTTATTCCTCGGACCCTCCTTTTGTTCTTCGGGACCTGTTTTTGTTCCTTGGGCTCTGGTTTCTTTCCTCCGGCTCTGGTTTTTTTCCTCGAGCTGTGGTTTTGCTCCTCTAGCTCTCGTTGTCTTCCTCGGGATCTGGTTTTGTGCCTCGGGCTCTGGTTTTCTTCCTCAACGGCTGGTTTTGTTCCCCGGGCTCTGGTTTTGTTCTTCCAGCTCTGCTTTAGCTCCTCAGGCTCTGGTTTGGGTCCATGGGTCTCGTTTTGTTCCTCGTGCCCACCATTTCTTCCTCGGTCTCTGGTTTTGTTCCTCGGGTTCTGGTTTTCTTCCTCGGGCTCTGGTTTAATTTCTCGGGTTCTGGTTTTGTTCCTCGAGCTCTGGTTTAGTTCCATTGGCTCTGGTTTTCTTCCTCAGGCTCTGGTTTTGTTCCTCGGACTCTAGTATAATTCCACGGGCTCTGGTTTTTTTCCTTGGGGCCTCCTTTTGTTCTTCGCGATCTGGTTTTGTTCCTCGGGATCTGGATTTGTTCCTCGGGCTCTGGTTTCTTTCCTCGGGAGCTCGTTTTGTTCCTCGAGCTGTGGTTTTGCTCCTCTAGCTCTGGTTGTCTTCCTCGGGCTCTGGTTTTCTTCCTCGGGCTCTGCTTTTCTTCCTCGAGGGCTAGTTTTGTTCCTCGGGGTCTGGTTTTATTCCTCGGGTCCTCCTTTTGTTCTTGGGGATCTGGTTTTGTTCCTCGGGCTCTGGTTTTCTTCCTCAGGCTCTGGTTTCTTTCCTCGGGAGCTCGTTTTGTTCCTCGAGCTGTGGTTTTGCTCCTCTAGCTCTGGTTATCTTCCTCGGGCTCTGGTTTTCTTCCTCGGGCTCTGCTTTTCTTCCTCGAGGGCTAGTTTTGTTCCTCGGGGTCTCGTTTTATTCCTCGGGCCCTCCTTTTGTTCTTCGCGGTTTGATTTTGTTTCTCGGGCTCTGGTTTCGTTCCTCGGGCTCTGGTTTTGCTCCTCTAGCTCTCGTTGTCTTCCTCGAGCTGTGGTTTTGCTCCTCTAGCTCTGGTTGTCTTCCTCGGGCTCTGGTTTTCTTCCTCGAGGGCTAGTTTTGTTCCTCGGGGTCTCCTTTTCTTCCTCGCACCCTCCTTTTGTTCTTCGGGACCTCTTTTTGTTCCTTGGGCTCTGTTTTCTTTCCTCGGGCTCTGGTTTTGTTCCTCGAGCTGTGGTTTTGCTCCTCTAGCTCTGGTTGTCTTCCTCGGGCTCTGCTTTTCTTCCTCGGGCTCTGCTTTTCTTCCTCGAGGGCTGGTTTTGTTGCCCGGGCTCTGGTTTTGTTCTTCCAGCTCTGCTTTAGCTCCTCGGGCTCTGGTTTGGGTCCGTGGGTCTCGTTTTGTTCCTCGTGCCCACCATTTCTTCCTCGGTCTCTGGTTTTGTTCCTCGGGTTCTGGTTTTCTTCCTCGGGCTCTGGTTTAATTTCTTGGGTTCTGGTTTTGTTCCTCGAGCTCTGTTTTAGTTCCATTGGCTCTGGTTTTGTTCCTCAGGCTCTGGTTTTTTTCCACGGGCTCTGGTTTTGTTCCTCGGACTCTAGTATAATTCCACGGTCTCTGGTTTTGTTCCTTGGGGCCTCCTTTTGTTCTTCGCGATCTGGTTTTTTTCCTCGGGATCTGGTTTTGTTCCCCGGGCTCTGGTTTCTTTCTTCGGGAGCTCGTTTTGTTCCTCGAGCTGTGGTTTTGCTCCTCTAGCTCTCGTTGTCTTCCTCTAGCTCTGGTTTTCTTCCTCGGGCACTGCTTTTCTTCCTCGAGGGCTAGTTTTGTTCCTCGGGCTCTGGTTTTATTCCTCGGGCCCTCCTTTTGTTCTTTGGGATCTGGTTTTGTTCCTCGGGATCTGGTTTTGTTCCTCGGGCTCTGGTTTCTTTCCTCGGGCTCTGGTTTTGTTCCTCGAGCTGTTGTTTTGCTCCTCTAGCTCTGGTTGTCTTCCTCGGGCTCTGGTATTCTTCCTCGAGGGCTAGTTTTGTTCCTCGGGGTCTCATTTTATTCCTCGGACCCTCCTTTTTTTCTTAGGGACCTGCTTTTGTTCCTTGGGCTCTGGTTTCTTTCCTCGGGCTCTGGTTTTGTTCCTCGAGCTGTGGTTTTGCTCCTCTAGCTCTGGTTGTCTTCCTCGGGCTCTGGTTGTCTTCCTCGGGCTCTGCTTTTCTTCCTCGAGGGCTGGTTTTGTTGCCCGGGCTCTGGTTTTGTTCTTCCAGCTCTGATTTAGCTCCTCGGGCTCTGGTTTGGGTCCACGGGTCTCGTTTTGTTCCTCAGGCCCACCATTTCTTCCTGGGTCTCTGGTTTTGTTCCTCGGGCTCTGGTTTTCTTCCTCGGGCTCTGGTTTAATTTCTCGAGTTCTGGTTTTGTTCCTCGAGCTCTGTTTTAGTTCCATTGGCTCTGGTTTTGTTCCTCAGGCTCTGGTTTTTTTCCTCTGGCTCTGGTTTTGTTCCTCGGACTCTAGTATAATTCCACGGGCTCTGGTATTGTTCCTCGGGGCCTCCTTTTGTTCTTCGCGATCTGGTTTTGTTCCTCGGGATCTGGTTTTGTTCCTCGGGCTCTGGTTTCTTTCCTCGGGAGCTCGTTTTGTTCCTCGAGCTGTGGTTTTGCTCCTCTACCTCTGGCTGTCTTCCTCGGGCTCTGGTTTTCTTCCTTGGGCTCTGGTTTTCTTCCTCGAAGGCTAGTTTTGTTCCTCGGGGTCTGGTTTTATTCCTCGGGCCCTCCTTTTGTTCTTCGGGATCTAGTTTTCTTCCTCGGGCTCTCGTTTCTTTCCTCGGGAGCTCGTTTTGTTCCTCGAGCTGTGGTTTTGCTCCTCTAGCTCTGGTTGTATTCCTCGGGCTCTGGTATTCTTCCTCGAGGGCTAGTTTTGTTCCTCGGGGTCTCGTTTTATTCCTCGGACCCTCCTTTTGTTCTTCGGGATCTGGTTTTGTTCCTCGGGCTCTGGTTTCTTTCCTCGGGAGCTCGTTTTGTTCCTCGAGCTGTGGTTTTGCTCCTCTAGCTCTCGTTGTCTTCCTCGGGCTCTGGTTTTCTTCCTCGGGCTCTGCTTTTCTTCCTCGAGGGCTAGTTTTGTTCCTCGGGGTCTGGTTTTATTCCTCGGGCCCTCCTTTTGTTCTTCAGGATCTGGTTTTGTTCCTCGGGCTCTGGTTTTCTTCCTCGGGCTCTGGTTTCTTTCCTCGGGCTCTGGTTTCGTTCCTCGAGCTGTGGTTTTGCTCCTCTAGCTCTGGTTGTCTTCCTCGGGCTCTGCTTTTCTTCTTCGGGCTCTGCTTTTCTTCCTCGACGGCTGGTTTTGTTCCCCGGGCTCTGGTTTTGTTCTTCCAGCTCTGCTTTAGCTCCTCGGGTTCTGGTTTGGGTCCATGGGTCTCGTTTTGTTCCTCGGGCCCACCATTTCTTCCTCGGTCTCTGGTTTTGTTCCTCGGGTTCTGTTTTTCTTCCTCGGGCTCTGGTTTAATTTCTCGGGTTCTGGTTTTGTTCCTCGAGCTCTGTTTTAGTTCCATTGGCTCTGGTTTTGTTCCTCAGGCTCTGGTTTTTTCCCTTGGGCTCTGCTTTTGTTCCTTGGACTCTAGTATAAGTCCACGGGCTCTGGTTTTGTTCCTTGGGGCCTCCTTTTGTTCTTCGCGATCTGGTTTTGTTCCTCGGGCTCTGGCTTTGTTCCTCGGCCTCTGGTTTCTTTCTTCGGGAGCTCGTTTTGTTCCTCGAGCTGTGGTTTTGCTCCTCTAGCTCTCGTTGTCTTCCTCGGGCTCTTGTTTTCTTCCTCGAGGGCTAGTTTTGTTCCTCGGGGTCTCCTTTTCTTCCTCGGACCCTCCTTTTGTTCTTCGGGACCTGTTTTTGTTCCTTGGGCTCTGGTTTCCTTCCTCGGGCTCTTGTTTTGTTCCTCGAGCTGTGGTTTTGCTCCTCTAGCTCTGGTTGTCTTCCTCGGGCTCTGGTTTTCTTCCTCGGGCTCTGCTTTTCTTCCTCGAGGGCTGGTTTTGTTGCCCGGGCTCTGGTTTTGTTCTTCCAGCTCTGCTTTAGCTGCTCGGGCTCTGGTTTGGCTCCGTGGGTATCGTTTTGTTCCTCGGGCCCACCATTTCTTCCTCCGTCTCTGGTTTTGTTCCTCGGGTTCTGGTTTTCTTCCTCGGGCTCTGGTTTAATTTCTCGGGTTCTGGTTTTGTTCCTCGAGCTCTGTTTTAGTTCCATTGGCTCTGGTTTTGTTCCTCAGGCTCTGGTTTATTTCCTCGGTCTCTGGTTTTGTTCCTCGGACTCTAGTATAATTCCACGGTCTCTGGTTTTGTTCCTTGGGGCCTCCTTTTGTTCTTCGCAATCTGGTTTTGTTCCTCGGGATCTGGTTTTGTTCCTCGGGCTCTGGTTTCTTTCCTCGGGAGCTCGTTTTGTTCCTCGAGCTGTGGTTTTGCTCCTCTAGCTCTGGTTGTCTTCCTCGGGCTCTGGTTTTCTTCCTCGGACTCTGCTTTTCTTCCTCGAGGGCTAGTTTTGTACCTCAGGGTCTGGTTTTATTCCTCGGGCCCTCCTTTTGTTCTTCAGGATCTGGTTTTGTTCCTCGGGCTCTGGTTTCTTTCCTCGGGCTGTGGTTTTGTTCCTCGAGCTGTGGTTTTGCTCCTCTAGCTCTGGTTGTCTTCCTCGGGCTCTGGTTTTCTTCCTCGCGCTCTGGTTTTCTTCCTCGAGGGCTGGTTTTGTTGCCCGGGCTCTGGTTTTGTTCTTCCAGCTCTGCTTTAGCTCCTCGGGCTCTGGTTTGGGTCCATGGGTCTCGTTTTGTTCCTCGGGCCCACCATTTCTTCCTCGATCTCTGGTTTTGTTCCTCGGGTTCTGGTTTTCTTCCTCGGGCTCTGGTTTAATTTCTCGGGTTCTGGTTTTGTTCCTCGAGCTCTGGTTTAGTTCCATTGGCTCTGGTTTTCTTCCTCAGGCTCTGTTATTTTTCCTCAGGTTCTGGTTTTGTTCCTCGTACTCTAGTATAATTCCACGGGCTCTGGTTTTGTTCCTTGGGGCCTCCTTTTGTTCTTCGCGATCTGGTTTTGTTCCTCGGGATCTGGTTTTGTTCCTCGGGCTCTGGTTTCTTTCCTCGGGAGCTCGTTTTGTTCCTCGAGCTGTGGTTTTGCTCCTCTAGCTCTCGTTGTCTTCCTCGGGCTCTGCTTTTCTTCCTCGGGCTCTGCTTTTCTTCCTCGAGGGCTAGTTTTGTTCCTCGGGGTCTGGTTTTGTTCCTCGGGCTCTGGTTTTGTTCCTCGGGCTCTGGTTTCTTTCCTCGGAAGCTCGTTTTGTTCCTCGAGCTGTTGTTTTGCTCCTCTAGCTCTGGTTGTCTTCCTCTGGCTCTGGTTTTCTTCCTCGAGGGCTAGTTTTGTTCCTCGGGGTCTGGTTTTATTCCTCGGACCCTCCTTTTGTTCTTCGGGACCTGTTTTTGTTCCTTGGGCTCTGGTTTCTTTCCTCGGGCTCTGGTTTTGTTCCTCGAGCTGTGGTTTTGCTCCTCTAGCTCTGGTTGTCTTCCTCGGGATCTGGTTTTGTGCCTCGGGCTCTGGTTTCTTTCCTCGGGAGCTCGTTTTGTTCCTCGAGCTGTGGTTTTGCTCCTCTAGCTCTCGTTGTCTCCCTCGGGCTCTGGTTTTCTTCCTCGGGCTCTGCTTTTCTTCCTCGAGGGCTAGTTTTGTTCCTCGGGGTCTGGTTTTATTCCTCGGGCCCTCCTTTTGTTCTTCAGGATCTGGTTTTGTTCCTCGGGCTCTGGTTTTCTTCCTCGGGCTCTGGTTTCTTTCCTCGGGCTGTGGTTTTGTTCCTCGAGCTGTGGTTTTGCTCCTCTAGCTCTGGTTGTCTTCCTCGGGCTCTGGTTTCCTTCCTCGCGCTCTGGTTTTCTTCCTCGAGGGCTGGTTTTGTTGCCCGGGCTCTGGTTTTGTTCTTCCAGCTCTGCTTTAACTCCTCGGGCTCTGATTTGGGTCCATGGGTCTCGTTTTGTTCCTTGGGCCCACCGTTTCTTCCTCGGTCTCTGGTTTTGTTCCTCGGGCTCTGGTTTAATTTCTCGGGTTCTGGTTTTGTTCCTCGAGCTCTGTTTTAGTTCCATTGGCTCTGGTTTTGTTCCTCAGGCTCTGGTTTTTTTCCTCGGGCTCTGGTTTTGTTCCTCGGACTCTAGTATAATTCCACGGGCTCTGGTTTTGTTCCTTGGGGCCTCCTTTTGTTCTTCGCGATCTGGTTTTGTTCCTCGGGATCTGGTTTTCTTCCTCGGGCTCTGGTTTCTTTCCTCGGGAGCTCGTTTTGTTCCTCGAGCTGTGGTTTTGCTCCTCTAGCTCTGGTTGTATTCCTCGGGCTCTGGTATTCTTCCTCGAGGGCTAGTTTTGTTCCTCGGGGTCTCGTTTTATTCCTCGGACCCTCCTTTTGTTCTTTGGGACCTGCTTTTGTTCCTTTGGCTCTGGTTTCTTCCCTCGGGAGCTCGTTTTGTTCCTCGAGCTGTGGTTTTGCTCCTCTAGCTCTGGTTGTCTTCCTCGGGCTCTGCTTTTCTTCCTCGGGCTCTGCTTTTCTTCCTCAAGGGCTGGTTTTGTTGCCCGGGCTCTGGTTTTGTTCTTCCAGCTCTGCTTTAGCTCCTCGGGCTCTGGTTTGGGTCCACGGCTCTCGTTTTGTTCCTCAGGCCCACCATTTCTTCCTCGGTCTCTGGTTTTCTTCCTCGGGCTCTGGTTTCTTTCCTCGGGAGCTCGTTTTGTTCCTCGAGCTGTGGTTTTGCTCCTCTAGCTCTGGTTGTCTTCCTCGGGCTCTGGTTTTCTTCCTCGAGGGCTAGTTTTGTTCCTCGGGGTCTCGTTTTATTCCTCGGACCCTCCTTTTGTTCTTCGGGACCTGTTTTTGTTCCTCGGGCTCTGGTTTCTTTCCTCGGGCTCTGGTTTTGTTCCTCGAGCTGTGGTTTTGCTCCTCTAGCTCTGGTTGTCTTCCTCGGGCTCTGCTTTTCTTCCTCGGGCTCTGGTTTTCTTCCTCGAGGGCTGGTTTTGTTGCCCGGGCTCTGGTTTTGTTCTTCCAGCTCTGCTTTAGCTCCTCGGGCTCTGGTTTGGCTCCGTGGGTCTCGTTTTGTTCCTCGGGCCCACCATTTCTTCCTGGGTCTCTGGTTTTGTTCCTCGGGCTCTGGTTTTGTTCCTCGGGCTCTGGTTTAATTTCTCGGCTTCTGGTTTTGTTCCTCGAGCTCTGGTTTAGTTCCATTGGCTCTGGTTTTGTTCCTCAGGCTCTGTTTTTTTTCCTCGGGCTCTGGTTTTGTTCCTCGGACTCTAGTATAATTCCACGGGCTCTGGTTTTGTTCCTTGGGGCCTCCTTTTGTTCTTCGCGATGTGGTTTTGTTCCTCGGGATCTGGTTTTCTTCCTCGGGCTCTGGTTTCTTTCCTCGGGAGCTCGTTTTGTTCCTCGAGCTGTGGTTTTGCTCCTCTAGCTCTGGTTGTCTTCCTTGGGCTCTGGTCTTCTTCCTCGAGGGCTAGTTTTGTTCCTCGGGGTCTCGTTTTATTCCTCGGACCCTCCTTTAGTTCTTCGGGACCTGTTTTTGTTCCTTGGGCTCTGGTTTCTTTCCTCGGGCTCTGGTTTTGTTCCTCGAGCTGTGGTTTTGCTCCTCTAGCTCTGGTTGTCTTCCTCGGGCTCTGGTTTTCTTCCTCGGGCTCTGCTTTTCTTCCTCGAGGGCTAGTTTTGTTCCTCGGGGTCTCGTTTTATTCCTCGGGCCCTCCTTTTGTTCTTCGCGATCTGGTTTTGTTCCTCGGGCTCTGGTTTTGCTCCTCTAGCTCTCGTTGTCTTCCTCGAGCTGTGGTTTTGCTCCTCTAGCTCTCGTTGTATTCCTCGGGCTCTGGTTTTCTTCCTCGAGGGCTAGTTTTGTTCCTCGGGGTCTCGTTTTATTCATCGGACCCTCCTTTTGTTCTTCGGGACCTGTTTTTGTTCCTTGGGCTCTGGTTTCTTTCCTCGGGCTCTGGGTTTGTTCCTCTAGCTGTGGTTTTGCTCCTCTAGCTCTGGTTGTCTTCCTCGGGATCTGGTTTTGTGCCTCGGGCTCTGGTTTCCTTCCTCGGGCTCTTGTTTTTTTCCTCGAGCTGTGGTTTTGCTCCTCTAGCTCTGGTTGTCTTCCTCGGGCTCTGGTTTTCTTCCTCGGGCTCTGCTTTTCTTCCTCGAGGGCTGGTTTTGTTGCCCGGGCTCTGGTTTTGTTCTTCCAGCTCTGCTTTAGCTCCTCGGGCTCTGGTTTGGCTCCGTGGGTCTCGTTTTGTTCCTCGGGCCCACCATTTCTTCCTCGATCTCTGGTTTTGTTCCTCGGGTTCTTGTTTTCTTCCTCGGGCTGTAGTTTAATTTCTCGGGTTCTGGTTTTGTTCCTCGAGCTCTGGTTTAGTTCCGTTGGCTCTGGTTTTCTTCCTCAGGCTCTGTTATTTTTCCTCAGGCTCTGGTTTTGTTCCTCGTACTCTAGTATAATTCCACGGGCTCTGGTTTTGTTCCTTGGGGCCTCCTTTTTTTCTTCGCGATCTGGTTTTGTTCCTCGGGCTCTGGTTTTGTTCCTCGGGCTCTGGTTTCTTTCCTCGGGAGGTCGTTTTGTTCCTCGAGCTGGGGTTTTGCTCCTCTAGCTCTCGTTGTCTTCCTCGGGCTCTGGTTTTCTTCCTCGGGCTCTGCTTTTCTTCCTCGAGGGCTAGTTTTGTTCCTCGGGGTCTGGTTTTATTCCTCGGGCCCTCCTTTTGTTCTTCGGTATCTGGTTTTGTTCCTCGGGCTCTGGTTTTGTTCCTCGGGCTCTGGTTTCTTTCCTCGGGAGCTCGTTTTGTTCCTCGAGCTGTGGTTTTGCTCCTCTAGCTCTCGTTGTCTTCCTCGGGATCTGGTTTTCTTCCTCGAGGGCTAGTTTTGTTCCTCGGGGTCTCGTTTTATTCATCGGACCCTCCTTTTGTTCTTCGGGACCTGTTTTTGTTCCTTGGGCTCTGGTTTCTTTCCTCGGGCTCTGGTTTTGTTCCTCGAGCTGTGGTTTTGCTCCTCTAGCTCTGGTTGTCTTCCTCGGGATCTGGTTTTGTGCCTCGGGCTCTGGTTTCTTTCCTCGGGAGCTCGATTTGTTCCTCGAGCTGTGGTTTTGCTTCTCTAGCTCTCGTTGTCTTCCTCGGTCTCTGGTTTTCTTCCTCGGGCTCTGCTTTTCTTCCTCGAGGGCTAGTTTTGTTCCTCGGGGTCTGGTTTTATTCCTCGGGCCCTCCTTTTGTTCTTCAGGATCTGGTTTTGTTCCTCGGGCTCTGGTTATCTTCCTCGCGCTCTGGTTTCTTTCCTCGGGCTCTGGTTTTGTTCCTCTAGCTGTGGTTTTGCTCCTCTAGCTCTGGTTGTCTTCCTCGGGCTCTGGTTTTCTTCCTCGGGTTCTGGTTTTCTTCCTCGGGCTCTGGTTTAATTTCTCGAGTTCTGGTTTTGTTCCTCGAGCTCTGTTTTAGTTCCATTGGCTCTGGTTTTGTTCCTCAGGCTCTGGTTTTTTTCCTCGGGCTCTGGTTTTGTTCCTCGGACTCTAGTATAATTCCACGGGCTCTGGTTTTGTTCCTTGGGGCCTCCTTTTGTTCTTCGCGATCTGGTTTTGTTCCTCGGGCTCTGGCTTTGTTCCTCGGGCTCTGGTTTCTTTCCTCGGGAGCTCGTTTTGTTCCTCGAGCTGTGGTTTTGCTCCTCTAGCTCTCGTTGTCTTCCTTGGGCTCTTGTTTTCTTCCTCGAGGGCTAGTTTTGTTCCTCGGGCTCTGGTTTTATTCCTCGGACCCTCCTTTTGTTCTTTGGGACCTGTTTTTGTTCCTTGGGCTCTGGTTTCTTTCCTCGGGCTCTTGTTTTGTTCCTCGAGCTGCGGTTTTGCTCCTCTAGCTCTGGTTGTCTTCCTCGGGCTCTGGTTTTCTTCCTTGGGCTCTGCTTTCCTTCCTCAAGGGCTGGTTTTGTTGCCCGGGCTCTGGTTTTGTTCTTCCAGCTCTGCTTTAGCTCCTCGGGCTCTGGTTTGGGTCCACGGGTCTCGTTTTGTTCCTCGGGCCCACCATTTGTTCCTCGGTCTCTGGTTTTGTTCCTCGGGTTCTGGTTTTCTTCCTCGGGCTCTGGTTTAATTTCTCGGGTTCTGGTTTTGTTCCTCGAGCTCTGGTTTAGTTCCATTGGCTCTGGTTTTGTTCCTCAGGCTCTGGTTTTTTTCCTCGGGCTCTGGTTTTGTTCCTCGGACTCTAGTATAATTCCACGGGCTCTGGTTTTGTTCCTCGGGGCCTCCTTTTGTTCTTCGCAATCTGGTTTTGTTCCTCAGGATCTGGTTTTGTTCCTCGGGCTCTGGTTTCTTTCCTCGGGAGCTCGTTTTGTTCCTCGAGCTGTGGTTTTGCTCCTCTAGCTCTCGTTGTCTTCCTCGGGCTCTGGTTTTCTTCCTCGGGCTCTGCTTTTCGTCCTCGAGGGCTCGTTTTGTTCCTCGGGGTCTTGTTTTATTCCTCGGGCCCTCCTTTTCTTCTTCGGGATCTGGTTTTGTTCTTCGGGATCTGGTTTTCTTCCTCGGGCTCTGGTTTCTTTCCTCGGGCTGTGGTTTTGTTCCTCGAGCTGTGGTTTTGCTCCTCTAGCTCTGGTTGTCTTCCTCAGGCTCTGGTTTTCTTCCTCGCGCTCTGGTTTTCTTCCTCGAGGGCTGGTTTTGTTGCCCGGGCTCTGGTTTTGTTCTTCCAGCTCTGCTTTAGCTCCTCGGGCTCTGGTTTGGGTCCATGGGTCTCGTTTTGTTCCTCGGGCCCACCATTTCTTCCTCGATCTCTGGTTTTGTTCCTCGGGTTCTTGTTTTCTTCCTCGGGCTGTGGTTTAATTTCTCGGGTTCTGGTTTTGTTCCTCGAGCTCTGGTTTAGTTCCATTGGCTCTGGTTTTCTTCCTCAGGCTCTGTTATTTTTCCTCAGGCTCTGGTTTTGTTCCTCGTACTCTAGTATAATTCCACGGGCTCTGGTTTTGTTCCTTGGGGCCTCCTTTTTTTCTTCGCGATCTGGTTTTGCTCCTCGGGCTCTGGTTTTGTTCCTCGGGCTCTGGTTTCTTTCCTCGGGAGCTCGTTTTGTTCCTCGAGCTGTTGTTTTGCTCCTCTAGCTCTCGTTGTCTTCCTCGGGCTCTGGTTTTCTTCTTCGGGCTCTGCTTTTCTTCCTCGAGGGCTAGTTTTGTTCCTCGGGGTCTGGTTTTATTCCTCGGGCCCTCCTTTTGTTCTTCGCGATCTGGTTTTGTTCCTTGGGCTCTGGTTTTGTTCCTCGGGCTCTGGTTTCTTTCCTCGGGAGCTCGTTTTGTTCCTCGAGCTGTGGTTTTGCTCCTCTAGCTCTGGTTGTCTTCCTCGGGATCTGGTTTTGTGCCTCGGGCTCTGGTTTCTTTCCTCGGGAGCTCGTTTTTTTCCTCGAGCTGTGGTTTTGCTCCTCTAGCTCTCGTTGTCTTCCTCTGTCTCTGGTTGTCTTCCTCGGGCTCTGGTTTTCTTCCTCGGGCTCTGGTTTTCTTCCTCGACGGCTGGTTTTGTTCCCCGGGCTCTGGTTTTGTTCTTCCAGCTCTGCTTTAGCTCCTCGGGCTCTGGTTTGGGTCCATGGGTCTCGTTTTGTTCCTCGGGCCCACCATTTCTTCCTCGGTCTCTGGTTTTGTTCCTCGGGTTCTGGTTTTCTTCCTCGGGCTCTGGTTTAATTTCTCGGGTTCTGGTTTTGTTCCTCGAGCTCTGTTTTAGTTCCATTGGCTCTGGTTTTGTTCCTCAGGCTCTGGTTTTTTTCCTCGGGCTCTGGTTTTGTTCCTTGGACTCTAGTATAATTCCACGGGCTCTGGTTTTTTTCCTTGGGGCCTCCTTTTGTTCTTCGCGATCTGGTTTTGTTCCTCGGGCTCTGGTTTTGTTCCTCGGGCTCTGGTTTCTTTCTTCGGGAGCTCGTTTTGTTCCTCGAGCTGTGGTTTTGCTCCTCTAGCTCTCGTTGTCTTCCTCGGGCTCTTGTTTTCTTCCTCGAGGGCTAGTTTTGTTCCTCGGGGTCTCCTTTTCTTACTCGGACCCTCCTTTTGTTCTTCGGGACCTGTTTTTGTTCCTTGGGCTCTGTTTTCTTTCCTCGGGCTCTTGTTTTGTTCCTCGAGCTGTGGTTTTGCTCCTCTAGCTCTGGTTTTGTTCCTCAGGCTCTGGTTTTCTTCCTCGGGCTCTGCTTTTCTTCCTCGAGGGCTGGTTTTGTTGCCCGGGCTCTGGTTTTTTTCTTCCAGCTTTGCTTTAACTCCTCGGGCTCTGGTTTGGCTCCGTGGGTATCGTTTTGTTCCTCGGGCCCACCATTTCTTCCTCCGTCTCTGGTTTTGTTCCTCGGGTTCTGGTTTTCTTCCTCGGGCTCTGGTTTAATTTCTCGGGTTCTGGTTTTGTTCCTCGAGCTCTGGTTTAGTTCCATTGGCTCTGGTTTTGTTCCTCAGGCTCTGGTTTTATTCCTCGGACTCTGGTTTTGTTCCTCGGACTCTAGTATAATTCCACGGGCTCTGGTTTTGTTCCTCGGGCTCTGGTTTCTTTCTTCGGGAGCTCGTTTTGTACCTCGAGCTGTGGTTTTGCTCCTCTAGCTCTGGTTGTCTTCCTCGGGCTCTGGTATTCTTCGTCGAGGGCTAGTTTTGTTCCTCGGGGTCTCGTTTTATTCCTCGGACCCTCCTTTTGTTCTTTGGGACCTGCTTTTGTTCCTTGGGCTCTGGTTTCTTTCCTCGGGAGCTCGTTTTGTTCCTCGAGCTGTGGTTTTGCTCCTCTAGCTCTGGTTGTCTTCCTCGGGCTCTGGTTTTCTTCCTCGAGGGCTAGTTTTGTTCCTCGGGGTCTCGTTTTATTCCTCGGACCCTCCTTTTGTTCTTCGGGACCTGTTTTTGTTCCTTGGGCTCTGGTTTCTTTCCTCCGGCTCTGGTTTTTTTCCTCGAGCTGTGGTTTTGCTCCTCTAGCTCTCGTTGTCTTCCTCGGGATCTGGTTTTGTGCCTCGGGCTCTGGTTTTCTTCCTCAACGGCTGGTTTTGTTCCCCGGGCTCTGGTTTTGTTCTTCCAGCTCTGCTTTAGCTCCTCAGGCTCTGGTTTGGGTCCATGGGTCTCGTTTTGTTCCTCGTGCCCACCATTTCTTCCTCGGTCTCTGGTTTTGTTCCTCGGGTTCTGGTTTTCTTCCTCGGGCTCTGGTTTAATTTCTCGGGTTCTGGTTTTGTTCCTCGAGCTCTGGTTTAGTTCCATTGGCTCTGGTTTTCTTCCTCAGGCTCTGGTTTTGTTCCTCGGACTCTAGTATAATTCCACGGGCTCTGGTTTTTTTCCTTGGGGCCTCCTTTTGTTCTTCGCGATCTGGTTTTGTTCCTCGGGATCTGGATTTGTTCCTCGGGCTCTGGTTTCTTTCCTCGGGAGCTCGTTTTGTTCCTCGAGCTGTGGTTTTGCTCCTCTAGCTCTGGTTGTCTTCCTCGGGCTCTGGTTTTCTTCCTCGGGCTCTGCTTTTCTTCCTCGAGGGCTAGTTTTGTTCCTCGGGGTCTGGTTTTATTCCTCGGGTCCTCCTTTTGTTCTTGGGGATCTGGTTTTGTTCCTCGGGCTCTGGTTTTCTTCCTCAGGCTCTGGTTTCTTTCCTTGGGCGCTGGTTTTGTTCCTCGAGCTGTGGTTTTGCTCCTCTAGCTCTGGTTATCTTCCTCGGGCTCTGGTTTTCTTCCTCGGGCTCTGCTTTTCTTCCTCGAGGGCTAGTTTTGTTCCTCGGGGTCTCGTTTTATTCCTCGGGCCCTCCTTTTGTTCTTCGCGGTTTGATTTTGTTTCTCGGGCTCTGGTTTCGTTCCTCGGGCTCTGGTTTTGCTCCTCTAGCTCTCGTTGTCTTCCTCGAGCTGTGGTTTTGCTCCTCTAGCTCTGGTTGTCTTCCTCGGGCTCTGGTTTTCTTCCTCGAGGGCTAGTTTTGTTCCTCGGGGTCTCCTTTTCTTCCTCGCACCCTCCTTTTGTTCTTCGGGACCTCTTTTTGTTCCTTGGGCTCTGTTTTCTTTCCTCGGGCTCTGGTTTTGTTCCTCGAGCTGTGGTTTTGCTCCTCTAGCTCTGGTTGTCTTCCTCGGGCTCTGGTTTTCTTCCTCGGGCTCTGGTTTTCTTCCTCGAGGGCTGGTTTTGTTGCCCGGGCTCTGGTTTTGTTCTTCCAGCTCTGCTTTAGCTCCTCGGGCTCTGGTTTGGGTCCGTGGGTCTCGTTTTGTTCCTCGGGCCCACCATTTCTTCCTCGGTCTCTGGTTTTGTTCCTCGGGTTCTGGTTTTCTTCCTCGGGCTCTGGTTTAATTTCTTGGGTTCTGGTTTTGTTCCTCGAGCTCTGGTTTAGTTCCATTGGCTCTGGTTTTGTTCCTCAGGCTCTGGTTTTTTTCCACGGGCTCTGGTTTTGTTCCTCGGACTCTAGTATAATTCCACGGTCTCTGGTTTTGTTCCTTGGGGCCTCCTTTTGTTCTTCGCGATCTGGTTTTTTTCCTCGGGATCTGGTTTTGTTCCCCGGGCTCTGGTTTCTTTCTTCGGGAGCTCGTTTTGTTCCTCGAGCTGTGGTTTTGCTCCTCTAGCTCTCGTTGTCTTCCTCTAGCTCTGGTTTTCTTCCTCGGGCACTGCTTTTCTTCCTCGAGGGCTAGTTTTGTTCCTCGGGCTCTGGTTTTATTCCTCGGGCCCTCCTTTTGTTCTTTGGGATCTGGTTTTGTTCCTCGGGATCTGGTTTTGTTCCTCGGGCTCTGGTTTCTTTCCTCGGGAGCTTGTTTTGTTCCTCGAGCTGTTGTTTTGCTCCTCTAGCTCTGGTTGTCTTCCTCGGGCTCTGGTATTCTTCCTCGAGGGCTAGTTTTGTTCCTCGGGGTCTTATTTTATTCCTCGGACCCTCCTTTTGTTCTTAGGGACCTGCTTTTGTTCCTTGGGCTCTGGTTTCTTTCCTCGGGCTCTGGTTTTGTTCCTCGAGCTGTGGTTTTGCTCCTCTAGCACTGGTTGTCTTCCTCGGGCTCTGCGTTTCTTCCTCGGGCTCTGCTTTTCTTCCTCGAGGGCTGGTTTTGTTGCCCGGGCTCTGGTTTTGTTCTTCCAGCTCTGCTTTAGCTCCTCGGGCTCTGGTTTGGGTCCACGGGTCTCGTTTTGTTCCTCAGGCCCACCATTTCTTCCTCGGTCTCTGGTTTTGTTCCTCAGGCTCTGGTTTTGTTCCTCGGGCTCTGGTTTAATTTCTCGAGTTCTGGTTTTGTTCCTCGAGCTCTGGTTTAGTTCCATTGGCTCTGGTTTTGTTCCTCAGGCTCTGGTTTTTTTCCTCGGGCTCTGGTTTTGTTCCTCGGACTCTAGTATAAGTCCACGGGCTCTGGTTTTGTTCCTTGGGGCCTCCTTTTGTTCTTCGCGATCTGGTTTTGTTCCTCGGGATCTGGTTTTGTTCCTCGGGCTCTGGTTTCTTTCCTCGGGAGCTCGTTTTGTTCCTCGAGCTGTGGTTTTGCTCCTCTAGCTCTCGTTGTCTTCCTCGGGCTCTGGTTTTCTTCCTCGGGCTCTGCTTTTCTTCCTCGAGGGCTAGTTTTGTTCCTCGGGGTCTGGTTTTATTCCTCGGGCCCTCCTTTTGTTCTTCAGGATCTGGTTTTGTTCCTCGGGCTCTGGTTTTCTTCCTCGGGCTCTGGTTTCTTTCCTCGGGCTCTGGTTTCGTTCCTCGAGCTGTGGTTTTGCTCCTCTAGCTCTGGTTGTCTTCCTCGGGCTCTGCTTTTCTTCTTCGGGCTCTGCTTTTCTTCCTCGACGGCTGGTTTTGTTCCCCGGGCTCTGGTTTTGTTCTTCCAGCTCTGCTTTAGCTCCTCGGGTTCTGGTTTGGGTCCATGGGTCTCGTTTTGTTCCTCGGGCCCACCATTTCTTCCTCGGTCTCTGGTTTTGTTCCTCGGGTTCTGTTTTTCTTCCTCGGGCTCTGGTTTAATTTCTCGGGTTCTGGTTTTGTTCCTCGAGCTCTGTTTTAGTTCCATTGGCTCTGGTTTTGTTCCTCAGGCTCTGGTTTTTTTCCTCGGGCTCTGGTTTTGTTCCTTGGACTCTAGTATAAGTCCACGGGCTCTGGTTTTGTTCCTTGGGGCCTCCTTTTGTTCTTCGCGATCTGGTTTTGTTCCTCGGGCTCTGGCTTTGTTCCTCGGCCTCTGGTTTCTTTCTTCGGGAGCTCGTTTTGTTCCTCGAGCTGTGGTTTTGCTCCTCTAGCTCTCGTTGTCTTCCTCGGGCTCTTGTTTTCTTCCTCGAGGGCTAGTTTTGTTCCTCGGGGTCTCCTTTTCTTCCTCGGACCCTCCTTTTGTTCTTCGGGACCTGTTTTTGTTCCTTGGGCTCTGGTTTCCTTCCTCGGGCTCTTGTTTTGTTCCTCGAGCTGTGGTTTTGCTCCTCTAGCTCTGGTTGTCTTCCTCGGGCTCTGGTTTTCTTCCTCGGGCTCTGCTTTTCTTCCTCGAGGGCTGGTTTTGTTGCCCGGGCTCTGGTTTTGTTCTTCCAGCTCTGCTTTAGCTGCTCGGGCTCTGGTTTGGCTCCGTGGGTATCGTTTTGTTCCTCGGGCCCACCATTTCTTCCTCCGTCTCTGGTTTTGTTCCTCGGGTTCTGGTTTTCTTCCTCGGGCTCTGGTTTAATTTCTCGGGTTCTGGTTTTGTTCCTCGAGCTCTGGTTTAGTTCCATTGGCTCTGGTTTTGTTCCTCAGGCTCTGGTTTATTTCCTCGGTCTCTGGTTTTGTTCCTCGGACTCTAGTATAATTCCACGGTCTCTGGTTTTGTTCCTTGGGGCCTCCTTTTGTTCTTTGCAATCTGGTTTTGTTCCTCGGGATCTGGTTTTGTTCCTTGGGCTCTGGTTTCTTTCCTCGGGAGCTCGTTTTGTTCCTCGAGCTGTGGTTTTGCTCCTCTAGCTCTGGTTGTCTTCCTCGGGCTCTGCTTTTCTTCCTCGGGCTCTGCTTTTCTTCCTCGAGGGCTGGTTTTGTTGCCCGGGCTCTGGTTTTGTTCTTCCAGCTCTGCTTTAGCTCCTCGGGCTCTGGTTTGGTTCCACGGCTCTCGTTTTGTTCCTCAGGCCCGCCATTTCTTCCTCGGTCTCTGGTTTTCTTCCTCGGGTTCTGGTTTTCTTCCTCGGGCTCTGGTTTAATTTCTCGGGTTCTGGTTTTGTTCCTCGAGCTCTGGTTTAGTTACATTGGTTCTGGTTTTGTTCCTCAGGCTCTGGTTTTTTTCCTCGGGCTCTGGTTTTTTTTCCTTGGACTCTAGTATAATTCCACGGGCTCTGGTTTTGTTCCTTGGGGCCTCCTTTTGTTCTTCGCGATCTGGTTTTGTTCCTCGGGGTCTGGTTTTTTCCTCGGGCTCTGGTTTCTTTCCTCGGGAGCTCGTTTTGTTCCTCGAGCTGTGGTTTTGCTCCTCTAGCTCTGGTTCTCTTCCTCGGGCTCTGGTTTTCTTCCTCGAGGGCTAGTTTTGTTCCTCGGGGTCTCCTTTTCTTCCTCGCACCCTCCTTTTGTTCTTCGGGACCTGTTTTTGTTCCTTGGGCTCTGTTTTCTTTCCTCGGGCTCTGGTTTTGTTCCTCGAGCTGTGGTTTTGCTCCTCTAGCTCTGGTTGTCTTCCTCGGACTCTGCTTTTCTTCCTCGGGCTCTGCTTTTCTTCCTCGAGGGCTGGTTTTGTTGCCCGGGCTCTGGTTTTGTTCTTCCAGCTCTGCTTTAGCTCCTCGTGCTCTGGTTTGGGTCCACGGCTCTCGATTTGTTCCTCAGGCCCACCATTTCTTCCTCGGTCTCTGGTTTTGTTCCTCGGGTTCTGGTTTTCTTCCTCGGGCTCTGGTTTAATTTCTCGGGTTCTGGTTTTGTTCCTCGAGCTCTGTTTTAGTTCCATTGGCTCTGGTTTTGTTCCTCAGGCTCTGGTTTTTTTCCTCGGGCTCTGGTTTTGTTCCTTGGACTCTAGTATAATTCCACGGGCCTTGGTTTTGTTCCTTGGGGCCTCCATTTGTTCTTCGTGATCTGGTTTTGTTCCTCGGGATCTGGTTTTGTTCCTTGGGCTCTGGTTTCTTTCCTCGGGAGCTCGTTTTGTTCCTCGAGCTGTGGTTTTGCTCCTCTAGCTCTGGTTGTCTTCCTCGGGCTCTGCTTTTCTTCCTCGGGCTCTGCTTTTCATCCTCGAGGGCTGGTTTTGTTGCCTGGGCTCTGGTTTTGTTCTTCCAGCTCTGCTTTAGCTCCTCGGGCTCTGATTTGGGTCCGTGGGTCTCGTTTTGTTCCTCGGGCCCACCATTTCTTCCTCGGTCTCCTGTTTTGTTCCTCGGGTTCTGGTTTTCTTCCTCGGGCTCTGGTTTAATTTCTTGGGTTCTGGTTTTGTTCCTCGAGCTCTCGTTTACTTCCATTGGCTCTGGTTTTGTTCCTCAGGCTCTGTTTTTTTTCCACGGGCTCTGGTTTTGTTCCTCGGACTCTAGTATAATTCCACGGGCTCTGGTTTTGTTCCTTGGGGCCTCCTTTTGTTCTTCGCGGTCTGGTTTTGTTCCTCGTGATCTGGTTTTGTTCCCCGGGCTCTGGTTTCTTTCCTCGGGAGCTCGTTTTGTTCCTCGAGCTGTGGTTTTGCTCCTCTAGCTCTCGTTGTCTTCCTCTAGCTCTGGTTTTCTTCCTCGGGCTCTGCTTTTCTTCCTCGAGGGCTAGTTTTGTTCCTCGGGCTCTGCTTTTCTTCCTCGGGCTCTGGTTTTCTTCCTCGAGGGCTGGTTTTGTTGCCCGGGCTCTGGTTTTGTTCTTCCAGCTCTGCTTTAGCTCCTCGGGCTCTGGTTTGGGTCCGTGGGTCTCGTTTTGTTCCTCGGGCCCACCATTTCTTCCGCGGTCTCTGGTTTTTTTCCTCGGGCTCTGGTTTAATTTCTCGGGTTCTGGTTTTGTTCCTCGACCACTGGTTTAGTTCCATTGGCTCTGGTTTTGTTCCTCAGGCTCTGGTTTTGTTCCTCGGACTCTAGTATAATTCCACGGTCTCTGGTTTTGTTCCTTGGGGCCTCCTTTTGTTCTTCGCGATGTGGTTTTGTTCCTCGGGATCTGGTTTTGTTCCTCGGGCTCTGGTTTCTTTCCTCGGGAGCTCGTTTTGTTCCTCGAGCTGTGGTTTTGCTCCTCTAGCTCTGGTTGTCTTCCTCGGGCTCTGGTTTTCCTCCTCGAGGGCTAGTTTTGTTCCTCGGGCTCTGGTTTTATTCCTCGGACCCTCCTTTTGTTCTTTGGGACCTGTTTTTGTTCCTTGGGCTCTGGTTTCTTTCCTCGGGCTCTGGATTTGTTCCTCGAGCTGTGGTTTTGCTCCTCTAGCTCTGGTTGTCTTCCTCGGGCTCTGCTTTTCTTCCTCGAGGGCTGTTTTTGTTGCCCGGGCTCTGCTTTAGCTCCTCGGGCTCTGGTTTGGGTCCACGGGTCTCGTTTTGTTCCTCAGGCCCACCATTTCTTCCTCGGTCTCTGGTTTTGTTCCTCGGGTTCTGGTTTTCTTCCTCGGGCTCTGGTTTAATTTCTCGGGTTCTGGTTTTGTTCCTCGAGCTCTGTTTTAGTTCCATTGGCTCTGGTTTTGTTCCTCAGGCTCTGGTTTTTTTCCTCGGGCTCTGCTTTTGTTCCTCGGACTCTAGTATAATTACACGGGCTCTGGTTTTGTTCCTTGGGGCCTCCTTTTGTTCTTCGCGATCTGGTTTTGTTCCTCGGGATCTGGCTTTGTTCCTCGGGCTCTGGTTTCTTTCCTCGGGAGCTCGTTTTGTTCCTCGAGCTGTGGTTTTGCTCCTCTAGCTCTCGTTGTCTTCCTCTAGCTCTGGTTTTCTTCCTCGGGCTCTGCTTTTCTTCCTCGAGGGCTAGTTTTGTTCTTCCAGCTCTGCTTTAGCTCCTCGGGCTCTGGTTTTCTTCCTCGAGGGCTGGTTTTGTTGCCCGGGCTCTGGTTTTGTTCTTCCAGCTCTGCTTTAGCTCCTCGGGCTCTGGTTTGGGTCCGTGGGTCTCGTTTTGTTCCTCGGGCCCACCATTTCTTCCGCGGTCTCTGGTTTTTTTCTCGGGCTCTGGTTTAATTTCTCGGGTTCTGGTTTTGTTCCTCGAGCTCTGGTTTAGTTCCATTGGTTCTGGTTTTGTTCCTCAGGCTCTGGTTTTGTTCCTCGGACTCTAGTATAATTCCACGGGCTCTGGTTTTGTTCCTTGGGGCCTCCTTTTGTTCTTCGCGATCTGGTTTTGTTCCTCGGGATCTGGTTTTGTTCCTCGGGCTCTGGTTTCTTTCCTCGGGAGCTCGTTTTGTTCCTCGAGCTGTGGTTTTGCTCCTCTAGCTCTGGTTGTCTTCCTCGGGCTCTGGTTTTCCTCCTCGAGGGCTAGTTTTGTTCCTCGGGCTCTGGTTTTATTCCTCGGACCCTCCTTTTGTTCTTTGGGACCTGTTTTTGTTCCTTGGGCTCCGGTTTCTTTCCTCGGGCTCTGGTTTTGTTCCTCGAGCTGTGGTTTTGCTCCTCTAGCTCTGGTTGTCTTCCTCGGGCTCTGCTTTTCTTCCTCGAGGGCTGTTTTTGTTGCCCGGGCTCTGCTTTAGCTCCTCGGGCTCTGGTTTGGGTCCACGGGTCTCGTTTTGTTCCTCAGGCCCACCATTTCTTCCTGGGTCTCTGGTTTTGTTCCTCGGGTTCTGGTTTTCTTCCTCGGGCTCTGGTTTAATTTCTCGGGTTCTGGTTTTGTTCCTCGAGCTCTGTTTTAGTTCCATTGGCTCTGGTTTTGTTCCTCAGGCTCTGTTTTTTTTCCTCGGGCTCTGCTTTTGTTCCTCGGACTCTAGTATAATTCCACGGGCTCTGGTTTTGTTCCTTGGGGCCTCCTTTTGTTCTTCGCGATCTGGTTTTGTTCCTCGGGATCTGGCTTTGTTCCTCGGGCTCTGGTTTCTTTCCTCGGGAGCTCGTTTTGTTCCTCGAGCTGTGGTTTTGCTCCTCTAGCTCTGGTTGTCTTCCTCGGGCTCTGCTTTTCTTCCTCGGGCTCTGCTTTTCATCCTCGAGGGCTGGTTTTGTTGCCCGGGCTCTGGTTTTGTTCTTCCAGCTCTGCTTTAGCTCCTCGGGCTCTGATTTGGGTCCGTGGGTCTCGTTTTGTTCCTCGGGCCCACCATTTCTTCCTCGGTCTCCTGTTTTGTTCCTCGGGTTCTGGTTTTCTTCCTCGGGCTCTGGTTTAATTTCTTGGGTTCTGGTTTTGTTCCTCGAGCTCTCGTTTAGTTCCATTGGCTCTGGTTTTGTTCCTCAGGCTCTGTTTTTTTTCCACGGGCTCTGGTTTTGTTCCTCGGACTCTAGTATAATTCCACGGTCTCTGGTTTTGTTCCTTGGGGCCTCCTTTTGTTCTTCGCGGTCTGGTTTTGTTCCTCGGGATCTGGTTTTGTTCCCCGGGCTCTGGTTTCTTTCCTCGGGAGCTCGTTTTGTTCCTCGAGCTGTGGTTTTGCTCCTCTAGCTCTCGTTGTCTTCCTCTAGCTCTGGTTTTCTTCCTCGGGCTCTGCTTTTCTTCCTCGAGGGCTAGTTTTGTTCCTCGGGCTCTGCTTTTCTTCCTCGGGCTCTGGTTTTCTTCCTCGAGGGCTGGTTTTGTTGCCCGGGCTCTGGTTTTGTTCTTCCAGCTCTGCTTTAGCTCCTCGGGCTCTGGTTTGGGTCCGTGGGTCTCGTTTTGTTCCTCGGGCCCACCATTTCTTCCGCGGTCTCTGGTTTTTTTCCTCGGGCTCTGGTTTAATTTCTCGGGTTCTGGTTTTGTTCCTCGAGCTCTGGTTTAGTTCCATTGGCTCTGGTTTTGTTCCTCAGGCTCTGGTTTTGTTCCTCGGACTCTAGTATAATTCCACGGGCTCTGGTTTTGTTCCTTGGGGCCTCCTTTTGTTCTTCGCGATGTGGTTTTGTTCCTCGGGATCTGGTTTTGTTCCTCGGGCTCTGGTTTCTTTCCTCGGGAGCTCGTTTTGTTCCTCGAGCTGTGGTTTTGCTCCTCTAGCTCTCGTTGTCTTCCTCGGGCTCTGGTTTTCCTCCTCGAGGGCTAGTTTTGTTCCTCGGGCTCTGGTTTTATTCCTCGGACCCTCCTTTTGTTCTTTGGGACCTGTTTTTGTTCCTTGGGCTCTGGTTTCTTATTCGGGCTCTGGTTTTGTTCCTCGAGGTGTGGTTTTGCTCCTCTAGCTCTGGTTGTCTTCCTCGGGCTCTGCTTTTCTTCCTCGAGGGCTGTTTTTGTTGCCCGGGCTCTGCTTTAGCTCCTCGGGCTCTGGTTTGGGTCCACGGGTCTCGTTTTGTTCCTCAGGCCCACCATTTCTTCCTGGGTCTCTGGTTTTGTTCCTCAGGCTCTGGTTTTTCTCCTCGGGCTCTGGTTTTGTTCCTCGGACTCTAGTATAATTCCACGGGCTCTGGTTTTGTTCCTTGGGGCCTCCTTTTGTTCTTTGCGATCTGGTTTTGTTCCTCGGGATCTGGCTTTGTTCCTCGGGCTCTGGTTTCTTTCCTCGGGAGCTCGTTTTGTTCCTCGAGCTGTGGTTTTGCTCCTCTACCTCTGGTTGTCTTCCTCGGGGTCTGGTTTTCTTCCTTGGGCTCTGGTTTTCTTCCTCGAAGGCTAGTCTTGTTCCTCGGGGTCTGGTTTTATTCCTCGGGCCCTCCTTTTGTTCTTCGGGATCTGGTTTTCTTCCTCGGGCTCTGGTTTCTTTCCTCGGGAGCTCGTTTTGTTCCTCGAGCTGTGGTTTTGCTCCTCTAGCTCTGGTTGTATTCCTCGGGCTCTGGTATTCTTCCTCGAGGGCTAGTTTTGTTCCTCGGGGTCTCGTTTTATTCCTCGGACCCTCCTTTTGTTCTTTGGGACCTGCTTTTGTTCCTTGGGCTCTGGTTTCTTTCCTCGGGCTCTGGTTTTGTTCCTCGAGCTGTGGTTTTGCTCCTCTAGCTCTGGTTGTCTTCCTCGGGCTCTGCTTTTCTTCCTCGGGCTCTGCTTTTCTTCCTCGAGGGCTGGTTTTGTTGCCCGGGCTCTGGTTTTGTTCTTCCAGCTCTGCTTTAGCTCCTCGGGCTCTGGTTTGGGTCCACGGGTCTCGTTTTGTTCCTCAGGCCCACCATTTCTTCCTCGGTCTCTGGTTTTCTTCCTCGGGTTCTGGTTTTCTTCCTCGGGCTCTGGTTTAATTTCTCGGCTTCTGGTTTTGTTCCTCGAGCTCTGGTTTCTTTCCTCGGGAGCTCGTTTTGTTCCTCGAGCTGTGGTTTTGCTCCTCTAGCTCTGGTTGTCTTCCTCGGGCTCTGCTTTTCTTCCTCGGGCTCTGCTTTTCTTCCTCGAGGGCTAGTTCTATTCCTCGGGCTCTGGTTTTATTCCTCGGGCCCTCCTTTTGTTCTTCGGTATCTGGTTTTGTTCCTCGGGCTCTGGTTTTCTTCCTCGGTCTCTGCTTTTCTTCCTCGAGGGCTAGTTTTGTTCCTCGGGGTCTCGTTTTGTTCCTCGGGCCCTCCTTTTGTTCTTCGCGATCTGGTTTTGTTCCTCGGGCTCTAGTTTTCTTCCTCGGGCTCTGGTTTCTTTCCTCGGGCTCTGGTTTTGTTCCTCGAGCTGTGGTTTTGATCCTCTAGCTGTCGTTGTCTTCCTCGGGCTCTGGTATTCCTCCTCGAGGACTAGTTTTGTTCCTCGGGCTCTGTTTTTTTTCCTCAGGCCCTCGTTTTGCTCTTCGGTATCTGGTTTTGTTCCTCGGGCTCTGGTTTTCTTCCTCAGGCTCTGGTTTCTTTCCTCGGGCTCTGGTTTTGTTCCTCGAGCTGTGGTTTTGCTCCTCTAGCTCTGGTTGTCTTCCTCGGGCTCTGGTTTTCTTCCTCGGGCTCTGGTTTTCTTCCTCGAGGGCTAGTTTTGTTCCTCGGGGTCTGGTTTTATTCCTCGGGCCCTCCTTTTGTTCTTCAGGATCTGGTTTTGTTCCTCGGGCTCTGGTTTTCTTCCTCGGGCTGTGGTTTCTTCACTCGGCCTGTGGTTTTGTTCCTCGACTGTGGTTTTGCTCCTCTAGCTCTCGTTGTCTTCCTCGGGCTCTGGTATTCCTCCTCGAGGACTAGTTTTGTTCCTCGGGGTCTGGTTTTATTCCTCGGACCCTCCTTTTCTTCTTCGGGACCTGTTTTTGTTCCTTGGGCTCCGGTTTCTTTCCTCGGGCTCTGGTTTTGTTCCTCGAGCTGTGGTTTTGCTCCTCTAGCTCTCGTTGTCTTCCTCGGGCTCTGGTTTTCTTCCTCGAGGGCTAGTTTTGTTCCTCGGGCTCTGTTTTTTTTCCTCAGGCCCTCCTTTTGCTCTTTGGTATCTGGTTTTGTTTCTCGGGATCTGGTTTCGTTCCTCAGGCTCTGGTTTCTTTCCTCGGGCTCTGGTTTTGTTCCTCGAGCTGTGGTTTTGCTCCTCTAGCTCTGGTTGTCTTCCTCGGGCTCTGGTTTTCTTCCTCAGGCTCTCGTTTCCTTCCTCGAGGGCTGGTTTTGTTCCCCGGGCTCTGGTTTTGTTCTTCCAGCTCTGCTTTAACTCCTCGGGCTCTGGTTTGGGTCCACGGGTCTCGTTTTGTTCCTCAGGCCCACCATTTGTTCCTCGCTCTCTGGTTTTGTTCCTCAGGTTCTGGTTTTGTTCCTCGGGCTCTGGTTTTCTTCCTCGGGCTCTGGTTTTCTTCCTCGGGCTCTGGTTTAATTTCTCGCGTTCTGGTTTTGTTCCTCGAGCTCTGGTTTAGTTCCATTGGCTCTGGTTTTGTTCCTCAGGCTCTGGTTTTTTTCCTCGGGCTCTGGTTTTGTTGCTCGGACTCTAGTATAATTCCACAGGCTCTGGTTTTGTTCCTTGGGGCTTCCTTTTGTTCTTCGCGATCTGGTTTTGTTCCTCGGGATCTGGTTTTGTTCCTCGGGCTCTGGTTTCTTTCCTCGGGAGCTCGTTTTGTTCCTCGAGCTGTAGTTTTGCTCCTCTACCTCTGGTTGTCTTCCTCGGGCTCTAGTTTTCTTCTTCGAGGGCTAGTTTTGTTACTCGGGGTCTCGTTTTATTCCTCGGGCCCTCCTTTTTTTCTTCGGGATCTGGTTTTGTTCCTCGGGCTCTGGTTTTGATCCTCGGGCTCTGGTTTCCTTCCTCGGGAGCTCGTTTTCTTCCTCGAGGGCTGGTTTGTTGCCCGGGCTATGGTTTTGTTCTTCCAGCTCTGCTTTAGCTCCTCGGGCTCTGGTTTGGTTCCACGGGTCTCGTTTTGTTCCTCAGGCCCACCATTTCTTCCTTGGTCTCTGGTTTTGTTCCTCGGGCTCTGGTTTTCTTCCTCGGGCTCTGGTTTAATTTCTCGGGTTCTGGTTTTGTTCCTCAAGCTCTTGTTTAGTTCCATTGGCTCTGGTTTTGTTCCTCA
This sequence comes from Calonectris borealis, assembly GCF_964195595.1. Taxonomy (NCBI): domain Eukaryota; kingdom Metazoa; phylum Chordata; class Aves; order Procellariiformes; family Procellariidae; genus Calonectris; species Calonectris borealis. The sequence continues at coordinate 699,532 of NC_134326.1, forward strand.
GGCTCTGTTTTTTTTCCTCGGGCTCTGGTTTTCTTCCTCGGACTCTAGTATAATTCCACGGGCTCTGGTTTTGTTCCTTGGGGCCTCCTTTTGTTCTTCGCGATCTGGTTTTGTTCCTCGGGATCTGGATTTGTTCCTCGGGCTCTGGTTTCTTTCCTCGGGAGCTCGTTTTGTTCCTCAAGCTGTCGTTTTGCTCCTCTAGCTCTCGTTGTCTTCCTCGGGCTCTGGTTTTCTTCCTCAAGGGCTAGTTTTGTTCCTCGGGGTCTGGTTTTATTCCTCGGACCCTCCTTTTGTTCTTCGGACCTGTTTTTGTTCCTTGGGCTCTGGTTTCTTTCCTCGGGCTCTGGTTTTGTTCCTCGAGCTGTGGTTTTGCTCCTCTAGCTCTGGTTGTCTTCCTCGGGCTCTGGTTTTCTTCCTCGGGCTCTGCTTTTCTTCCTCGAGGGCTAGTTTTCTTCCTCGGGCTCTGGTGTTGTTCCTCGGACTCTAATATAATTCCACGGGCTCTGGTTTTGTTCCTAGGGGCCTCCTTTTGTTCTTCGCGATCTGATTTTGTTCCTCGGGCTCTGGTTTCTTTCCTCGGGCTCTGGTTTTCTTCCTCGGGCTTTGCTTTTCTTCCTCGAGGGCTAGTTTTGTTCCTTGGGGTCTGGTTTTATTCCTCGGGCCCTCCTTTTGTTCTTCGCGATCTGGTTTTGTTCCTCGGGCTCTGGTTTTCTTCCTCGGGCTCTGGTTTCTTTCCTCGGGAGCTCGTTTTGTTCCTCGAGCTGTGGTTTTGCTCCTCTAGCTCTCGTTGTCTTCCTCGGGCTCTGGTTTTCTTCCTCGAGGGCTAGTTTTGTTCCTCGGGGTCTCGTTTTATTCCTCGGGGCCTCCTTGTGTTCTTCGGGACCTGTTTTTGTTCCTTGGGCTCTGGTTTCTTTCCTCGGGCTCTGGTTTTGTTCCTCGAGCTGTGGTTTTGCTCCTCTAGCTCTCGTTGTCTTCCTCAGGCTCTGGTTGTCTTCCTCGGGCTCTGCTTTTCTTCCTCGAGGGCTGGTTTTGTTCCCCGGGCTCTGGTTTTGTTCTTCCAGCTCTGCTTTAGCTCCTCGGGCTCTGGTTTGGGTCCACGGGTCTCGTTTTGTTGCTCGGGCCCACCATTTCTTCCTCGGTCTCTGGTTTTGTTCCTCGGGCTCTGGTTTTCTTCCTCGGGCTCTGGTTTAATTTCTCGGGTTCTGGTTTTGTTCCTCAAGCTCTGGTTTAGTTCCATTGGTTCTGGTTTTGTTCCTCAGGCTCTGGTTTTTTTCCTCGGGCTCTGGTTTTTTTTCCTTGGACTCTAGTATAATTCCACGGGCTCTGGTTTTGTTCCTTGGGGTCTGGTTTTATTCCTCGGGCCCTCCTTTTGTTCTTCGCGATCTGGTTTTGTTCCTCGGGATCTGGTTTTGTTCCTCGGGCTCTGGTTTCTTTCCTCGGGAGCTCGTTTTGTTCCTCGAGCTGTGGTTTTGCTCCTCTAGCTCTGGTTGTCTTCCTCGGGCTCTGGTTTTCCTCCTCGAGGGCTAGTTTTGTTCCTCGGGCTCTGGTTTTATTCCTCGGACCCTCCTTTTGTTCTTTGGGACCTGTTTTTGTTCCTTGGGCTCTGGTTTCTTTCCTCGGGCTCTGGTTTTGTTCCTCGAGCTGTGGTTTTGCTCCTCTAGCTCTGGTTGTCTTCCTCGGGCTCTGCTTTTCTTCCTCGAGGGCTGTTTTTGTTGCCCGGGCTCTGCTTTAGCTCCTCGGGCTCTGGTTTGGGTCCACGGGTCTCGTTTTGTTCTTCAGGCCCACCATTTCTTCCTGGGTCTCTGGTTTTGTTCCTCGGGTTCTGGTTTTCTTCCTCGGGCTCTGGTTTAATTTCTCGGGTTCTGGTTTTGTTCCTCGAGCTCTGTTTTAGTTCCATTGGCTCTGGTTTTGTTCCTCAGGCTCTGTTTTTTTTCCTCGGGCTCTGCTTTTGTTCCTCGGACTCTAGTATAATTCCACGGGCTCTGGTTTTGTTCCTTGGGGCCTCCTTTTGTTCTTCGGTATCTGGTTTTGTTCCTCGGGATCTGGCTTTGTTCCTCGGGCTCTGGTTTCTTTCCTCGGGAGCTCGTTTTGTTCCTCGAGCTGTGGTTTTGCTCCTCTACCTCTGGTTGTCTTCCTCGGGCTCTGGTTTTCTTCCTTGGGCTCTGGTTTTCTTCCTCGAAGGCTAGTTTTGTTCCTCGGGGTCTGGTTTTATTCCTCGGGCCCTCCTTTTGTTCTTCGGGATCTGGTTTTCTTCCTCGGGCTCTGGTTTCTTTCCTCGGGAGCTCGTTTTGTTCCTCGAGCTGTGGTTTTGCTCCTCTAGCTCTGGTTGTATTCCTCGGGCTCTGGTATTCTTCCTCGAGGGCTAGTTTTGTTCCTCGGGGTCTCGTTTTATTCCTCGGACCCTCCTTTTGTTCTTTGGGACCTGCTTTTGTTCCTTGGGCTCTGGTTTCTTTCCTCGGGAGCTCGTTTTGTTCCTCGAGCTGTGGTTTTGCTCCTCTAGCTCTGGTTGTCTTCCTCGGGCTCTGCTTTTCTTCCTCGGGCTCTGCTTTTCTTCCTCGAGGGCTGGTTTTGTTCCTCAGGCTCTGGTTTAATTTCTCGGGTTCTAGTTTTGTTCCTCGAGCTCTGGTTTCTTTCCTCGGGAGCTCGTTTTGTTCCTCGAGCTGTGGTTTTGCTCCTCTAGCTCTGGTTGTCTTCCTCGGGCTCTGCTTTTCTTCCTCGGGCTCTGCTTTTCTTCCTCGAGGGGTAGTTCTATTCCTCGGGCTCTGGTTTTATTCCTCGGGCCCTCCTTTTGTTCTTCGGTATCTGGTTTTGTTCCTCGGGCTCTGGTTTTCTTCCTCGGGCTCTGCTTTTCTTCCTCGAGGGCTAGTTTTGTTCCTCGGGGTCTGGTTTTGTTCCTCGGGCCCTCCTTTTGTTCTTCGGGATCTGGTTTTGTTCCTCGGGCTCTGGTTTTCTTCCTCGGGCTCTGGTTTCTTTCCTCGGGCTCTGGTTTTGTTCCTCGAGCTGTGGTTTTGATCCTCTAGCTGTCGTTGTCTTCCTCGGGCTCTGGTATTCCTCCTCGAGGACTAGTTTTGTTCCTCGGGCTCTGTTTTTTTTCCTCGGGCCCTCCTTTTGCTCTTCGGTATCTGGTTTTGTTCCTCGGGATCTGGTTTCGTTCCTCAGGCTCTGGTTTCTTTCCTCGGGCTCTGGTTTTCTTCCTCAGGCTCTCGTTTCCTTCCTCGAGGGCTGGTTTTGTTCCCCGGGCTCTGGTTTTGTTCTTCCAGCTCTGCTTTAACTCCTCGGGCTCTGGTTTGGGTCCACGGGTCTCGTTTTGTTCCTCAGGCCCACCATTTGTTCCTCGATCTCTGGTTTTGTTCCTCAGGTTCTGGTTTTGTTCCTCGGGCTCTGGTTTTCTTCCTCGGGCTCTGGTTTTCTTCCTCGGGCTCTGGTTTAATTTCTCAGGTTCTGGTTTTGTTCCTCGGGCTCTGGTTTCTTTCCTCGGGAGCTCGTTTTGTTCCTCGAGCTGTGGTTTTGCTCCTCTAGCTCTGGTTGTCTTCCTCGGGCTCTGGTTTTCTTCCTCGGGCTCTGCTTTTCTTCCTCGAGGGCTAGTTCTGTTCCTCGGGCTCTGGTTTTATTCCGCGGGCCCTCCTTTTGTTCTTCGGGATCTGGTTTTGTTCCTCGGGCTCTGGTTTTCTTCCTCGGGCTCTGGTTTCTTTCCTCGGGCTCTGGTTTTGTTCCTCGAGCTGTGGTTTTGCTCCTCTAGCTCTGGTTGTGTTCCTCGGGCTCTGGTATTCTACCTCGAGGGCTAGTTTTGTTCCTCGGGCTCTGGTTTTGTTCCTCGGGGCCTCCTTTTGTTCTTCGCGATCTGATTTTGTTCCTCGGGCTCTGGTTTTGCTCCTCTAGCTCTGGTTTTCTTCCTCGGGCTCTGCTTTTCTTCCTCGGGCTCTCCTTTTCTTCCTCGAGGGCTAGTTCTGTTCCTCGGGCTCTGGTTTTATTCCTCGGGCCCTCCTTTTGTTCTTTGGGATCTGGTTTTGTTCCTCGGGCTCTGGTTTTCTTCCTCGGGCTCTGGTTTAATTTCTCACGTTCTGGTTTTGTTCCTCGAGCTCTGGTTTAGTTCCATTGGCTCTGGTTTTGTTCCTCAGGCTCTGGTTTTTTTCCTCGGTCTCTGGTTTTGTTCTTCCAGCTCTGCTTTAGCTCCTCGGGCTCTGATTTGGGTCCGTGGGTCTCGTTTTGTTCCTCAGGCCCACCATTTCTTCCTCGGTCTCCTGTTTTGTTCCTCGGGTTCTGGTTTTCTTCCTCGGGCTCTGGTTTAATTTCTTGGGTTCTGGTTTTGTTCCTCGAGCTCTCGTTTAGTTCCATTGGCTCTGGTTTTGTTCCTCAGGCTCTGGTTTTTTTCCACGGGCTCTGGTTTTGTTCCTCGGACTCTAGTATAATTCCACGGTCTCTGGTTTTGTTCCTTGGGGCCTCCTTTTGTTCTTCGCGGTCTGGTTTTGTTCCTCGGGATCTGGTTTTGTTCCCCGGGCTCTGGTTTCTTTCCTCGGGAGCTCGTTTTGTTCCTCGAGCTGTGGTTTTGCTCCTCTAGCTCTCGTTGTCTTCCTCTAGCTCTGGTTTTCTTCCTCGGGCTCTGCTTTTCTTCCTCGAGGGCTAGTTTTGTTCCTCGGGCTCTGCTTTTCTTCCTCGGGCTCTGGTTTTCTTCCTCGAGGGCTGGTTTTGTTGCCCGGGCTCTGGTTTTGTTCTTCCAGCTCTGCTTTAGCTCCTCGGGCTCTGGTTTGGGTCCGTGGGTCTCGTTTTGTTCCTCGGGCCCACCATTTCTTCCGCGGTCTCTGGTTTTTTTCCTCGGGCTCTGGTTTAATTTCTCGGGTTCTGGTTTTGTTCCTCGACCTCTGGTTTAGTTCCATTGGCTCTGGTTTTGTTCCTCAGGCTCTGGTTTTGTTCCTCGGACTCTAGTATAATTCCACGGGCTCTGGTTTTGTTCCTTGGGGCCTCCTTTTGTTCTTCGCGATGTGGTTTTGTTCCTCGGGATCTGGTTTTGTTCCTCGGGCTCTGGTTTCTTTCCTCGGGAGCTCGTTTTGTTCCTCGAGCTGTGGTTTTGCTCCTCTAGCTCTGGTTGTCTTCCTCGGGCTCTGGTTTTCCTCCTCGAGGGCTAGTTTTGTTCCTCGGGCTCTGGTTTTATTCCTCGGACCCTCCTTTTGTTCTTTGGGACCTGTTTTTGTTCCTTGGGCTCTGGTTTCTTATTCGGGCTCTGGTTTTGTTCCTCGAGGTGTGGTTTTGCTCCTCTAGCTCTGGTTGTCTTCCTCGGGCTCTGCTTTTCTTCCTCGAGGGCTGTTTTTGTTGCCCGGGCTCTGCTTTAGCTCCTCGGGCTCTGGTTTGGGTCCACGGGTCTCGTTTTGTTCCTCAGGCCCACCATTTCTTCCTGGGTCTCTGGTTTTGTTCCTCAGGCTCTGGTTTTTCTCCTCGGGCTCTGGTTTTGTTCCTCGGAGTCTAGTATAATTCCACGGGCTCTGGTTTTGTTCCTTGGGGCCTCCTTTTGTTCTTCGCGATCTGGTTTTGTTCCTCGGGATCTGGCTTTGTTCCTCGGGCTCTGGTTTCTTTCCTCGGGAGCTTGTTTTGTTCCTCGAGCTGTGGTTTTGCTCCTCTACCTCTGGTTGTCTTCCTCGGGGTCTGGTTTTCTTCCTTGGGCTCTGGTTTTCTTCCTCGAAGGCTAGTCTTGTTCCTCGGGGTCTGGTTTTATTCCTCGGGCCCTCCTTTTGTTCTTCGGGATCTGGTTTTCTTCCTCGGGCTCTGGTTTCTTTCCTCGGGAGCTCGTTTTGTTCCTCGAGCTGTGGTTTTGCTCCTCTAGCTCTGGTTGTATTCCTCGGGCTCTGGTATTCTTCCTCGAGGGCTAGTTTTGTTCCTCGGGGTCTCGTTTTATTCCTCGGACCCTCCTTTTGTTCTTTGGGACCTGCTTTTTTTCCTTGGGCTCTGGTTTCTTTCCTCGGGCTCTGGTTTTGTTCCTCGAGCTGTGGTTTTGCTCCTCTAGCTCTGGTTGTCTTCCTCGGGCTCTGCTTTTCTTCCTCGGGCTCTGCTTTTCTTCCTCGAGGGCTGGTTTTGTTGCCCGGGCTCTGGTTTTGTTCTTCCAGCTCTGCTTTAGCTCCTCGGGCTCTGGTTTGGGTCCACGGGTCTCGTTTTGTTCCTCAGGCCCACCATTTCTTCCTCGGTCTCTGGTTTTGTTCCTCGGGTTCTGGTTTTGTTCCTCAGGCTCTGGTTTAATTTCTCGGGTTCTGGTTTTGTTCCTCGAGCTCTGGTTTCTTTCCTCGGGAGCTCGTTTTGTTCCTCGAGCTGTGGTTTTGCTCCTCTAGCTCTGGTTGTCTTCCTCGGGCTCTGCTTTTCTTCCTCGGGCTCTGCTTTTCTTCCTCGAGGGCTAGTTCTATTCCTCGGGCTCTGGTTTTATTCCTCGGGCCCTCCTTTTGTTCTTCGGTATCTCGTTTTGTTCCTCGGGCTCTGGTTTTCTTCCTCGGGCTCTGCTTTTCTTCCTCGAGGGCTAGTTTTGTTCCTCGGGGTCTGGTTTTTTTCCTCGGGCCCTCCTTTTGTTCTTCGGGATCTGGTTTTGTTCCTCGGGCTCTAGTTTTCTTCCTCGGGCTCTGGTTTCTTTCCTCGGGCTCTGGTTTTGTTCCTCGAGCTGTGGTTTTGATCCTCTAGCTGTCGTTGTCTTCCTCGGGCTCTGGTATTCCTCCTCGAGGACTAGTTTTGTTCCTCGGGCTCTGTTTTTTTTCCTCAGGCCCTCGTTTTGCTCTTCGGTATCTGGTTTTGTTCCTCGGGCTCTGGTTTTCTTCCTCAGGCTCTGGTTTCTTTCCTCGGGCTCTGGTTTTGTTCCTCGAGCTGTGGTTTTGCTCCTCTAGCTCTGGTTGTCTTCCTCGGGCTCTGGTTTTCTTCCTCGGGCTCTGGTTTTCTTCCTCGAGGGCTAGTTTTGTTCCTCGGGGTCTGGTTTTATTCCTCGGGCCCTCCTTTTGTTCTTCAGGATCTGGTTTTGTTCCTCGGGCTCTGGTTTTCTTCCTCGGGCTGTGGTTTCTTTCCTCGGCCTGTGGTTTTGTTCCTCGACTGTGGTTTTGCTCCTCTAGCTCTCGTTGTCTTCCTCGGGCTCTGGTATTCCTCCTCGAGGACTAGTTTTGTTCCTCGGGGTCTGGTTTTATTCCTCGGACCCTCCTTTTGTTCTTCGGGACCTGTTTTTGTTCCTTGGGCTCCGGTTTCTTTCCTCGGGCTCTGGTTTTGTTCCTCGAGCTGTGGTTTTGCTCCTCTAGCTCTGGTTGTCTTCCTCGGGCTCTGGTTTTCTTCCTCGAGGGCTAGTTTTGTTCCTCGGGCTCTGTTTTTTTTCCTCAGGCCCTCCTTTTGCTCTTTGGTATCTGGTTTTGTTTCTCGGGATCTGGTTTCGTTCCTCAGGCTCTGGTTTCTTTCCTCGGGCTCTGGTTTTGTTCCTCGAGCTGTGGTTTTGCTCCTCTAGCTCTGGTTGTCTTCCTCGGGCTCTGGTTTTCTTCCTCAGGCTCTCGTTTCCTTCCTCGAGGGCTGGTTTTGTTCCCCGGGCTCTGCTTTTGTTCTTCCAGCTCTGCTTTAACTCCTCGGGCTCTGGTTTGGGTCCACGGGTCTCGTTTTGTTCCTCAGGCCCACCATTTGTTCCTCGCTCTCTGGTTTTGTTCCTCAGGTTCTGGTTTTGTTCCTCGGGCTCTGGTTTTCTTCCTCGGGCTCTGGTTTAATTTCTCGCGTTCTGGTTTTGTTCCTCGAGCTCTGGTTTAGTTCCATTGGCTCTGGTTTTGTTCCTCAGGCTCTGGTTTTTTTCCTCGGGCTCTGGTTTTGTTGCTCGGACTCTAGTATAATTCCACGGGCTCTGGTTTTGTTCCTTGGGGCCTCCTTTTGTTCTTCGCGATCTGGTTTTGTTCCTCGGGATCTGGTTTTGTTCCTCGGGCTCTGGTTTCTTTCCTCGGGAGCTCGTTTTGTTCCTCGAGCTGTAGTTTTGCTCCTCTACCTCTGGTTGTCTTCCTCGGGCTCTAGTTTTCTTCTTCGAGGGCTAGTTTTGTTACTCGGGGTCTCGTTTTATTCCTCGGGCCCTCCTTTTTTTCTTCGGGATCTGGTTTTGTTCCTCGGGCTCTGGTTTTGATCCTCGGGCTCTGGTTTCCTTCCTCGGGAGCTCGTTTTCTTCCTCGAGGGCTGGTTTGTTGCCCGGGCTATGGTTTTGTTCTTCCAGCTCTGCTTTAGCTCCTCGGGCTCTGGTTTGGTTCCACGGGTCTCGTTTTGTTCCTCAGGCCCACCATTTCTTCCTTGGTCTCTGGTTTTGTTCCTCGGGCTCTGGTTTTCTTCCTCGGGCTCTGGTTTAATTTCTCGGGTTCTGGTTTTGTTCCTCAAGCTCTTGTTTAGTTCCATTGGCTCTGGTTTTGTTCCTCAGGCTCTGTTTTTTTTCCTCGGGCTCTGGTTTTCTTCCTCGGACTCTAGTATAATTCCACGGGCTCTGGTTTTGTTCCTTGGGGCCTCCTTTTGTTCTTCGCGATCTGGTTTTGTTCCTCGGGATCTGGTTTTGTTCCTCGGGCTCTGGTTTCTTTCCTCGGGAGCTCGTTTTGTTCCTCAAGCTGTCGTTTTGCTCCTCTAGCTCTCGTTGTCTTCCTCGGGCTCTGGTTTTCTTCCTCAAGGGCTAGTTTTGTACCTCAGGGTCTGGTTTTATTCCTCGGACCCTCCTTTTGTTCTTCGGACCTGTTTTTGTTCCTTGGGCTCCGGTTTCTTTCCTCGGGCTCTGGTTTTGTTCCTCGAGCTGTGGTTTTGCTCCTCTAGCTCTGGTTGTCTTCCTCGGGCTCTGCTTTTCTTCCTCGAGGGCTGTTTTTGTTGCCCGGGCTCTGCTTTAGCTCCTCGGGCTCTGGTTTGGGTCCACGGGTCTCGTTTTGTTCCTCAGGCCCACCATTTCTTCCTGGGTCTCTGGTTTTGTTCCTCGGGTTCTGGTTTTCTTCCTCGGGCTCTGGTTTAATTTCTCGGGTTCTGGTTTTGTTCCTCGAGCTCTGGTTTAGTTCCATTGGCTCTGATTTTGTTCCTCAGGCTCTGTTTTTTTTCCTCGGGCTCTGCTTTTGTTCCTCGGACTCTAGTATAATTCCACGGGCTCTGGTTTTGTTCCTTGGGGCCTCCTTTTGTTCTTCGCGATCTGGTTTTGTTCCTCGGGATCTGGCTTTGTTCCTCGGGCTCTGGTTTCTTTCCTCGGGAGCTCGTTTTGTTCCTCGAGCTGTGGTTTTGCTCCTCTAGCTCTGGTTGTCTTCCTCGGGCTCTGCTTTTCTTCCTCGGGCTCTGCTTTTCATCCTCGAGGGCTGGTTTTGTTGCCCGGGCTCTGGTTTTGTTCTTCCAGCTCTGCTTTAGCTCCTCGGGCTCTGATTTGGGTCCGTGGGTCTCGTTTTGCTCCTCGGGCCCACCATTTCTTCCTCGGTCTCCTGTTTTGTTCCTCGGGTTCTGGTTTTCTTCCTCGGGCTCTGGTTTAATTTCTTGGGTTCTGATTTTGTTCCTCGAGCTCTCGTTTAGTTCCATTGGCTCTGGTTTTGTTCCTCAGGCTCTGTTTTTTTTCCACGGGCTCTGGTTTTGTTCCTCGGACTCTAGTATAATTCCACGGTCTCTGGTTTTGTTCCTTGGGGCCTCCTTTTGTTCTTCGCGGTCTGGTTTTGTTCCTCGGGATCTGGTTTTGTTCCCCGGGCTCTGGTTTCTTTCCTCGGGAGCTCGTTTTGTTCCTCGAGCTGTGGTTTTGCTCCTCTAGCTCTCGTTGTCTTCCTCTAGCTCTGGTTTTCTTCCTCGGGCTCTGCTTTTCTTCCTCGAGGGCTAGTTTAGTTCCTCGGGCTCTGCTTTTCTTCCTCGGGCTCTGGTTTTCTTCCTCGAGGGCTGGTTTTGTTGCCCGGGCTCTGGTTTTGTTCTTCCAGCTCTGCTTTAGCTCCTCGGGCTCTGGTTTGGGTCCGTGGGTCTCGTTTTGTTCCTCGGGCCCACCATTTCTTCCGCGGTCTCTGGTTTTTTTCCTCGGGCTCTGGTTTAATTTCTCGGGTTCTGGTTTTGTTCCTCGACCTCTGGTTTAGTTCCATTGGCTCTGGTTTTGTTCCTCAGGCTCTGGTTTTGTTCCTCGGACTCTAGTATAATTCCACGGGCTCTGGTTTTGTTCCTTGGGGCCTCCTTTTGTTCTTCGCGATCTGGTTTTGTTCCTCGGGATCTGGTTTTGTTCCTCGGGCTCTGGTTTCTTTCCTCGGGAGCTCGTTTTGTTCCTCGAGCTGTGGTTTTGCTCCTCTAGCTCTCGTTGTCTTCCTCGAGCTCTGGTTTTCCTCCTCGAGGGCTAGTTTTGTTCCTCGGGCTCTGGTTTTATTCCTCGGACCCTCCTTTTGTTCTTTGGGACCTGTTTTTGTTCCTTGGGCTCCGGTTTCTTTCCTCGGGCTCTGGTTTTGTTCCTCGAGGTGTGGTTTTGCTCCTCTAGCTCTGGTTGTCTTCCTCGGGCTCTGCTTTTCTTCCTCGAGGGCTGTTTTTGTTGCCCGGGCTCTGCTTTAGCTCCTCGGGCTCTGGTTTGGGTCCACGGGTCTCGTTTTGTTCCTCAGGCCCACCATTTCTTCCTGGGTCTCTGGTTTTGTTCCTCAGGCTCTGGTTTTTTTCCTCGGGCTATCGTTTTGTTCCTCGGACTCTAGTATAATTCCACGGGCTCTGGTTTTGTTCCTTGGGGCCTCCTTTTGTTCTTCGCGATCTGGTTTTGTTCCTCGGGATCTGGCTTTGTTCCTCGGGCTCTGGTTTCTTTCCTCGGGAGCTCGTTTTGTTCCTCGAGCTGTGGTTTTGCTCCTCTACCTCTGGTTGTCTTCCTCGGGCTCTGGTTTTCTTCCTTGGGCTCTGGTTTTCTTCCTCGAAGGCTAGTTTTGTTCCTCGGGGTCTGGTTTTATTCCTCGGGCCCTCCTCTTGTTCTTCGGGATCTGGTTTTCTTCCTCGGGCTCTGGTTTCTTTCCTCGGGAGCTCGTTTTGTTCCTCGAGCTGTGGTTTTGCTCCTCTAGCTCTGGTTGTATTCCTCGGGCTCTGGTATTCTTCCTCGAGGGCTAGTTTTGTTCCTCGGGGTCTCGTTTTATTCCTCGGACCCTCCTTTTGTTCTTTGGGACCTGCTTTTGTTCCTTGGGCTCTGGTTTCTTTCCTCGGGAGCTCGTTTTGTTCCTCGAGCTGTGGTTTTGCTCCTCTAGCTCTGGTTGTCTTCCTCGGGCTCTGCTTTTCTTCCTCGGGCTCTGCTTTTCTTCCTCGAGGGCTGGTTTTGTTCCTCAGGCTCTGGTTTAATTTCTCGGGTTCTAGTTTTGTTCCTCGAGCTCTGGTTTCTTTCCTCGGGAGCTCGTTTTGTTCCTCGAGCTGTGGTTTTGCTCCTCTAGCTCTGGTTGTCTTCCTCGGGCTCTGCTTTTCTTCCTCGGGCTCTGCTTTTCTTCCTCGAGGGCTAGTTCTATTCCTCGGGCTCTGGTTTTATTCCTCGGGCCCTCCTTTTGTTCTTCGGTATCTGGTTTTGTTCCTCGGGCTCTGGTTTTCTTCCTCGGGCTCTGCTTTTCTTCCTCGAGGGCTAGTTTTGTTCCTCGGGGTCTGGTTTTGTTCCTCGGGCCCTCCTTTTGTTCTTCGGGATCTGGTTTTGTTCCTCGGGCTCTGGTTTTCTTCCTCGGGCTCTGGTTTCTTTCCTCGGGCTCTGGTTTTGTTCCTCGAGCTGTGGTTTTGATCCTCTAGCTGTCGTTGTCTTCCTCGGGCTCTGGTATTCCTCCTCGAGGACTAGTTTTGTTCCTCGGGCTCTGTTTTTTTTCCTCGGGCCCTCCTTTTGCTCTTCGGTATCTGGTTTTGTTCCTCGGGATCTGGTTTCGTTCCTCAGGCTCTGGTTTCTTTCCTCGGGCTCTGGTTTTCTTCCTCAGGCTCTCGTTTCCTTCCTCGAGGGCTGGTTTTGTTCCCCGGGCTCTGGTTTTGTTCTTCCAGCTCTGCTTTAACTCCTCGGGCTCTGGTTTGGGTCCACGGGTCTCGTTTTGTTCCTCAGGCCCACCATTTGTTCCTCGCTCTCTGGTTTTGTTCCTCAGGTTCTGGTTTTGTTCCTCGGGCTCTGGTTTTCTTCCTCGGGCTCTGGTTTTCTTCCTCGGGCTCTGGTTTAATTTCTCAGGTTCTGGTTTTGTTCCTCGGGCTCTGGTTTCTTTCCTCGGGAGCTCGTTTTGTTCCTCGAGCTGTGGTTTTGCTCCTCTAGCTCTGGTTGTCTTCCTCGGGCTCTGGTTTTCTTCCTCGGGCTCTGCTTTTCTTCCTCGAGGGCTAGTTCTGTTCCTCGGGCTCTGGTTTTATTCCGCGGGCCCTCCTTTTGTTCTTCGGGATCTGGTTTTGTTCCTCGGGCTCTGGTTTTCTTCCTCGGGCTCTGGTTTAATTTCTCGGGTTCTGGTTTTGTTCCTCGAGCTCTGTTTTAGTTCCATTGGCTCTGGTTTTGTTCCTCAGGCTCTGGTTTTTTTCCTCGGGCTCTGGTTTTGTTCCTCGGACTCTAGTATAATTCCACGGGCTCTGGTTTTGTTCCTTGGGGCCTCCTTTTGTTCTTCGCGATCTGGTTTTGTTCCTCGGGATCTGGTTTCGTTCCTCGGGCTCTGGTTTCTTTCCTCGGGAGCTCGTTTTGTTCCTCGAGCTGTCGTTTTGCTCCTCTAGCTCTGGTTGTCTTCCTCGGGCTCTGGTTTTCTTCCTCAGGCTCTGGTTTTCTTCCTCGAGGGCTGGTTTTGTTCCCCGGACTCTGGGTTTGTTCTTCCAGCTCTGCTTTAACTCCTCGGGCTGTGGTTTGGGTCCACGGGTCTCTTTTTGTTCCTCAGGCCCACCATTTGTTCCTCGCTCTCTGGTTTTGTTCCTCAGGTTCTGGTTTTGTTCCTCGGGCTCTGGTTTTGTTCCTCGGGCTCTGGTTTTGTTCCTCGGGGCCTCCTTTTGTTCTTCGCGATCTGATTTTGTTCCTCGGGCTCTGGTTTTCTTCCTCGGGCTTTGCTTTTCTTCCTCGAGGGCTAGATTTGTTCCTTGGGGTCTGGTTTTATTCCTCGGGCCCTCCTTTTGTTCTTCGGTATCTGGTTTTGTTCCTCGAGCTCTGGTTTTCTTCTTCGGGCTCTGGTTTCTTTCCTCGGGAGCTCGTTTTGTTCCTCGAGCTGTGGTTTTTCTCCTCTAGCTCTGGTTCTCTTCCTCGGGCTCTGGTTTTCTTCCTCGGGCTCTGCTTTTCTTCCTCGAGGGCTAGTTCTGTTCCTCGGGGTCTCGTTTTATTCCTCGGGCCCTTCTTTTGTTCTTCGCGATCTGGTTTTGTTCCTTGGGATCTGCTTTTCTTTCTCGGGCTCTGCTTTTCTTCCTCGAGGGCTAGTTTTGTTCCTCGGGGTCTCGTTTTATTCCTCGGACCCTCCTTTTGTTCTTCGGGACCTTTTTTTGTTCCTTGGGCTCCGGTTTCTTTCCTCGGGCTCTGGTTTTGTTCCTCGGGATCTGCTTTTCTTCCTCGGGCTCTGGTTTATTTCCTCGGGCTCTGGTTTTTTTCCTCGAGCTGTGGTTTTGCTCCTCTAGGTCTGGTTGTCTTCCTCGGGCTCTGGTATTCTTCCTCGAGGGCTAGTTTTGTTCCTCGGGCTCTGGTTTTTCTCCTCGGGCTGTGGTTTTCTTCCTCGAGGGCTGGTTTTGTTCCCCGGGCTCTGGTTTTGTTCTTCCAGCTCTGCTTTAGCTTCTCGGGCTATGGTTTGGGTCCACGGGTCTCGTTTTGTTCCTCGGGCACACCATTTCTTCCTCGGTCTCTGGTTTTGTTCCTCGGGTTCTGGTTTTCTTCCTCGGGCTCTGGTTTAATTTCTCGGGTTCTAGTTTTGTTCCTCGAGCTCTGTTTTAGTTGCATTGGCTCTGGTTTTCTTCCTCAGACTCTGTTTTTTTTCCTCGGGCTCTGGTTTTGTTCCTCGGTGCCTCCTTTTGTTCTTCGCGATCTGATTTTGTTCCTCGAGCTCTGGTTTCCTTCCTCGGGCTCTGCTTTCTTTCCTCGGGCTCTGGTTTTCTTCCTCGGGCTTTTCTTTTCTTCCTCGAGGGCTAGTTTTGTTCCTTGGGGTCTGGTTTTATTCCTCGGGCCCTCCTTTTGTTCTTCGGTATCTGGTTTTGTTCCTCGGGCTCTGGTTTTCTTCCTCGGGCTCTGGTTTCTTTCCTCGGGAGCTCGTTTTGTTCCTCGAGCTGTGGTTTTGCTCCTCTAGCTCTGGTTGTCTTCCTCGGGCTCTGGTATTCTTCCTCGAGGGCTAGTTTTGTTCCTCGGGCTCTGGTTTTTTTCCTCGGGCTCTGGTTTTCTTCCTCGAGGGCTGGTTTTGTTCCCCGGGTTCTGGTTTTGTTCTTGCAGCTCTGCTTTAGCTCCTCGGGCTCTGGTTTGAGTCCATGGGTCTCGTTTTGTTCCTCGGGCCCAACATTTCTTCCTCGGTCTCTGGTTTTGTTCCTCGGGCTCTGGTTTTGTTCCTCGGGGCCTCCTTTTGTTCTTCGCGATCTGATTTTGTTCCTCGGGCTCTGGTTTTCTTCCTCGGGCTTTGCTTTTCTTCCTCGAGGGCTAGATTTGTTCCTTGGGGTCTGGTTTTATTCCTCGGGCCCTCCTTTTGTTCTTCGGTATCTGGTTTTGTTCCTCGGGCTCTGGTTTTCTTCTTCGGGCTCTGGTTTCTTTCCTCGGGAGCTCGTTTTGTTCCTCGAGCTGTGGTTTTTCTCCTCTAGCTCTGGTTTTCTTCCTCGGGCTCTGGTTTTCTTCCTCGGTCTCTGGTATTCTTCCTCGAGGGCTAGTTTTGTTCCTCGGGCTCTGGTTTTTTTCCTCGGGCTGTGGTTTTCTTCCTCGAGGGCTGGTTTTGTTCCCCGGGCACTGGTTTTGTTCTTCCAGCTCTGCTTTAGCTTCTCGGGCTATGGTTTGGGTCCACGGGTCTCGTTTTGTTCCTCGGGCACACCATTTCTTCCTCGGTCTCTGGTTTTGTTCCTCGGGTTCTGGTTTTCTTCCTCGGGCTCTGGTTTAATTTCTCGGGTTCTGGTTTTGTTCCTCGAGCTCTGTTTTAGTTGCATTGGCTCTGGTTTTGTTCCTCAGGCTCTGTTTTTTTTCCTCGGGCTCTGGTTTTGTTCCTCGGACTCTAGTATAATTCCACGGGCTCTGGTTTTGTTCCTTGGGGCCTCCTTTTGTTCTTCGCGATCTGGTTTTGTTCCTCGGGATCTGGTTTTGTTCCTCGGGCTCTGGTTTCTTTCCTCGGGAACTCGTTTTGTTCCACGAGCTGTGGTTTTGCTCCTCTAGCTCTGGTTGTCTTCCTCGGGCTCTGCTTTTCTTCCTCGGGCTCTGCTTTTCTTCCTCGAGGGCTAGTTCTGTTCCTCGGGGTCTCGTTTTATTCCTCGGGCCCTTCTTTTGTTCTTCGCGATCTGGTTTTGTTCCTCGGGATCTGCTTTTCTTCCTCGGGCTCTGCTTTTCTTCCTCGAGGGCTAGTTTTGTTCCTCGGGGTCTCGTTTTATTCCTCGGACCCTCCTTTTGTTCTTCGGGACCTTTTTTTGTTTCATGGGCTCCGGTTTCTTTCCTCGGGCTCTGGTTTTGTTCCTCGAGCTGTGGTTTTGCTCCTCTAGCTCTGGTTGTCTTCCTCGGGCTCTGGTTTTCTTCCTCGAGGGCTAATTCTGTTCCTCGGGCTCTGGTTTTTTTCCTCGGGCCCTCCTTTTGTTCTTCGGGATCTGGTTTTGATCCTCGGGATCTGGTTTCGTTCCTCAGGCTCTGGTTTCTTTCCTCGGGCTCTGGTTTTGTTCCTCGAGCTGTGGTTTTGCTCCTCTAGCTCTGGTTGTCTTCCTCGGGCTCTGGTTTTCTTCCTCGGGCTCTGGTTTAATTTCTCGGATTCTGGTTTTGTTCCTCGAGCTCTGGTTTAGTTCCATTGGCTCTGGTTTTGTTCCTCAGGCTCTGGTTTTTTTCCTCGGGCTCTGGTTTTGTTCCTCGGACTCTAGTATAATTCCACGGGCTCTGGTTTTGTTCCTTGGGGCCTCCTTTTGTTCTTCGCGATCTGGTTTTTTTCCTCGGCCTCTGGTTTTGTTCCTCGGGCTCTGGTTTCTTTCCTCGGGAGCTCGTTTTGTTCCTCGAGCTGTGGTTTTGCTCCTCTAGCTCTCGTTGTCTTCCTCGGGCTCTGGTTTTCTTCCTCGAGGGCTAGTTTTGTTCCTCGGGGTCTCGTTTTATTCCTCGGATCCTCCTTTTGTTCTTCGGGACCTGTTTTTGTTCCTTGGGCTCTGTTTTCTTTCCTCGGGCTCTGGTTTTGTTCCTAGAGCTGTGGTTTTGCTCCTCTAGCTCTGGTTGTCTTCCTCGGGCTCTGCTTTTCTTCCTCGGGCTCTGCTTTTCTTCCTCGAGGGCTAGTTCTGTTCCTCGGGCTCTGGTTTTATTTCTCGGGGCCTCCTTTTGTTCTTCGGTATCTGGTTTTCTTCCTCGGGCTCTGGTTTTCTTCCTCGGGCTCTGGTTTATTTCCTCGCGCTCTGGTTTTGTTCCTCGAGCTGTGGTTTTGCTCCTCTACCTCTGGTTGTCTTCCTCGGGCTCTGGTATTCTTCCTCGAGGGCTAGTTTTGTTCCTCGGGGTCTCGTTTTATTCCTCGGACCCTCCTTTTGTTCTTCGGGACCTTTTTTTGTTCCTTGGGCTCCGGTTTCTTTCCTTGGGCTCTGTTTTTGTTCCTCGAGCTGTGGATTTGCTCCTCTAGCTCTGGTTGTCTTCCTCTGGCTCTGGTTATCTTCCTCGAGGGCTAGTTTTGTTCCTCGGGCTCTGGTTTTTTTCCTCGGTCCCTCCTTTTGTTCTTCGGGATCTGGTTTTGATCCTCGGGATCTGGTTTCGTTCCTCAGGCTCTGGCTTCTTTCCTCGGGCTCTGGTTTTGTTCCTCGAGCTGTGGTTTTGCTCCTCTAGCTCTGGCTGTCTTCCTCGGGCTCTGGTTTTCTTCCTCGGGCTCTGGTTTAATTTCTCGGGTTCTGGTTTTGTTCCTCGAGCTCTGGTTTAGTTCCATTGGCTCTGGTTTTGTTCCTCAGGCTCTGGTTTTTTTCCTCGGGCTCTGGTTTTTTTCCTTGGACTCTAGTATATTTCCATGGGCTCTGGTTTTTTTCCTTGGGGCCTCCTTTTGTTCTTCGTGATCTGGTTTTGTTCCTTGGGCTCCGGTTTTCTTCCTCGGGCTCTGGTTTCTTTCCTCGGGCTCTGGTTTCTTTCCTCGCGCTCTGGTTTTCTTCCTCTGGCTTTGCTTTTCTTCCTCGAGGGCTAGTTTTGTTCCTCGGGCTCTGGTTTTTCTCCTCGGGCTGTGGTTTTCTTCCTCGAGGGCTGGTTTTGTTCCCCGGGCTCTGGTTTTGTTCTTCCAGCTCTGCTTTAGCTTCTCGGGCTATGGTTTGGGTCCACGGGTCTCGTTTTGTTCCTCGGGCACACCATTTCTTCCTCGGTCTCTGGTTTTGTTCCTCGGGTTCTGGTTTTCTTCCTCGGGCTCTGGTTTAATTTCTCGGGTTCTAGTTTTGTTCCTCGAGCTCTGTTTTAGTTCCATTGGCTCTGGTTTTCTTCCTCAGACTCTGTTTTTTTTCCTCGGGCTCTGGTTTTGTTCCTCGGGGCCTCCTTTTGTTCTTCGCGATCTGATTTTGTTCCTCGAGCTCTGGTTTCCTTCCTCGGGCTCTGCTTTCTTTCCTCGGGCTCTGGTTTTCTTCCTCGGGCTTTTCTTTTCTTCCTCGAGGGCTAGTTTTGTTCCTTGGGGTCTGGTTTTATTCCTCGGGCCCTCCTTTTGTTCTTCGGTATCTGGTTTTGTTCCTCGGGCTCTGGTTTTCTTCCTCGGGCTCTGGTTTCTTTCCTCGGGAGCTCGTTTTGTTCCTCGAGCTGTGGTTTTGCTCCTCTAGCTCTGGTTGTCTTCCTCGGGCTCTGGTATTCTTCCTCGAGGGCTAGTTTTGTTCCTCGGGCTCTGGTTTTTTTCCTCGGGCTCTGGTTTTCTTCCTCGAGGGCTGGTTTTGTTCCCCGGGTTCTGGTTTTGTTCTTCCAGCTCTGCTTTAGCTCCTCGGGCTCTGGTTTGAGTCCATGGGTCTCGTTTTGTTCCTCGGGCCCAACATTTCTTCCTCGGTCTCTGGTTTTGTTCCTCGGGCTCTGGTTTTGTTCCTCGGGGCCTCCTTTTGTTCTTCGCGATCTGATTTTGTTCCTCGGGCTCTGGTTTTCTTCCTCGGGCTTTGCTTTTCTTCCTCGAGGGCTAGATTTGTTCCTTGGGGTCTCGTTTTATTCCTCGGGCCCTCCTTTTGTTCTTCGGTATCTGGTTTTGTTCCTCGGGCTCTGGTTTTCTTCTTCGGGCTCTGGTTTCTTTCCTCGGGAGCTCGTTTTGTTCCTCGAGCTGTGGTTTTTCTCCTCTAGCTCTGGTTTTCTTCCTCGGGCTCTGGTTTTCTTCCTCGGTCTCTGGTATTCTTCCTCGAGGGCTAGTTTTGTTCCTCGGGCTCTGGTTTTTTTCCTCGGGCTGTGGTTTTCTTCCTCGAGGGCTGGTTTTGTTCCCCGGGCACTGGTTTTGTTCTTCCAGCTCTGCTTTAGCTTCTCGGGCTATGGTTTGGGTCCACGGGTCTCGTTTTGTTCCTCGGGCACACCATTTCTTCCTCGGTCTCTGGTTTTGTTCCTCGGGTTCTGGTTTTCTTCCTCGGGCTCTGGTTTAATTTCTCGGGTTCTGGTTTTGTTCCTCGAGCTCTGTTTTAGTTGCATTGGCTCTGGTTTTGTTCCTCAGGCTCTGTTTTTTTTCCTCGGGCTCTGGTTTTGTTCCTCGGACTCTAGTATAATTCCACGGGCTCTGGTTTTGTTCCTTGGGGCCTCCTTTTGTTCTTCGCGATCTGGTTTTGTTCCTCGGGATCTGGTTTTGTTCCTCGGGCTCTGGTTTCTTTCCTCGGGAACTCGTTTTGTTCCACGAGCTGTGGTTTTGCTCCTCTAGCTCTGGTTGTCTTCCTCGGGCTCTGCTTTTCTTCCTCGGGCTCTGCTTTTCTTCCTCGAGGGCTAGTTCTGTTCCTCGGGGTCTCGTTTTATTCCTCGGGCCCTTCTTTTGTTCTTCGCGATCTGGTTTTGTTCCTCGGGATCTGCTTTTCTTCCTCGGGCTCTGCTTTTCTTCCTCGAGGGCTAGTTTTGTTCCTCGGGGTCTCGTTTTATTCCTCGGACCCTCCTTTTGTTCTTCGGGACCTTTTTTTGTTTCTTGGGCTCCGGTTTTTTTCCTCGGGCTCTGGTTTTGTTCCTCGAGCTGTGGTTTTGCTCCTCTAGCTCTGGTTGTCTTCCTCGGGCTCTGGTTTTCTTCCTCGAGGGCTAATTCTGTTCCTCGGGCTCTGGTTTTTTTCCTCGGGCCCTCCTTTTGTTCTTCGGGATCTGGTTTTGATCCTCGGGATCTGGTTTCGTTCCTCAGGCTCTGGTTTCTTTCCTCGGGCTCTGGTTTTGTTCCTCGAGCTGTGGTTTTGCTCCTCTAGCTCTGGTTGTCTTCCTCGGGCTCTGGTTTTCTTCCTCGGGCTCTGGTTTAATTTCTCGGATTCTGGTTTTGTTCCTCGAGCTCTGGTTTAGTTCCATTGGCTCTGGTTTTGTTCCTCAGGCTCTGGTTTTTTTCCTCGGGCTCTGGTTTTGTTCCTCGGACTCTAGTATAATTCCACGGGCTCTGGTTTTGTTCCTTGGGGCCTCCTTTTGTTCTTCGCGATCTGGTTTTTTTCCTCGGCCTCTGGTTTTGTTCCTCGGGCTCTGGTTTCTTTCCTCGGGAGCTCGTTTTGTTCCTCGAGCTGTGGTTTTGCTCCTCTAGCTCTCGTTGTCTTCCTCGGGCTCTGCTTTTCTTCCTCGAGGGCTAGTTTTGTTCCTCGGGGTCTCGTTTTATTCCTCGGATCCTCCTTTTGTTCTTCGGGACCTGTTTTTGTTCCTTGGGCTCTGTTTTCTTTCCTCGGGCTCTGGTTTTGTTCCTCGAGCTGTGGTTTTGCTCCTCTAGCTCTGGTTGTCTTCCTCGGGCTCTGCTTTTCTTCCTCGGGCTCTGCTTTTCTTCCTCGAGGGCTAGTTCTGTTCCTCGGGATCTGGTTTTATTTCTCGGGGCCTCCTTTTGTTCTTCGGTATCTGGTTTTCTTCCTCGGGCTCTGGTTTTCTTCCTCGGGCTCTGATTTATTTCCTCGCGCTCTGGTTTTGTTCCTCGAGCTGTGGTTTTGCTCCTCTACCTCTGGTTGTCTTCCTCGGGCTCTGGTATTCTTCCTCGAGGGCTAGTTTTGTTCCTCGGGGTCTCGTTTTATTCCTCGGACCCTCCTTTTGTTCTTCGGGACCTTTTTTTGTTCCTTGGGCTCCGGTTTCTTTCCTTGGGCTCTGGTTTTGTTCCTCGAGCTGTGGATTTGCTCCTCTAGCTCTGGTTGTCTTCCTCTGGCTCTGGTTATCTTCCTCGAGGGCTAGTTTTGTTCCTCGGGCTCTGGTTTTTTTCCTCGGTCCCTCCTTTTGTTCTTCGGGATCTGGTTTTGATCCTCGGGATCTGGTTTCGTTCCTCAGGCTCTGGCTTCTTTCCTCGGGCTCTGGTTTTGTTCCTCGAGCTGTGGTTTTGCTCCTCTAGCTCTGGCTGTCTTCCTCGGGCTCTGGTTTTCTTCCTCGGGCTCTGGTTTAATTTCTCGGGTTCTGGTTTTGTTCCTCGAGCTCTGGTTTAGTTCCATTGGCTCTGGTTTTGTTCCTCAGGCTCTGGTTTTTTTCCTCGGGCTCTGGTTTTTTTCCTTGGACTCTAGTATATTTCCATGGGCTCTGGTTTTTTTCCTTGGGGCCTCCTTTTGTTCTTCGTGATCTGGTTTTGTTCCTTGGGCTCCGGTTTTCTTCCTCGGGCTCTGGTTTCTTTCCTCGGGCTCTGGTTTCTTTCCTCGCGCTCTGGTTTTCTTCCTCTGGCTTTGCTTTTCTTCCTCGAGGGCTAGTTTTGTTCCTTGGGGTCTGGTTTTATTCCTCGGGCCCTACTTTTGTTCTTCGCGATCTGGTTTTGTTCCTTGGGCTCTGGTTTTCTTCCTCGGGCTCTGGTTTCTTTCCTCGGGAGCTCGTTTTGTTCCTCGAGCTGTGGTTTTGCTCCTCTAGCTCTCGTTGTATTCCTTGGGCTCTGGTATTCTTCCTCGAGGGCTAGTTTTGTTCCTCGGGGTCTCGTTTTATTCCTCGGACCCTCCTTTTGTTCTTCGGGACCTGCTTTTGTGCCTTGGGCTCTGGTTTCTTTCCTCGGGCTCTGGTTTTGTTCCTCGAGCTGTGGTTTTGCTCCTCTAGCTCTGGTTGTCTTCCTCGGGCTCTGCTTTTCTTCCTCGGGCTCTGGTTTTCTTCCTCGAGGGCTGGTTTTGTTGCCCGGGCTCTGGTTTTGTTCTTCCAACTCTGCTTTAGCTCCTCGGGCTCTGGTTTGGGTCCACGGGTCTCGTTTTGTTCCTCAGGCCCACCATTTCTTCCTCGGTCTCTGGTTTTGTTCCTCGGGCTCTGGTTTTGTTCCTCGGGCTCTGGTTTAATTTCTCGGGTTCTGGTTTTGTTCCTCGAGCTCTGGTTTAGTTCCATTGGCTCTGGTTTTGTTCCTCAGGCTCTGTTTTTTTTCCTCGGGCTCTGGTTTTGTTCCTCGGACTCTAGTATAATTCCACGGGCTCTGGTTTTGTTCCTTGGGGCCTCCTTTTGTTCTTCGCGGTCTGGTTTTGTTCCTCGGGATCTGGTTTTGTTCCTCGGGCTCTGGTTTCTTTCCTCGGGAGCTCATTTTGTTCCTCGAGCTGTGGTTTTGCTCCTCTAGCTCTGGTTGTCTTCCTCGGGCTCTGGTTTTCTTACTCGGGCTCTGCTTTTCTTCCTCGAGGGCTAGTTCTGTTCCTCGGGCTCTGGTTTTATTCCTCGGGCCCTCCTTTTGTTCTTCGGGATCTGGTTTTGTTCCTCCGGCTCTGGTTTTCTTCCTCAGGCTCTGGTTTATTTTCTCGCGTTCTGGTTTTGTTCCTCGAGCTCTGGTTTAGTTCCATTGGCTCTGGTTTTGTTCCTCAGGCTCTGGTTTTTTTCCTCGGGCTCTGGTTTTGTTCCTCGGGCTCTGGTTTTTTTCCTCGGACTCTAGTATAATTCCACGGGCTCTGGTTTTGTTCCTTGGGGCCTCCTTTTGTTCTTCGCGATCTGGTTTTGTTCCTCGGGCTCTGGTTTCTTTCCTCGGGAGCTCGTTTTGTTCCTTGAGCTGTGGTTTTGCTCCTCTAGCTCTGGTTGTCTTCCTCGGGCTCTGGTTTTCTTCCTCGAGGGCTAGTTTTGTTCCTCGGTCTCTGGTTTTTATCCTCGGGCCCTCCTTTTGTTCTTCGGGCTCTGGTTTTGATCCTCGGGATCTGGTTTCGTTCCTCAGGCTCTGGTTTCTTTCCTCGGGCTCTGGTTTTTTTCCTCGGACTCTAGTATAATTCCACGGGCTCTGGTTTTGTTCCTTGGGGCCTCCTTTTGTTCTTCGCGATCTGGTTTTGTTCCTCGGGCTCTGGTTTCTTTCCTCGGGAGCTCGTTTTGTTCCTTGAGCTGTGGTTTTGCTCCTCTAGCTCTGGTTGTCTTCCTCGGGCTCTGGTTTTCTTCCTCGAGGGCTAGTTTTGTTCCTCGGGCTCTGGTTTTTATCCTCGGGCCCTCCTTTTGTTCTTCGGGATCTGGTTTTGATCCTCGGGATCTGGTTTCGTTCCTCAGGCTCTGGTTTCTTTCCTCGGGCTCTGGTTTTGTTCCTCGAGCTGTGGTTTTGCTCCTCTAGCTCTGGTTGTCTTCCTCGGGTTCTGATTTTCTTCCTCGGGCTCTGGTTTAATTTCTTGGGTTCTGGTTTTGTTCCTCGAGCTCTGGTTTAGTTCCATTGGCTCTGGTTTCGTTCCTCAGGCTCTGTTTTTTTTCCTCGGGCTCTGGTTTTGTTCCTTGGACTCTAGTATAATTCCACGGGCTCTGGTTTTTTCTTTGGGGCCTCCTTTTGTTCTTCGCGATCTGGTTTTGTTCCTCAGGATCTAGTTTTGTTCCTCAGGCTCTGGTTTCTTTCCTCGGGAGCTCGTTTTGTTCCTCGAGCTGTGGTTTTGCTCCTCTAGCTCTGGTTGTCTTCCTCGGGCTCTGGTTTTCTTCCTCGGGCTCTGCTTTTCTTCCTCGAGGTCTAGTTTTGTTCCTTGGCGTCTGGTTTTATTCCTCGGGCCCTCCTTTTGTTCTTTGGGATCTGGTTTTCTTCTTCGGGACCTGTTTTTGTTCCTTGGGCTCTGGTTTGTTTCCTCGGGCTCTGGTTTTGTTCCTCGAGCTGTGGTTTTGCTCCTCTAGCTCTGGTTGTCTTCCTCGGGCTCTGGTTGTCTTCCTCGAGGGCTAGTTTTGTTCCTCGGGGTCTCGTTTTCTTCCTCGGACCCTCCTTTTGTTCTTCGGGACCTGTTTTTGTTCCTTGGGCTCTTGTTTCTTTCCTCGGGCTCTGGTTTTGTTCCTCGAGCTGTGGTTTTGCTCCTCTAGCTCTCGTTGTCTTCCTCAGGCTCTGGTTGTCTTCCTCGGGCTCTGCTTTTCTTCCTCGAGGTCTGGTTTTGTTCCCCGGGCTCTGGTTTTGTTCTTCCAGCTCTGCTTTAACTCCTCGGGCTCTGGCTTGGGTCCATGGGTCTCGTTGTGTTCCTCGGGCCCACCATTTGTTCCTCGGTCTCTGGTTTTGTTCCTCGGGTTCTGGTTTTCTTCCTCGGGCTCTGGTTTAATTTCTCGAGTTCTGTTTTTTTTCCTCGAGCTCTGGTTTAGTTCCATTGGCTCTGGTTTTCTTCCTCAGGCTCTGTTTTTTTTCCTCGGGCTCTGGTTTTGTTCCTCGGGGCCTCCTTTTGTTCTTCGCGATCTGATTTTGTTCCTCGGGCTCTGGTTTCCTTCCTCGGGCTCTGGTTTCTTTCCTCGGGCTCTGGTTTTCTTCCTCGGGCTTTGCTTTTCTTCCTCGAGGGCTAGTTTTGTTCCTTGGGGTCTGGTTTTATACCTCGGGCCCTCCTTTTGTTCTTCGCGATCTGGTTATCTTCCTCAGGCTCTGGTTTTCTTCCTCGGGCTCTGGTTTCTTTCCTCGGGAGCTCGTTTTGTTCCTCGAGCTGTGGTTTTGCTCCTCTAGCTCTGGTTGTCTTCCTCGGGCTCTGGTTTTCTTCCTCGAGGGCTAGTTTTGTTCCTCGGGGTCTCGTTTTATTCCTCGGACCCTCCTTTTGTTCTTCGGGACCTGTTTTTGTTCCTTGGGCTCCGGTTTCTTTCCTCGGGCTCTGGTTTTGTTCCTCGAGCTGTGGTTTTCCTCCTCTAGCTCTGGTTGTCTTCCTCTGGCTCTGGTTTTCTTCCTCGAGGGCTAGTTTTGTTCCTCGGGCTCTGGTTTTTATCCTCGGGCCCTCCTTTTGTTCTTCGGGCTCTGGTTTTGATCCTCGGGATCTGGTTTCGTTCCTCAGGCTCTGGTTTCTTTCCTCGGGCTCTGGTTTTGTTCCTCGAGCTGTGGTTTTGCTCCTCTAGCTCTCGTTGTCTTCCTCGGGCTCTGGTTTTCTTCCTCAGGCTCTGGTTTAATTTCTTGGGTTCTGGTTTTGTTCCTCGAGCTCTGGTTTAGTTCTATTGGCTCTGGTTTCGTTCCTCAGGCTCTGTTTTTTTTCCTCGGGCTCTGGTTTTGTTCCTTGGACTCTAGTATAATTCCACGGGCTCTGGTTTTTTCTTTGGGGCCTCCTTTTGTTCTTCGCGATCTGGTTTTGTTCCTCAGGATCTAGTTTTGTTCCTCAGGCTCTGGTTTCTTTCCTCGGGAGCTCGTTTTGTTCCTCGAGCTGTGGTTTTGCTCCTCTAGGTCTGGTTGTCTTCCTCGGGCTCTGGTTTTCTTCCTCGGGCTCTGCTTTTCTTCCTCGAGGTCTAGTTTTGTTCCTTGGGGTCTGGTTTTATTCCTCGGGCCCTCCTTTTGTTCTTTGGGATCTGGTTTTCTTCTTCGGGACCTGTTTTTGTTCCTTGGGCTCTGGTTTCTTTCCTCGGGCTCTGGTTTTGTTCCTCGAGCTGTGGTTTTGCTCCTCTAGCTCTGGTTGTCTTCCTCGGGCTTTGGTTTTCTTCCTCGGGCTCTGCTTTTCTTCCTCGAGGGCTAGTTTTGTTCCTTGAGGTCTGGTTTTATTCCTCGGGCCCTCCTTTTGTTCTTCGCGATCTGGTTATGTTCCTCGGGCTCTGGTTTTCTTCCTCGGGCTCTGGTTTTTTTCCTCGGGAGCTCGTTTTGTTCCTCGAGCTGTGGTTTTGCTCCTCTAGCTCTGGTTGTCTTCCTCGGGCTCTGCTTTTCTTCCTCGGGCGCTGCTTTTCTTCCTCAAGGTCTAGTTCTGTTCCTCGGGCTCTGGTTTTATTCCCTGGGCCCTCCTTTTGTTCTTCGGTATCTGGTTTTGTTCCTCGGGATCTGGTTTTCTTCCTCGGGCTCTGGTTTATTTACTCGGGCTCTGGTTTTGTTCCTCAAGCTGTGGTTTTGCTCCTCTAGCTCTGGTTGTCTTCCTCGGGCTCTGGTATTCTTCCTCGAGGGCTAGTTTTGTTCCTCGGGCTCTGCTTTTCTTCCTCGAGGGCTGGTTTTGTTGCCCGGGCTCTGGTTTTGTTCTTCCAGCTCTGCTTTAGCTCCTCGGGCTCTGGTTTGGGTCCACGGGTCTCGTTTTGTTCCTCAGGCCCACCATTTCTTCCTTGGTCTCTGGTTTTGTTCCTCGGGTTCTGGTTTTCTTCCTCGGGCTCTGGTTTAATTTCGCGGGTTCTGGTTTTGTTCCTCGAGCTCTGGTTTAGTTCCATTGGCTCTGGTTTTGTTCCTCAGGCTCTGGTTTTTTTCCTCGGGCTCTGGTTTTGTTCCTCGGACTCTAGTATAATTCCATGGGCTCTGGTTTTGTTCCTCGGGGCCTCCTTTTATTCTTCGCGATCTGGTTTTGTTCCTCGGGATCTGGTTTTGTTCCTCGGGCTCTGGTTTCTTTCCTCGGGCTCTGGTTTTGTTCCTCGAGCTGTGGTTTTGCTCCTCTAGCTCTGGTTGTCTTCCTCGGGCTCTGGTTTTCTTCCTCGGGCTCTGCTTTTCTTCCTCGAGGGCTAGTTTTGTTCCTTGGGGTCTGGTTTTTTTCCCCGGGCCCTCCTTTTGTTCTTCGGGATCTGGTTTTGTTCCTCGGGATCTGGTTTCATTCCTCGGGCTCTGGTTTCTTTCCTCGGGCTCTGGTTTTGTTCCTCGAGCTGTGGTTTTGCTCCTCTAGCTCTGGTTGTATTCCTTGGGCTCTGCTTTTCTTCTTGGGGCTCTGGTTTTCTTCCTCGAGGGCTGGTTTTGTTCCCCGGGCTCTGGTTTTGTCCTTCCAGCTCTGCTTTAGCTTCTCGGGCTCTGGTTTGGGTCCACGGGACTCGTTTTGTTCCTCAGGCCCACCATTTCTTCCTCGGGCTCTGGTATTGTTCCTCGGCCTCTTTTTTTGTTCCTCTGCCCCTGCTTTTTTTTCTCGGACTCTGGTTTTGTTCCCCGGGCTCTGGTTTAGTTCCATTGGCTCTGGTTTTGTTCCTCAGGCTCTGTTTTTTTTCCTCGGGCTCTGGTTTTCTTCCTCGGACTCTAGTATAATTCCACAGGCTCTGGTTTTGTTCCTTGGGGCCTCCTTTTGTTCCTCGGGGTCTGGTTTTGTTCCTCGGGATCTGGTTTCGTTCCTCGGGCTCTGGTTTCTTTCCTCGGGCTCTGGTTTTGTTCTTCGAGCTGTGGTTTTGCTCCTCTAGCTCTGGTTGTCTTCCTCGGGCTCTGGTTTTCTTCCTCGGGCTCTGGTTTTCTTCCTCGAGGGCTAGTTTTGTTCCTCGGGCCCTCCTTTTTTTTCTTCGGGGTCTGGTTTTGTTCCTCGGGATCTGGTTTCGTTCCTCGGGCTCTGGTTTCTTTCCTCGGGAGCTCGTTTTGTTCCTCGAGCTGTGGTTTTGCTCCTCTAGCTCTGGTTGTCTTCCTCGGGCTCTGGTATTCTTCCTCGAGGGCTAGTTTTGTTCCTCGGGGTCTCGTTTTATTCCTCGGACCCTCCTTTTTTTCTTCGGGACCTGTTTTTGTTCCTTGGGCTCCGGTTTCTTTCCTCGGGCTCTGGTTTTGTTCCTCGAGCTGTGGTTTTGCTCCTCTAGCTCTGGTTGTCTTCCTCGGGCTCTGCTTTTCTTCCTCGGGCTCTGCTTTTCTTCCTCGAGGGCTGGTTTTGTTGCCCGGGCTCTGGTTTTGTTCTTCCAGCTCTGCTTTAGCTCCTCAGGCTCTGGTTTGGGTCCACGGGTCTTGTTTTGTTCCTCAGGCCCACCATTTCTTCCTCGGTCTCTGGTTTTGTTCCTCGGGTTCTGGTTTTCTTCCTCGGGCTCTGGTTTAATTTCGCGGGTTCTGGTTTTGTTCCTCGAGCTCTGGTTTAGTTCCATTGGCTCTGGTTTTGTTCCTCAGGCTCTGGTTTTTTTCCTCGGGCTCTGGTTTTGTTCCTCGGACTCTAGTATAATTCCACGGGCTCTGGTTTTGTTCCTCGGGGCCTCCTTTTATTCTTCGCGATCTGGTTTTGTTCCTCGGGATCTGGTTTTGTTCCTCGGGCTCTGGTTTCTTTCCTCGGGAGCTCGTTTTGTTCCTCGAGCTGGGGTTTTGCTCCTCTAGCTCTCGTTGTCTTCCTCGGGCTCTGGTTTTCTTCCTCGGGCTCTGCTTTTCTTCCTCGAGGGCTAGTTTTGTTCCTCGGGCTCTGCTTTTATTCCTCGGGCCCTCCTTTTGTTCTTCGGGATCTGGTTTTGTTCCTCGGGCTCTGGTTTTCTTCCTCGGGCTCTGGTTTTGCTCCTCTAGCTCTGGTTGTCTTCCTCGAGCTGTGGTTTTGCTCCTCTAGCTCTCGTTGTCTTCCTCGGGCTCTGGTTTTCTTCCTCGAGGGCTAGTTTTGTTCCTCGGGGTCTCGTTTTATTCCTCGGACCCTCCTTTTTTTCTTCGGGACCTGTTTTTGTTCCTTGGGCTCTGGTTTCTTTCCTCGGGCTCTGGTTTTGTTCCTCGAGCTGTGGTTTTGCTCCTCTAGCTCTGGTTGTCTTCCTCGGGCTCTGGTTGTCTTCCTCGGGCTCTGCTTTTCTTCCTCGAGGGCTGGTTTTGTTGCCCGGGCTCTGGTTTTGTTCTTCCAGCTCTGCTTTAGCTCCTCGGGCTCTGGTTTGGGTCCACGGGTCTCGTTTTGTTCCTCAGGCCCACCATTTCTTCCTCGGTCTCTGGTTTTGTTCCTCGGGTTCTGGTTTTCTTCCTCGGGCTCTGGTTTAATTTCGCGGGTTCTGGTTTTGTTCCTCGAGCTCTGGTTTAGTTCCATTGGCTCTGGTTTTGTTCCTCAGGCTCTGGTTTTTTTCCTCGGGCTCTGGTTTTGTTCCTCGGACTCTAGTATAATTCCACGGGCTCTGGTTTTGTTCCTCGGGGCCTCCTTTTATTCTTCGCGATCTGGTTTTGTTCCTCGGGATCTGGTTTTGTTCCTCGGGCTCTGGTTTCTTTCCTCGGGAGCTCGTTTTGTTCCTCGAGCTGGGGTTTTGCTCCTCTAGCTCTCGTTGTCTTCCTTGGGCTCTGGTTTTCTTCCTCAGGCTCTGCTTTTCTTCCTCGAGGGCTAGTTTTGTTCCTCGGGCTCTGCTTTTATTCCTCGGGCCCTCCTTTCGTTCTTCGGGATCTGGTTTTGTTCCTCGGGCTCTGGTTTTCTTCCTCGGGCTCTGGTTTTGCTCCTCTAGCTCTGGTTGTCTTCCTCGAGCTGTGGTTTTGCTCCTCTAGCTCTCGTTGTCTTCCTCGGGCTCTGGTTTTCTTCCTCGAGGGCTAGTTTTGTTCCTCGGGGTCTCGTTTTATTCCTCGGACCCTCCTTTTGTTCTTCGGGACCTGTTTTTGTTCCTTGGGCTCTGGTTTCTTTCCTCGGGCTCTGGTTTTGTTCCTCGAGCTGTGGTTTTGCTCCTCTAGCAGTACTTGTCTTCCTCGGGCTCTGCTTTTCTTGCTCGGGCTCTGGTATTCTTCCTCGAGGGCTAGTTTTGTTCCTCGGGCTCTGCTTTTCTTCCTCGAGGGCTGGTTTTGTTGCCCGGGCTCTGGTTTTGTTCTTCCAGCTCTGCTTTAGCTCCTCGGGCTCTGGTTTGGGTCCACGGGTCTCGTTTTGTTCCTCAGGCCCACCATTTCTTCCTCGGTCTCTGGTTTTGTTCCTCGGGTTCTGGTTTTCTTCCTCGGGCTCTGGTTTAATTTCGCGGGTTCTGGTTTTGTTCCTCGAGCTCTGGTTTAGTTCCATTGGCTCTGGTTTTGTTCCTCAGGCTCTGGTTTTTTTCCTCGGGCTCTGGTTTTGTTCCTCGGACTCTAGTATAATTCCACGGGCTCTGGTTTTGTTCCTCGGGGCCTCCTTTTATTCTTCGCGATCTGGTTTTGTTCCTCGGGATCTGGTTTTGTTCCTCGGGCTCTGGTTTCTTTCCTCGGGCTCTGGTTTTGTTCCTCGAGCTGTGGTTTTGCTCCTCTAGCTCTGGTTGTCTTCCTCGGGCTCTGGTTTTCTTCCTCGGGCTCTGCTTTTCTTCCTCGAGGGCTAGTTTTGTTCCTTGGGGTCTGGTTTTTTTCCCCGGGCCCTCCTTTTGTTCTTCGGGCTCTGGTATTCTTCCTCGGGATCTGGTTTCATTCCTCGGGCTCTGGTTTCTTTCCTCGGGCTCTGGTTTTGTTCCTCGAGCTGTGGTTTTGCTCCTCTAGCTCTGGTTGTATTCCTTGGGCTCTGCTTTTCTTCTTGGGGCTCTGGTTTTCTTCCTCGAGGGCTGGTTTTGTTCCCCGGGCTCTGGTTTTGTCCTTCCAGCTCTGCTTTAGCTTCTCGGGCTCTGGTTTGGGTCCACGGGACTCGTTTTGTTCCTCAGGCCCACCATTTCTTCCTCGGGCTCTGGTATTGTTCCTCGGCCTCTTTTTTTGTTCCTCTGCCCCTGCTTTTTTTTCTCGGACTCTGGTTTTGTTCCCCGGGCTCTGGTTTAGTTCCATTGGCTCTGGTTTTGTTCCTCAGGCTCTGTTTTTTTTCCTCGGGCTCTGGTTTTCTTCCTCGGACTCTAGTATAATTCCACAGGCTCTGGTTTTGTTCCTTGGGGCCTCCTTTTGTTCCTCGGGGTCTGGTTTTGTTCCTCGGGATCTGGTTTCGTTCCTCGGGCTCTGGTTTCTTTCCTCGGGCTCTGGTTTTGTTCTTCGAGCTGTGGTTTTGCTCCTCTAGCTCTGGTTGTCTTCCTCGGGCTCTGGTTTTCTTCCTCGGGCTCTGGTTTTCTTCCTCGAGGGCTAGTTTTGTTCCTCGGGCCCTCCTTTTTTTTCTTCGGGGTCTGGTTTTGTTCCTCGGGATCTGGTTTCGTTCCTCGGGCTCTGGTTTCTTTCCTCGGGAGCTCGTTTTGTTCCTCGAGCTGTGGTTTTGCTCCTCTAGCTCTGGTTGTCTTCCTCGGGCTCTGGTATTCTTCCTCGAGGGCTAGTTTTGTTCCTCGGGCTCTGCTTTTATTCCTCGGGCCCTCCTTTTGTTCTTCGGGATCTGGTTTTGTTCCTCGGGCTCTGGTTTTCTTCCTCGGGCTCTGGTTTTGCTCCTCTAGCTCTGGTTGTCTTCCTCGAGCTGTGGTTTTGCTCCTCTAGCTCTCGTTGTCTTCCTCGGGCTCTGGTTTTCTTCCTCGAGGGCTAGTTTTGTTCCTCGGGGTCTCGTTTTATTCCTCGGACCCTCCTTTTTTTCTTCGGGACCTGTTTTTGTTCCTTGGGCTCTGGTTTCTTTCCTCGGGCTCTGGTTTTGTTCCTCGAGCTGTGGTTTTGCTCCTCTAGCTCTGGTTGTCTTCCTCGGGCTCTGCTTTTCTTCCTCGGGCTCTGCTTTTCTTCCTCGAGGGCTGGTTTTGTTGCCCGGGCTCTGGTTTTGTTCTTCCAGCTCTGCTTTAGCTCCTCGGGCTCTGGTTTGGGTCCACGGGTCTCGTTTTGTTCCTCAGGCCCACCATTTCTTCCTCGGGCTCTGGTTTTGTTCCTCGGGTTCTGGTTTTCTTCCTCGGGCTCTGGTTTAATTTCGCGGGTTCTGGTTTTGTTCCTCGAGCTCTGGTTTAGTTCCATTGGCTCTGGTTTTGTTCCTCAGGCTCTGGTTTTTTTCCTCGGGCTCTGGTTTTGTTCCTCGGACTCTAGTATAATTCCACGGGCTCTGGTTTTGTTCCTCGGGGCCTCCTTTTATTCTTCGCGATCTGGTTTTGTTCCTCGGGATCTGGTTTTGTTCCTCGGGCTCTGGTTTCTTTCCTCGGGAGCTCGTTTTGTTCCTCGAGCTGGGGTTTTGCTCCTCTAGCTCTCGTTGTCTTCCTCGGGCTCTGGTTTTCTTCCTCGGGCTCTGCTTTTCTTCCTCGAGGGCTAGTTTTGTTCCTCGGGCTCTGCTTTTATTCCTCGGGCCCTCCTTTCGTTCTTCGGGATCTGGTTTTGTTCCTCGGGCTCTGGTTTTCTTCCTCGGGCTCTGGTTTTGCTCCTCTAGCTCTGGTTGTCTTCCTCGAGCTGTGGTTTTGCTCCTCTAGCTCTCGTTGTCTTCCTCGGGCTCTGGTTTTCTTCCTCGAGGGCTAGTTTTGTTCCTCGGGGTCTCGTTTTATTCCTCGGACCCTCCTTTTGTTCTTCGGGACCTGTTTTTGTTCCTTGGGCTCTGGTTTCTTTCCTCGGGCTCTGGTTTTGTTCCTCGAGCTGTGGTTTTGCTCCTCTAGCAGTACTTGTCTTCCTCGGGCTCTGCTTTTCTTCCTCGGGCTCTGGTTTTCTTCCTCGAGGGCTGGTTTTGTTGCCCGGGCTCTGGTTTTGTTCTTCCAGCTCTGCTTTAGCTCCTCGGGCTCTGGTTTGGTTCCACGGGTCTCGTTTTGTTCCTCGGGCCCACCATTTCTTCCTCGGTCTCTGGTTTTGTTCCTCGGGTTCTGGTGTTCTTCCTCGGGCTCTGGTTTAATTTCTCGGGTTCTGGTTTTGTTCCTCGAGCTCTGTTTTAGTTCCATTGGCTCTGGTTTTGTTCCTCAGGCTCTGGTTTTTTTCCTCGGGCTCTGGTTTTGTTCCTCGGACTCTAGTATAATTCCACGGGCTCTGGTTTTGTTCCTCGGGGCCTCCTTTTATTCTTCACGATCTGGTTTTGTTCCTCGGGATCTGGTTTTGTTCCTCGGGTTTTGGTTTTCTTCCTCGGGCTCTGGTTTAATTTCTCGGGTTCTGCTTTTGTTCCTCGAGCTCTGGTTTAGTTCCATTGGCTCTGGTTTTGTTCCTCAGGCTCTGGTTTTTTTCCTTGGGCTCTGGTTTTGTTCCTCGGACTCTAGTATAATTTCACGGGCTCTGGTTTTGTTCCTCGGGGCCTCCTTTTATTCTTCGCGATCTGGTTTTGTTCCTCGGGATCTGGTTTTGTTCCTCGGGCTCTGGTTTCTTTCCTCGGGAGCTCGTTTTGTTCCTCGAGCTGGGGTTTTGCTCCTCTAGCTCTCGTTGTCTTCCTCGGGCTCTGGTTTTCTTCCTCGGCCTTTGCTTTTCTTCCTCGAGGGCTAGTTTTGTTCCTCGGGGTCTCGTTTTATTCCTCGGGCCCTCCTTTTGTTCTTCGCGATCTGGTTTTGTTCCTCAGGCTCTGGTTTTGTTCCTCGGGCTGTGGTTTTGCTCCTCTAGCTCTGGTTGTCTTCCTCGAGCTGTGGTTTTGCTCCTCTAGCTCTCGTTGTCTTCCTCGGGCTCTGGTTGTCTTCCTCGAGGGCTAGTTTTGTTCCTCGGGGTCTCGTTTTATTCCTCGGACCCTCCTTTTGTTCTTCGGGACCTATTTTTGTTCCTCGGGCTCTGGTTTCTTTCCTCCGGCTCTGGTTTTGTTCCTCGAGCTGTGGTTTTGCTCCTCTAGCAGTACTTGTCTTCCTCGGGCTCTGCTTTTCTTCCTCGGGCTCTGGTTTTCGTCCTCGAGGGCTGGTTTTGTTGCCCGGGCTCTGGTTTTGTTCTTCCAGCTCTGCTTTAGCTCCTCGGGCTCTGGTTTGTGTCCACGGGTCTCGTTTTGTTCCTCGGGCCCACCATTTCTTCCGCGGTTTCTGGTTTTGTTCCTCGGGCTCTGGTTTAATTTCTCGGGTTCTGGTTTTGTTCATCGAGCTCTGGTTTAGTTCCATTGGCTCTGGTTTTGTTCCTCAGGCTCTGGTTTTTTTCCTCGGGCTCTGGTTTTGTTCCTCGGCCTCTAGTATAATTCCACGGGCTCTGGTTTTGTTCCTTGGGGCCTCCTTTTGTTCTTCGCGATCTGGTTTTGTTCCTCGGGATCTGGTTTTGTTCCTCGGGCTCTGGTTTCTTTCCTCGGGAGCTCGTTTTGTTCCTCGAGCTGTGGTTTTGCTCCTCTAGCTCTCGTTGTCTTCCTCGGGCTCTGGTTTTCTTCCTCGAGGGCTAGTTTTGTTCCTCGGGGTCTCGTTTTATTCCTCGGACCCTCCTTTTGTTCTTCGGGACCTGTTTTTGTTCCTTGGGCTCCGGTTTCTTTCCTCGGGCTCTGGTTTTGTTCCTCGAGCTGTGGTTTTGCTCCTCTAGCTCTGGTTGTCTTCCTCGGGCTCTGCTTTTCTTCCTCGGGCTCTGCTTTTCTTCCTCGAGGGCTGGTTTTGTTGCCCGGGCTCTGGTTTTGTTCTTCCAGCTCTGCTTTAGCTCCTCGGGCTCTGGTTTGGGTCCACGGGTCTCGTTTTGTTCCTCGGGCCCACCATTTGTTCCTCCGTCTCTGGTTTTTTTTCCTCGGGTTCTGGTGTTCTTCCTCGGGCTCTGGTTTAATTTCTCGGGTTCTGGTTTTGTTCCTCGAGCTCTGGTTTAGTTCCATTGGCTCTGGTTTTGTTCCTCAGGCTCTGGTTTTTTTCCTCGGGCTCTGGTTTTGTTCCTCGGACTCTAGTATAATTCCACGGGCTCTTGTTTTGTTCCTCGGGCTCTGGTTTCTTTCCTCGGGAGCTCGTTTTGTTCCTCGAGCTGTGGTTTTGCTCCTCTAGCTCTGGTTGTCTTCCTCGGGCTCTGGTTTTCTTCCTCGGGCTCTGCTTTTCTTCCTCGAGGGCTAGTTTTGTTCCTCGGGGTCTCGTTTTATTCCTCGGGCCCTCCTTTTGTTCTTCGAGATCTGGTTTTGTTTGTCAGGCTCTGGTTTTTTTCCTCGGGCTCTGGTTTTGCTCCTCTAGCTCTGGTTGTCTTCCTCGAGCTGTGGTTTTGCTCCTCTAGCTCTCGTTGTCTTCCTCGGGCTCTGGTTTTCTTCCTCGGGCTCTGCTTTTCTTCCTCGAGGGCTAGTTTTGTTCCTTGGGGTCTGGTTTTTTTCCCCGGGCCCTCCTTTTGTTCTTCGGGATCTGGTTTTGTTCCTCGGGATCTGGTTTCGTTCCTCGGGCTCTGGTTTCTTTCCTCGGGCTCTGGTTTTGTTCCTCGAGCTGTGGTTTTGCTCCTCTAGCTCTGGTTGTATTCCTTGGGCTCTGCTTTTCTTCTTGGGGCTCTGGTTTTCTTCCTCGAGGGCTGGTTTTGTTCCCCGGGCTCTGGTTTTGTCCTTCCAGCTCTGCTTTAGCTTCTCGGGCTCTGGTTTGGGTCCACGGGACTCGTTTTGTTCCTCAGGCCCACCATTTCTTCCTCGGGCTCTGGTATTGTTCCTCGGCCTCTTTTTTTGTTCCTCTGCCCCTGCTTTTTTTTCTCGGACTCTGGTTTTGTTCCCCGGGCTCTGGTTTAGTTCCATTGGCTCTGGTTTTGTTCCTCAGGCTCTGTTTTTTTTCCTCGGGCTCTGGTTTTCTTCCTCGGACTCTAGTATATTTCCACAGGCTCTGGTTTTGTTCCTTGGGGCCTCCTTTTGTTCCTCGGGGTCTGGTTTTGTTCCTCGGGATCTGGTTTCGTTCCTCGGGCTCTGGTTTCTTTCCTCGGGCTCTGGTTTTGTTCTTCGAGCTGTGGTTTTGCTCCTCTAGCTCTGGTTGTCTTCCTCGGGCTCTGGTTTTCTTCCTCGGGCTCTGGTTTTCTTCCTCGAGGGCTAGTTTTGTTCCTCGGGCCCTCCTTTTTTTTCTTCGGGGTCTGGTTTTGTTCCTCGGGATCTGGTTTCGTTCCTCGGGCTCTGGTTTCTTTCCTCGGGAGCTCGTTTTGTTCCTCGAGCTGTGGTTTTGCTCCTCTAGCTCTGGTTGTCTTCCTCGGGCTCTGGTATTCTTCCTCGAGGGCTAGTTTTGTTCCTCGGGCTCTGCTTTTATTCCTCGGGCCCTCCTTTTGTTCTTCGGGATCTGGTTTTGTTCCTCGGGCTCTGGTTTTCTTCCTCGGGCTCTGGTTTTGCTCCTCTAGCTCTGGTTGTCTTCCTCGAGCTGTGGTTTTGCTCCTCTAGCTCTGGTTGTCTTCCTCGGGCTCTGGTTTTCTTCCTCGAGGGCTAGTTTTGTTCCTCGGGGTCTCGTTTTATTCCTCGGACCCTCCTTTTTTTCTTCGGGACCTGTTTTTGTTCCTTGGGCTCCGGTTTCTTTCCTCGGGCTCTGGTTTTGTTCCTCGAGCTGTGGTTTTGCTCCTCTAGCTCTGGTTGTCTTCCTCGGGCTCTGCTTTTCTTCCTCGGGCTCTGCTTTTCTTCCTCGAGGGCTGGTTTTGTTGCCCGGGCTCTGGTTTTGTTCTTCCAGCTCTGCTTTAGCTCCTCGGGCTCTGGTTTGGGTCCACGGGTCTCGTTTTGTTCCTCAGGCCCACCATTTCTTCCTCGGTCTCTGGTTTTGTTCCTCGGGTTCTGGTTTTCTTCCTCGGGCTCTGGTTTAATTTCGCGGGTTCTGGTTTTGTTCCTCGAGCTCTGGTTTAGTTCCATTGGCTCTGGTTTTGTTCCTCAGGCTCTGGTTTTTTTCCTCGGGCTCTGGTTTTGTTCCTCGGACTCTAGTATAATTCCACGGGCTCTGGTTTTGTTCCTCGGGGCCTCCTTTTGTTCTTCGCGATCTGGTTTTGTTCCTCGGGATCTGGTTTTGTTCCTCGGGCTCTGGTTTCTTTCCTCGGGAGCTCGTTTTGTTCCTCGAGCTGGGGTTTTGCTCCTCTAGCTCTCGTTGTCTTCCTCGGGCTCTGGTTTTCTTCCTCGGGCTCTGCTTTTCTTCCTCGAGGGCTAGTTTTGTTCCTCGGGCTCTGCTTTTATTCCTCGGGCCCTCCTTTCGTTCTTCGGGATCTGGTTTTGTTCCTCGGGCTCTGGTTTTCTTCCTCGGGCTCTGGTTTTGCTCCTCTAGCTCTGGTTGTCTTCCTCGAGCTGTGGTTTTGCTCCTCTAGCTCTCGTTGTCTTCCTCGGGCTCTGGTTTTCTTCCTCGAGGGCTAGTTTTGTTCCTCGGGGTCTCGTTTTATTCCTCGGACCCTCCTTTTGTTCTTCGGGACCTGTTTTTGTTCCTTGGGCTCTGGTTTCTTTCCTCGGGCTCTGGTTTTGTTCCTCGAGCTGTGGTTTTGCTCCTCTAGCAGTACTTGTCTTCCTCGGGCTCTGCTTTTCTTGCTCGGGCTCTGGTATTCTTCCTCGAGGGCTAGTTTTGTTCCTCGGGCTCTGCTTTTCTTCCTCGAGGGCTGGTTTTGTTGCCCGGGCTCTGGTTTTGTTCTTCCAGCTCTGCTTTAGCTCCTCGGGCTCTGGTTTGGGTCCACGGGTCTCGTTTTGTTCCTCAGGCCCACCATTTCTTCCTCGGTCTCTGGTTTTGTTCCTCGGGTTCTGGTTTTCTTCCTCGGGCTCTGGTTTAATTTCGCGGGTTCTGGTTTTGTTCCTCGAGCTCTGGTTTAGTTCCATTGGCTCTGGTTTTGTTCCTCAGGCTCTGGTTTTTTTCCTCGGGCTCTGGTTTTGTTCCTCGGACTCTAGTATAATTCCACGGGCTCTGGTTTTGTTCCTCGGGGCCTCCTTTTATTCTTCGCGATCTGGTTTTGTTCCTCGGGATCTGGTTTTGTTCCTCGGGCTCTGGTTTCTTTCCTCGGGCTCTGGTTTTGTTCCTCGAGCTGTGGTTTTGCTCCTCTAGCTCTGGTTGTCTTCCTCGGGCTCTGGTTTTCTTCCTCGGGCTCTGCTTTTCTTCCTCGAGGGCTAGTTTTGTTCCTTGGGGTCTGGTTTTTTTCCCCGGGCCCTCCTTTTGTTCTTCGGGATCTGGTTTTGTTCCTCGGGATCTGGTTTCATTCCTCGGGCTCTGGTTTCTTTCCTCGGGCTCTGGTTTTGTTCCTCGAGCTGTGGTTTTGCTCCTCTAGCTCTGGTTGTATTCCTTGGGCTCTGCTTTTCTTCTTGGGGCTCTGGTTTTCTTCCTCGAGGGCTGGTTTTGTTCCCCGGGCTCTGGTTTTGTCCTTCCAGCTCTGCTTTAGCTTCTCGGGCTCTGGTTTGGGTCCACGGGACTCGTTTTGTTCCTCAGGCCCACCATTTCTTCCTCGGGCTCTGGTATTGTTCCTCGGCCTCTTTTTTTGTTCCTCTGCCCCTGCTTTTTTTTCTCGGACTCTGGTTTTGTTCCCCGGGCTCTGGTTTAGTTCCATTGGCTCTGGTTTTGTTCCTCAGGCTCTGTTTTTTTTCCTCGGGCTCTGGTTTTCTTCCTCGGACTCTAGTATAATTCCACAGGCTCTGGTTTTGTTCCTTGGGGCCTCCTTTTGTTCCTCGGGGTCTGGTTTTGTTCCTCGGGATCTGGTTTCGTTCCTCGGGCTCTGGTTTCTTTCCTCGGGCTCTGGTTTTGTTCTTCGAGCTGTGGTTTTGCTCCTCTAGCTCTGGTTGTCTTCCTCGGGCTCTGGTTTTCTTCCTCGGGCTCTGGTTTTCTTCCTCGAGGGCTAGTTTTGTTCCTCGGGCCCTCCTTTTTTTTCTTCGGGGTCTGGTTTTGTTCCTCGGGATCTGGTTTCGTTCCTCGGGCTCTGGTTTCTTTCCTCGGGAGCTCGTTTTGTTCCTCGAGCTGTGGTTTTGCTCCTCTAGCTCTGGTTGTCTTCCTCGGGCTCTGGTATTCTTCCTCGAGGGCTAGTTTTGTTCCTCGGGCTCTGCTTTTATTCCTCGGGCCCTCCTTTTGTTCTTCGGGATCTGGTTTTGTTCCTCGGGCTCTGGTTTTCTTCCTCGGGCTCTGGTTTTGCTCCTCTAGCTCTGGTTGTCTTCCTCGAGCTGTGGTTTTGCTCCTCTAGCTCTCGTTGTCTTCCTCGGGCTCTGGTTTTCTTCCTCGAGGGCTAGTTTTGTTCCTCGGGGTCTCGTTTTATTCCTCGGACCCTCCTTTTTTTCTTCGGGACCTGTTTTTGTTCCTTGGGCTCTGGTTTCTTTCCTCGGGCTCTGGTTTTGTTCCTCGAGCTGTGGTTTTGCTCCTCTAGCTCTGGTTGTCTTCCTCGGGCTCTGCTTTTCTTCCTCGGGCTCTGCTTTTCTTCCTCGAGGGCTGGTTTTGTTGCCCGGGCTCTGGTTTTGTTCTTCCAGCTCTGCTTTAGCTCCTCGGGCTCTGGTTTGGGTCCACGGGTCTCGTTTTGTTCCTCAGGCCCACCATTTCTTCCTCGGGCTCTGGTTTTGTTCCTCGGGTTCTGGTTTTCTTCCTCGGGCTCTGGTTTAATTTCGCGGGTTCTGGTTTTGTTCCTCGAGCTCTGGTTTAGTTCCATTGGCTCTGGTTTTGTTCCTCAGGCTCTGGTTTTTTTCCTCGGGCTCTGGTTTTGTTCCTCGGACTCTAGTATAATTCCACGGGCTCTGGTTTTGTTCCTCGGGGCCTCCTTTTATTCTTCGCGATCTGGTTTTGTTCCTCGGGATCTGGTTTTGTTCCTCGGGCTCTGGTTTCTTTCCTCGGGAGCTCGTTTTGTTCCTCGAGCTGGGGTTTTGCTCCTCTAGCTCTCGTTGTCTTCCTCGGGCTCTGGTTTTCTTCCTCGGGCTCTGCTTTTCTTCCTCGAGGGCTAGTTTTGTTCCTCGGGCTCTGCTTTTATTCCTCGGGCCCTCCTTTCGTTCTTCGGGATCTGGTTTTGTTCCTCGGGCTCTGGTTTTCTTCCTCGGGCTCTGGTTTTGCTCCTCTAGCTCTGGTTGTCTTCCTCGAGCTGTGGTTTTGCTCCTCTAGCTCTCGTTGTCTTCCTCGGGCTCTGGTTTTCTTCCTCGAGGGCTAGTTTTGTTCCTCGGGGTCTCGTTTTATTCCTCGGACCCTCCTTTTGTTCTTCGGGACCTGTTTTTGTTCCTTGGGCTCTGGTTTCTTTCCTCGGGCTCTGGTTTTGTTCCTCGAGCTGTGGTTTTGCTCCTCTAGCAGTACTTGTCTTCCTCGGGCTCTGCTTTTCTTCCTCGGGCTCTGGTTTTCTTCCTCGAGGGCTGGTTTTGTTGCCCGGGCTCTGGTTTTGTTCTTCCAGCTCTGCTTTAGCTCCTCGGGCTCTGGTTTGGTTCCACGGGTCTCGTTTTGTTCCTCGGGCCCACCATTTCTTCCTCGGTCTCTGGTTTTGTTCCTCGGGTTCTGGTGTTCTTCCTCGGGCTCTGGTTTAATTTCTCGGGTTCTGGTTTTGTTCCTCGAGCTCTGTTTTAGTTCCATTGGCTCTGGTTTTGTTCCTCAGGCTCTGGTTTTTTTCCTCGGGCTCTGGTTTTGTTCCTCGGACTCTAGTATAATTCCACGGGCTCTGGTTTTGTTCCTCGGGGCCTCCTTTTATTCTTCACGATCTGGTTTTGTTCCTCGGGATCTGGTTTTGTTCCTCGGGTTTTGGTTTTCTTCCTCGGGCTCTGGTTTAATTTCTCGGGTTCTGCTTTTGTTCCTCGAGCTCTGGTTTAGTTCCATTGGCTCTGGTTTTGTTCCTCAGGCTCTGGTTTTTTTCCTTGGGCTCTGGTTTTGTTCCTCGGACTCTAGTATAATTTCACGGGCTCTGGTTTTGTTCCTCGGGGCCTCCTTTTATTCTTCGCGATCTGGTTTTGTTCCTCGGGATCTGGTTTTGTTCCTCGGGCTCTGGTTTCTTTCCTCGGGAGCTCGTTTTGTTCCTCGAGCTGGGGTTTTGCTCCTCTAGCTCTCGTTGTCTTCCTCGGGCTCTGGTTTTCTTCCTCGGCCTTTGCTTTTCTTCCTCGAGGGCTAGTTTTGTTCCTCGGGGTCTCGTTTTATTCCTCGGGCCCTCCTTTTGTTCTTCGCGATCTGGTTTTGTTCCTCAGGCTCTGGTTTTGTTCCTCGGGCTGTGGTTTTGCTCCTCTAGCTCTGGTTGTCTTCCTCGAGCTGTGGTTTTGCTCCTCTAGCTCTCGTTGTCTTCCTCGGGCTCTGGTTGTCTTCCTCGAGGGCTAGTTTTGTTCCTCGGGGTCTCGTTTTATTCCTCGGACCCTCCTTTTGTTCTTCGGGACCTATTTTTGTTCCTCGGGCTCTGGTTTCTTTCCTCCGGCTCTGGTTTTGTTCCTCGAGCTGTGGTTTTGCTCCTCTAGCAGTACTTGTCTTCCTCGGGCTCTGCTTTTCTTCCTCGGGCTCTGGTTTTCGTCCTCGAGGGCTGGTTTTGTTGCCCGGGCTCTGGTTTTGTTCTTCCAGCTCTGCTTTAGCTCCTCGGGCTCTGGTTTGTGTCCACGGGTCTCGTTTTGTTCCTCGGGCCCACCATTTCTTCCGCGGTTTCTGGTTTTGTTCCTCGGGCTCTGGTTTAATTTCTCGGGTTCTGGTTTTGTTCATCGAGCTCTGGTTTAGTTCCATTGGCTCTGGTTTTGTTCCTCAGGCTCTGGTTTTTTTCCTCGGGCTCTGGTTTTGTTCCTCGGCCTCTAGTATAATTCCACGGGCTCTGGTTTTGTTCCTTGGGGCCTCCTTTTGTTCTTCGCGATCTGGTTTTGTTCCTCGGGATCTGGTTTTGTTCCTCGGGCTCTGGTTTCTTTCCTCGGGAGCTCGTTTTGTTCCTCGAGCTGTGGTTTTGCTCCTCTAGCTCTCGTTGTCTTCCTCGGGCTCTGGTTTTCTTCCTCGAGGGCTAGTTTTGTTCCTCGGGGTCTCGTTTTATTCCTCGGACCCTCCTTTTGTTCTTCGGGACCTGTTTTTGTTCCTTGGGCTCCGGTTTCTTTCCTCGGGCTCTGGTTTTGTTCCTCGAGCTGTGGTTTTGCTCCTCTAGCTCTGGTTGTCTTCCTCGGGCTCTGCTTTTCTTCCTCGGGCTCTGCTTTTCTTCCTCGAGGGCTGGTTTTGTTGCCCGGGCTCTGGTTTTGTTCTTCCAGCTCTGCTTTAGCTCCTCGGGCTCTGGTTTGGGTCCACGGGTCTCGTTTTGTTCCTCGGGCCCACCATTTGTTCCTCCGTCTCTGGTTTTTTTTCCTCGGGTTCTGGTGTTCTTCCTCGGGCTCTGGTTTAATTTCTCGGGTTCTGGTTTTGTTCCTCGAGCTCTGGTTTAGTTCCATTGGCTCTGGTTTTGTTCCTCAGGCTCTGGTTTTTTTCCTCGGGCTCTGGTTTTGTTCCTCGGACTCTAGTATAATTCCACGGGCTCTTGTTTTGTTCCTCGGGCTCTGGTTTCTTTCCTCGGGAGCTCGTTTTGTTCCTCGAGCTGTGGTTTTGCTCCTCTAGCTCTGGTTGTCTTCCTCGGGCTCTGGTTTTCTTCCTCGGGCTCTGCTTTTCTTCCTCGAGGGCTAGTTTTGTTCCTCGGGGTCTCGTTTTATTCCTCGGGCCCTCCTTTTGTTCTTCGAGATCTGGTTTTGTTTGTCAGGCTCTGGTTTTTTTCCTCGGGCTCTGGTTTTGCTCCTCTAGCTCTGGTTGTCTTCCTCGAGCTGTGGTTTTGCTCCTCTAGCTCTCGTTGTCTTCCTCGGGCTCTGGTTTTCTTCCTCGGGCTCTGCTTTTCTTCCTCGAGGGCTAGTTTTGTTCCTTGGGGTCTGGTTTTTTTCCCCGGGCCCTCCTTTTGTTCTTCGGGATCTGGTTTTGTTCCTCGGGATCTGGTTTCATTCCTCGGGCTCTGGTTTCTTTCCTCGGGCTCTGGTTTTGTTCCTCGAGCTGTGGTTTTGCTCCTCTAGCTCTGGTTGTATTCCTTGGGCTCTGCTTTTCTTCTTGGGGCTCTGGTTTTCTTCCTCGAGGGCTGGTTTTGTTCCCCGGGCTCTGGTTTTGTCCTTCCAGCTCTGCTTTAGCTTCTCGGGCTCTGGTTTGGGTCCACGGGACTCGTTTTGTTCCTCAGGCCCACCATTTCTTCCTCGGGCTCTGGTATTGTTCCTCGGCCTCTTTTTTTGTTCCTCTGCCCCTGCTTTTTTTTCTCGGACTCTGGTTTTGTTCCCCGGGCTCTGGTTTAGTTCCATTGGCTCTGGTTTTGTTCCTCAGGCTCTGTTTTTTTTCCTCGGGCTCTGGTTTTCTTCCTCGGACTCTAGTATATTTCCACAGGCTCTGGTTTTGTTCCTTGGGGCCTCCTTTTGTTCCTCGGGGTCTGGTTTTGTTCCTCGGGATCTGGTTTCGTTCCTCGGGCTCTGGTTTCTTTCCTCGGGCTCTGGTTTTGTTCTTCGAGCTGTGGTTTTGCTCCTCTAGCTCTGGTTGTCTTCCTCGGGCTCTGGTTTTCTTCCTCGGGCTCTGGTTTTCTTCCTCGAGGGCTAGTTTTGTTCCTCGGGCCCTCCTTTTTTTTCTTCGGGGTCTGGTTTTGTTCCTCGGGATCTGGTTTCGTTCCTCGGGCTCTGGTTTCTTTCCTCGGGAGCTCGTTTTGTTCCTCGAGCTGTGGTTTTGCTCCTCTAGCTCTGGTTGTCTTCCTCGGGCTCTGGTATTCTTCCTCGAGGGCTAGTTTTGTTCCTCGGGCTCTGCTTTTATTCCTCGGGCCCTCCTTTTGTTCTTCGGGATCTGGTTTTGTTCCTCGGGCTCTGGTTTTCTTCCTCGGGCTCTGGTTTTGCTCCTCTAGCTCTGGTTGTCTTCCTCGAGCTGTGGTTTTGCTCCTCTAGCTCTGGTTGTCTTCCTCGGGCTCTGGTTTTCTTCCTCGAGGGCTAGTTTTGTTCCTCGGGGTCTCGTTTTATTCCTCGGACCCTCCTTTTTTTCTTCGGGACCTGTTTTTGTTCCTTGGGCTCTGGTTTCTTTCCTCGGGCTCTGGTTTTGTTCCTCGAGCTGTGGTTTTGCTCCTCTAGCTCTGGTTGTCTTCCTCGGGCTCTGCTTTTCTTCCTCGGGCTCTGCTTTTCTTCCTCGAGGGCTGGTTTTGTTGCCCGGGCTCTGGTTTTGTTCTTCCAGCTCTGCTTTAGCTCCTCGGGCTCTGGTTTGGGTCCACGGGTCTCGTTTTGTTCCTCAGGCCCACCATTTCTTCCTCGGTCTCTGGTTTTGTTCCTCGGGTTCTGGTTTTCTTCCTCGGGCTCTGGTTTAATTTCGCGGGTTCTGGTTTTGTTCCTCGAGCTCTGGTTTAGTTCCATTGGCTCTGGTTTTGTTCCTCAGGCTCTGGTTTTTTTCCTCGGGCTCTGGTTTTGTTCCTCGGACTCTAGTATAATTCCACGGGCTCTGGTTTTGTTCCTCGGGGCCTCCTTTTGTTCTTCGCGATCTGGTTTTGTTCCTCGGGATCTGGTTTTGTTCCTCGGGCTCTGGTTTCTTTCCTCGGGAGCTCGTTTTGTTCCTCGAGCTGGGGTTTTGCTCCTCTAGCTCTCGTT
Organism: Calonectris borealis; assembly: GCF_964195595.1. Taxonomy (NCBI): domain Eukaryota; kingdom Metazoa; phylum Chordata; class Aves; order Procellariiformes; family Procellariidae; genus Calonectris; species Calonectris borealis. The sequence continues at coordinate 742,660 of NC_134326.1, forward strand.
GTCTTCCTCGGGCTCTGGTTTTCTTCCTCGGGCTCTGCTTTTCTTCCTCGAGGGCTAGTTTTGTTCCTCGGGCTCTGCTTTTATTCCTCGGGCCCTCCTTTCGTTCTTCGGGATCTGGTTTTGTTCCTCGGGCTCTGGTTTTCTTCCTCGGGCTCTGGTTTTGCTCCTCTAGCTCTGGTTGTCTTCCTCGAGCTGTGGTTTTGCTCCTCTAGCTCTCGTTGTCTTCCTCGGGCTCTGGTTTTCTTCCTCGAGGGCTAGTTTTGTTCCTCGGGGTCTCGTTTTATTCCTCGGACCCTCCTTTTGTTCTTCGGGACCTGTTTTTGTTCCTTGGGCTCTGGTTTCTTTCCTCGGGCTCTGGTTTTGTTCCTCGAGCTGTGGTTTTGCTCCTCTAGCAGTACTTGTCTTCCTCGGGCTCTGCTTTTCTTCCTCGGGCTCTGGTTTTCTTCCTCGAGGGCTGGTTTTGTTGCCCGGGCTCTGGTTTTGTTCTTCCAGCTCTGCTTTAGCTCCTCGGGCTCTGGTTTGGTTCCACGGGTCTCGTTTTGTTCCTCGGGCCCACCATTTCTTCCTCGGTCTCTGGTTTTGTTCCTCGGGTTCTGGTATTCTTCCTCGGGCTCTGGTTTAATTTCTCGGGTTCTGGTTTTGTTCCTCGAGCTCTGTTTTAGTTCCATTGGCTCTGGTTTTGTTCCTCAGGCTCTGGTTTTTTCCCTCGGGCTCTGGTTTTGTTCCTCGGACTCTAGTATAATTCCACGGGCTCTGGTTTTGTTCCTCGGGGCCTCCTTTTATTCTTCACGATCTGGTTTTGTTCCTCGGGATCTGGTTTTGTTCCTCGGGTTTTGGTTTTCTTCCTCGGGCTCTGGTTTAATTTCTCGGGTTCTGCTTTTGTTCCTCGAGCTCTGGTTTAGTTCCATTGGCTCTGGTTTTGTTCCTCAGGCTCTGGTTTTTTTCCTTGGGCTCTGGTTTTGTTCCTCGGACTCTAGTATAATTTCACGGGCTCTGGTTTTGTTCCTCGGGGCCTCCTTTTATTCTTCGCGATCTGGTTTTGTTCCTCGGGATCTGGTTTTGTTCCTCGGGCTCTGGTTTCTTTCCTCGGGAGCTCGTTTTGTTCCTCGAGCTGGGGTTTTGCTCCTCTAGCTCTCGTTGTCTTCCTCGGGCTCTGGTTTTCTTCCTCGGCCTTTGCTTTTCTTCCTCGAGGGCTAGTTTTGTTCCTCGGGGTCTCGTTTTATTCCTCGGGCCCTCCTTTTGTTCTTCGCGATCTGGTTTTGTTCCTCAGGCTCTGGTTTTGTTCCTCGGGCTGTGGTTTTGCTCCTCTAGCTCTGGTTGTCTTCCTCGAGCTGTGGTTTTGCTCCTCTAGCTCTCGTTGTCTTCCTCGGGCTCTGGTTGTCTTCCTCGAGGGCTAGTTTTGTTCCTCGGGGTCTCGTTTTATTCCTCGGACCCTCCTTTTGTTCTTCGGGACCTATTTTTGTTCCTCGGGCTCTGGTTTCTTTCCTCCGGCTCTGGTTTTGTTCCTCGAGCTGTGGTTTTGCTCCTCTAGCAGTACTTGTCTTCCTCGGGCTCTGCTTTTCTTCCTCGGGCTCTGGTTTTCGTCCTCGAGGGCTGGTTTTGTTGCCCGGGCTCTGGTTTTGTTCTTCCAGCTCTGCTTTAGCTCCTCGGGCTCTGGTTTGTGTCCACGGGTCTCGTTTTGTTCCTCGGGCCCACCATTTCTTCCGCGGTTTCTGGTTTTGTTCCTCGGGCTCTGGTTTAATTTCTCGGGTTCTGGTTTTGTTCATCGAGCTCTGGTTTAGTTCCATTGGCTCTGGTTTTGTTCCTCAGGCTCTGGTTTTTTTCCTCGGGCTCTGGTTTTGTTCCTCGGCCTCTAGTATAATTCCACGGGCTCTGGTTTTGTTCCTTGGGGCCTCCTTTTGTTCTTCGCGATCTGGTTTTGTTCCTCGGGATCTGGTTTTGTTCCTCGGGCTCTGGTTTCTTTCCTCGGGAGCTCGTTTTGTTCCTCGAGCTGTGGTTTTGCTCCTCTAGCTCTCGTTGTCTTCCTCGGGCTCTGGTTTTCTTCCTCGAGGGCTAGTTTTGTTCCTCGGGGTCTCGTTTTATTCCTCGGACCCTCCTTTTGTTCTTCGGGACCTGTTTTTGTTCCTTGGGCTCCGGTTTCTTTCCTCGGGCTCTGGTTTTGTTCCTCGAGCTGTGGTTTTGCTCCTCTAGCTCTGGTTGTCTTCCTCGGGCTCTGCTTTTCTTCCTCGGGCTCTGCTTTTCTTCCTCGAGGGCTGGTTTTGTTCCCCGGGCTCTGGTTTTGTTCTTCCAGCTCTGCTTTAGCTCCTCGGGCTCTGGTTTGGGTCCACGGGTCTCGTTTTGTTCCTCGGGCCCACCATTTGTTCCTCCGTCTCTGGTTTTTTTTCCTCGGGTTCTGGTGTTCTTCCTCGGGCTCTGGTTTAATTTCTCGGGTTCTGGTTTTGTTCCTCGAGCTCTGGTTTAGTTCCATTGGCTCTGGTTTTGTTCCTCAGGCTCTGGTTTTTTTCCTCGGGCTCTGGTTTTGTTCCTCGGACTCTAGTATAATTCCACGGGCTCTTGTTTTGTTCCTCGGGCTCTGGTTTCTTTCCTCGGGAGCTCGTTTTGTTCCTCGAGCTGGGGTTTTGCTCCTCTAGCTCTCGTTGTCTTCCTCGGGCTCTGGTTTTCTTCCTCGGCCTTTGCTTTTCTTCCTCGAGGGCTAGTTTTGTTCCTCGGGGTCTCGTTTTATTCCTCGGGCCCTCCTTTTGTTCTTCGAGATCTGGTTTTGTTCCTCAGGCTCTGGTTTTGTTCCTCGGGCTGTGGTTTTGCTCCTCTAGCTCTGGTTGTCTTCCTCGAGCTGTGGTTTTGCTCCTCTAGCTCTCGTTGTCTTCCTCGGGCTCTGGTTGTCTTCCTCGAGGGCTAGTTTTGTTCCTCGGGGTCTCGTTTTATTCCTCGGACCCTCCTTTTGTTCTTCGGGACCTATTTTTGTTCCTCGGGCTCTGGTTTCTTTCCTCCGGCTCTGGTTTTGTTCCTCGAGCTGTGGTTTTGCTCCTCTAGCAGTACTTGTCTTCCTCGGGCTCTGCTTTTCTTCCTCGGGCTCTGGTTTTCGTCCTCGAGGGCTGGTTTTGTTGCCCGGGCTCTGGTTTTGTTCTTCCAGCTCTGCTTTAGCTCCTCGGGCTCTGGTTTGTGTCCACGGGTCTCGTTTTGTTCCTCGGGCCCACCATTTCTTCCGCGGTTTCTGGTTTTGTTCCTCGGGCTCTGGTTTAATTTCTCGGGTTCTGGTTTTGTTCATCGAGCTCTGGTTTAGTTCCATTGGCTCTGGTTTTGTTCCTCAGGCTCTGGTTTTTTTCCTCGGGCTCTGGTTTTGTTCCTCGGACTCTAGTATAATTCCACGGGCTCTGGTTTTGTTCCTTGGGGCCTCCTTTTGTTCTTCGCGATCTGGTTTTGTTCCTCGGGATCTGGTTTTGTTCCTCGGGCTCTGGTTTCTTTCCTCGGGAGCTCGTTTTGTTCCTCGAGCTGTGGTTTTGCTCCTCTAGCTCTCGTTGTCTTCCTCGGGCTCTGGTTTTCTTCCTCGAGGGCTAGTTTTGTTCCTCGGGGTCTCGTTTTATTCCTCGGACCCTCCTTTTGTTCTTCGGGACCTGTTTTTGTTCCTTGGGCTCCGGTTTCTTTCCTCGGGCTCTGGTTTTGTTCCTCGAGCTGTGGTTTTGCTCCTCTAGCTCTGGTTGTCTTCCTCGGGCTCTGCTTTTCTTCCTCGGGCTCTGCTTTTCTTCCTCGAGGGCTGGTTTTGTTCCCCGGGCTCTGGTTTTGTTCTTCCAGCTCTGCTTTAGCTCCTCGGGCTCTGGTTTGGGTCCACGGGTCTCGTTTTGTTCCTCGGGCCCACCATTTGTTCCTCCGTCTCTGTTTTTTTTTCCTCGGGTTCTGGTGTTCTTCCTCGGGCTCTGGTTTAATTTCTCGGGTTCTGGTTTTGTTCCTCGAGCTCTGGTTTAGTTCCATTGGCTCTGGTTTTGTTCCTCAGGCTCTGGTTTTTTTCCTCGGGCTCTGGTTTTGTTCCTCGGACTCTAGTATAATTCCACGGGCTCTTGTTTTGTTCCTCGGGCTCTGGTTTCTTTCCTCGGGAGCTCGTTTTGTTCCTCGAGCTGGGGTTTTGCTCCTCTAGCTCTCGTTGTCTTCCTCGGGCTCTGGTTTTCTTCCTCGGGCTCTGCTTTTCTTCCTCGAGGGCTAGTTTTGTTCCTCGGGGTCTCGTTTTATTCCTCGGGCCCTCCTTTTGTTCTTCGAGATCTGGTTTTGTTCGTCAGGCTCTGGTTTTTTTCCTCGGGCTCTGGTTTTGCTCCTCTAGCTCTGGTTGTCTTCCTCGAGCTGTGGTTTTGCTCCTCTAGCTCTCGTTGTCTTCCTCGGGCTCTGGTTTTCTTCCTCGGGCTCTGCTTTTCTTCCTCGAGGGCTAGTTTTGTTCCTTGGGGTCTGGTTTTTTTCCCCGGGCCCTCCTTTTGTTCTTCGGGATCTGGTTTTGTTCCTCGGGATCTGGTTTCATTCCTCGGGCTCTGGTTTCTTTCCTCGGGCTCTGGTTTTGTTCCTCGAGCTGTGGTTTTGCTCCTCTAGCTCTGGTTGTATTCCTTGGGCTCTGCTTTTCTTCTTGGGGCTCTGGTTTTCTTCCTCGAGGGCTGGTTTTGTTCCCCGGGCTCTGGTTTTGTCCTTCCAGCTCTGCTTTAGCTTCTCGGGCTCTGGTTTGGGTCCACGGGACTCGTTTTGTTCCTCAGGCCCACCATTTCTTCCTCGGGCTCTGGTATTGTTCCTCGGCCTCTTTTTTTGTTCCTCTGCCCCTGCTTTTTTTTCTCGGACTCTGGTTTTGTTCCCCGGGCTCTGGTTTAGTTCCATTGGCTCTGGTTTTGTTCCTCAGGCTCTGTTTTTTTTCCTCGGGCTCTGGTTTTCTTCCTCGGACTCTAGTATAATTCCACAGGCTCTGGTTTTGTTCCTTGGGGCCTCCTTTTGTTCCTCGGGGTCTGGTTTTGTTCCTCGGGATCTGGTTTCGTTCCTCGGGCTCTGGTTTCTTTCCTCGGGCTCTGGTTTTGTTCTTCGAGCTGTGGTTTTGCTCCTCTAGCTCTGGTTGTCTTCCTCGGGCTCTGGTTTTCTTCCTCGGGCTCTGGTTTTCTTCCTCGAGGGCTAGTTTTGTTCCTCGGGCCCTCCTTTTTTTTCTTCGGGGTCTGGTTTTGTTCCTCGGGATCTGGTTTCGTTCCTCGGGCTCTGGTTTCTTTCCTCGGGAGCTCGTTTTGTTCCTCGAGCTGTGGTTTTGCTCCTCTAGCTCTGGTTGTCTTCCTCGGGCTCTGGTATTCTTCCTCGAGGGCTAGTTTTGTTCCTCGGGCTCTGCTTTTATTCCTCGGGCCCTCCTTTTGTTCTTCGGGATCTGGTTTTGTTCCTCGGGCTCTGGTTTTCTTCCTCGGGCTCTGGTTTTGCTCCTCTAGCTCTGGTTGTCTTCCTCGAGCTGTGGTTTTGCTCCTCTAGCTCTCGTTGTCTTCCTCGGGCTCTGGTTTTCTTCCTCGAGGGCTAGTTTTGTTCCTCGGGGTCTCGTTTTATTCCTCGGACCCTCCTTTTTTTCTTCGGGACCTGTTTTTGTTCCTTGGGCTCTGGTTTCTTTCCTCGGGCTCTGGTTTTGTTCCTCGAGCTGTGGTTTTGCTCCTCTAGCTCTGGTTGTCTTCCTCGGGCTCTGCTTTTCTTCCTCGGGCTCTGCTTTTCTTCCTCGAGGGCTGGTTTTGTTGCCCGGGCTCTGGTTTTGTTCTTCCAGCTCTGCTTTAGCTCCTCGGGCTCTGGTTTGGGTCCACGGGTCTCGTTTTGTTCCTCAGGCCCACCATTTCTTCCTCGGGCTCTGGTTTTGTTCCTCGGGTTCTGGTTTTCTTCCTCGGGCTCTGGTTTAATTTCGCGGGTTCTGGTTTTGTTCCTCGAGCTCTGGTTTAGTTCCATTGGCTCTGGTTTTGTTCCTCAGGCTCTGGTTTTTTTCCTCGGGCTCTGGTTTTGTTCCTCGGACTCTAGTATAATTCCACGGGCTCTGGTTTTGTTCCTCGGGGCCTCCTTTTATTCTTCGCGATCTGGTTTTGTTCCTCGGGATCTGGTTTTGTTCCTCGGGCTCTGGTTTCTTTCCTCGGGAGCTCGTTTTGTTCCTCGAGCTGGGGTTTTGCTCCTCTAGCTCTCGTTGTCTTCCTCGGGCTCTGGTTTTCTTCCTCGGGCTCTGCTTTTCTTCCTCGAGGGCTAGTTTTGTTCCTCGGGCTCTGCTTTTATTCCTCGGGCCCTCCTTTCGTTCTTCGGGATCTGGTTTTGTTCCTCGGGCTCTGGTTTTCTTCCTCGGGCTCTGGTTTTGCTCCTCTAGCTCTGGTTGTCTTCCTCGAGCTGTGGTTTTGCTCCTCTAGCTCTCGTTGTCTTCCTCGGGCTCTGGTTTTCTTCCTCGAGGGCTAGTTTTGTTCCTCGGGGTCTCGTTTTATTCCTCGGACCCTCCTTTTGTTCTTCGGGACCTGTTTTTGTTCCTTGGGCTCTGGTTTCTTTCCTCGGGCTCTGGTTTTGTTCCTCGAGCTGTGGTTTTGCTCCTCTAGCAGTACTTGTCTTCCTCGGGCTCTGCTTTTCTTCCTCGGGCTCTGGTTTTCTTCCTCGAGGGCTGGTTTTGTTGCCCGGGCTCTGGTTTTGTTCTTCCAGCTCTGCTTTAGCTCCTCGGGCTCTGGTTTGGTTCCACGGGTCTCGTTTTGTTCCTCGGGCCCACCATTTCTTCCTCGGTCTCTGGTTTTGTTCCTCGGGTTCTGGTGTTCTTCCTCGGGCTCTGGTTTAATTTCTCGGGTTCTGGTTTTGTTCCTCGAGCTCTGTTTTAGTTCCATTGGCTCTGGTTTTGTTCCTCAGGCTCTGGTTTTTTCCCTCGGGCTCTGGTTTTGTTCCTCGGACTCTAGTATAATTCCACGGGCTCTGGTTTTGTTCCTCGGGGCCTCCTTTTATTCTTCACGATCTGGTTTTGTTCCTCGGGATCTGGTTTTGTTCCTCGGGTTTTGGTTTTCTTCCTCGGGCTCTGGTTTTCTTCCTCGGGCTCTGCTTTTCTTCCTCGAGGGCTAGTTTTGTTCCTTGGGGTCTGGTTTTTTTCCCCGGGCCCTCCTTTTGTTCTTCGGGATCTGGTTTTGTTCCTCGGGATCTGGTTTCATTCCTCGGGCTCTGGTTTTGTTCCTCGGACTCTGGTTTTGTTCCTCGGACTCTAGTATAATTCCACGGGCTCTGGTTTTGTTCCTTGGGGCCTCCTTTTGTTCTTCGCGATCTGGTTTTGTTCCTCGGGATCTGGTTTTGTTCCTCGGGCTCTGGTTTCTTTCCTCGGGAGCTCGTTTTGTTCCTCGAGCTGTGGTTTTGCTCCTCTAGCTCTCGTTGTCTTCCTCGGGCTCTGGTTTTCTTCCTCGAGGGCTAGTTTTGTTCCCCGGGCTCTGGTTTTATTCCTCGGACCCTCCTTTTGTTCTTCGGGACCTGTTTTTGTTCCTTGGGCTCTGGTTTCTTTCCTCGGGCTCTGGTTTTGCTCCTCGAGCTGTGGTTTTGCTCCTCTAGCTCTCCTTGTCTTCCTCGGGCTCTGCTTTTCTTCCTCGGGCTCTGGTTTTCGTCCTCGAGGGCTGGTTTTGTTGCCCGGGCTCTGGTTTTGTTCTTCCAGCTCTGCTTTAGCTCCTCGGGCTCTGGTTTGTGTCCACAGGTCTCGTTTTGTTCCTCGGGCCCACCATTTCTTCCGCGGTCTCTGGTTTTGTTCCTCGGGCTCTGGTTTAATTTCTCGGGTTCTGGTTTTGTTCATCGAGCTCTGGTTTAGTTCCATTGGCTCTGGTTTTGTTCCTCAGGCTCTGTTTTTTTTCCTCAGGCTCTGGTTTTGTTCCTCGGACTCTAGTATAATTCCATGGGCTCTGGTTTTGTTCCTTGGGGCCTCCTTTTGTTCTTCGCGATCTGGTTTTGTTCCTCGGGATCTGGTTTTGTTCCTCGGGCTCTGGTTTCTTTCCTCGGGATCTGGTTTTGTTCCTCGGGCTCTGGTTTCTTTCCTCGGGAGCTCGTTTTGTTCCTCGAGCTGTGGTTTTGCTCCTCTAGCTCTCGTTGTCTTCCTCGGGCTCTGGTTTTCTTCCTCGAGGGCTAGTTTTGTTCCTCGGGGTCTCGTTTTATTCCTCGGACCCTCCTTTTGTTCTTCGGGACCTGTTTTTGTTCCTTGGGCTCCGGTTTCTTTCCTCGGGCTCTGGTTTTGTTCCTCGAGCTGTGGTTTTGCTCCTCTAGCTCTGGTTGTCTTCCTCGGGCTCTGCTTTTCTTCCTCGGGCTCTGTTTTTTTCCTCGAGGGCTGGTTTTGTTCCCCGGGCTCTGGTTTTGTTCTTCCAGCTCTGCTTTAGCTCCTCGGGCTCTGGTTTGGGTCCACGGGTCTCGTTTTGTTCCTCGGGCCCACCATTTGTTCCTCCGTCTCTGGTTTTTTTTCCTCGGGTTCTGGTGTTCTTCCTCGGGCTCTGGTTTAATTTCTCGGGTTCTGGTTTTGTTCCTCGAGCTCTGGTTTAGTTCCATTGGCTCTGGTTTTGTTCCTCAGGCTCTGGTTTTTTTCCTCGGGCTCTGGTTTTGTTCCTCGGACTCTAGTATAATTCCACGGGCTCTTGTTTTGTTCCTCGGGCTCTGGTTTCTTTCCTCGGGAGCTCGATTTGTTCATCGAGCTGTGGTTTTGCTCCTCTAGCTCTCGTTGTCTTCCTCGGGCTCTGGTTTTCTTCCTCGGGCTCTGCTTTTCTTCCTCGAGGGCTAGTTTTGTTCCTCGGGGTCTCGTTTTATTCCTCGGGCCCTCCTTTTGTTCTTCGAGATCTGGTTTTGTTCCTCAGGCTCTGGTTTTGTTCCTCGGGCTCTGGTTTTGCTCCTCTAGCTCTGGTTGTCTTCCTCAAGCTGTGGTTTTGCTCCTCTAGCTCTCGTTGTCTTCCTCAGGCTCTGGTTGTCTTCCTCGGGCTCTGCTTTTCTTCCTCGAGGTCTGGTTTTGTTCCCCGGGCTCTGGTTTTGTTCTTCCAGCTCTGCTTTAACTCCTCGGGCTCTGGCTTGGGTCCATGGGTCTCGTTGTGTTCCTCGGGCCCACCATTTGTTCCTCGGTCTCTGGTTTTGTTCCTCGGGTTCTGGTTTTCTTCCTCGGGCTCTGGTTTAATTTCTCGAGTTCTGTTTTTTTTCCTCGAGCTCTGTTTTAGTTCCATTGGCTCTGGTTTTCTTCCTCAGGCTCTGTTTTTTTTCCTCGGGCTCTGGTTTTGTTCCTCGGGGCCTCCTTTTGTTCTTCGCGATCTGATTTTGTTCCTCGGGCTCTGGTTTCCTTCCTCGGGCTCTGGTTTCTTTCCTCGGGCTCTGGTTTTCTTCCTCGGGCTTTGCTTTTCTTCCTCGAGGGCTAGTTTTGTTCCTTGGGGTCTGGTTTTATACCTCGGGCCCTCCTTTTGTTCTTCGCGATCTGGTTATCTTCCTCAGGCTCTGGTTTTCTTCCTCGGGCTCTGGTTTCTTTCCTCGGGAGCTCGTTTTGTTCCTCGAGCTGTGGTTTTGCTCCTCTAGCTCTGGTTGTCTTCCTCGGGCTCTGGTTTTCTTCCTCGAGGGCTAGTTTTGTTCCTCGGGGTCTCGTTTTATTCCTCGGACCCTCCTTTTGTTCTTCGGGACCTTTTTTTGTTCCTTGGGCTCCGGTTTCTTTCCTTGGGCTCTGGTTTTGTTCCTCGAGCTGTTGTTTTCCTCCTCTAGCTCTGGTTGTCTTCCTCTGGCTCTGGTTTTCTTCCTCGAGGGCTAGTTTTGTTCCTCGGGCTCTGGTTTTTATCCTCGGGCCCTCCTTTTGTTCTTCGGGCTCTGGTTTTGATCCTCGGGATCTGGTTTCGTTCCTCAGGCTCTGGTTTCTTTCCTCGGTCTCTGGTTTTGTTCCTCGAGCTGTGGTTTTGCTCCTCTAGCTCTCGTTGTCTTCCTCGGGCTCTGGTTTTCTTCCTCAGGCTCTGGTTTAATTTCTTGGGTTCTGGTTTTGTTCCTCGAGCTCTGGTTTAGTTCCATTGGCTCTGGTTTCGTTCCTCAGGCTCTGTTTTTTTTCCTCGGGCTCTGGTTTTGTTCCTTGGACTCTAGTATAATTCCACGGGGTCTGGTTTTTTCTTTGGGGCCTCCTTTTGTTCTTCGCGATCTGGTTTTGTTCCTCAGGATCTAGTTTTGTTCCTCAGGCTCTGGTTTCTTTCCTCGGGAGCTCGTTTTGTTCCTCGAGCTGTGGTTTTGCTCCTCTAGCTCTGGTTGTCTTCCTCGGGCTCTGGTTTTCTTCCTCGGGCTCTGCTTTTCTTCCTCGAGGTCTAGTTTTGTTCCTTGGGGTCTGGTTTTATTCCTCGGGCCCTCCTTTTGTTCTTTGGGATCTGGTTTTCTTCTTCGGGACCTGTTTTTGTTCCTTGGGCTCTGGTTTCTTTCCTCGGGCTCTGGTTTTGTTCCTCGAGCTGTGGTTTTGCTCCTCTAGCTCTGGTTGTCTTCCTCGGGCTTTGGTTTTCTTCGTCGGGCTCTGCTTTTCTTCCTCGAGGGCTAGTTTTGTTCCTTGAGGTCTGGTTTTATTCCTCGGGCCCTCCTTTTGTTCTTCGCGATCTGGTTATGTTCCTCGGGCTCTGGTTTTCTTCCTCGGGCTCTGGTTTTTTTCCTCGGGAGCTCGTTTTGTTCCTCGAGCTGTGGTTTTGCTCCTCTAGCTCTGGTTGTCTTCCTCGGGCTCTGCTTTTCTTCCTCGGGCTCTGCTTTTCTTCCTCAAGGTCTAGTTCTGTTCCTCGGGCTCTGGTTTTATTCCTCGGGCCCTCCTTTTGTTCTTCGGTATCTGGTTTTGTTCCTCGGGATCTGGTTTTCTTCCTCGGGCTCTGGTTTATTTACTCGGGCTCTGGTTTTGTTCCTCAAGCTGTGGTTTTGCTCCTCTAGCTCTGGTTGTCTTCCTCGGGCTCTGGTATTCTTCCTCGAGGGCTAGTTTTGTTCCTCGGGCTCTGGTTTTCTTCCTCGAGGGCTGGTTTTGTTCCCCGGGCTCTGGTTTTGTTCTTCCAGCTCTGCTTTAGCTCCTCGGGTTCTGGTTTGGCTCCACGGGTCTCGTTTTGTTCCTCGGGCCCACCATTTCTTCCTCGGTCTCTGGTTTTTTTCCTCGGGTTCTGATTTTCTTCCTCGGGCTCTGGTTTAATTTCTCGGGTTCTGGTTTTGTTCCTCGAGCTCTGGTTTAGTTCCATTGGCTCTGGTTTTGTTCCTCAGGCTCTGTTTTTTTTCCTCGGGCTCTGGTTTTGTTCCTCGGACTCTAGTATAATTCCACGGGCTCTGGTTTTTTTCCTCAGGGCCTCCTTTTGTTCTTCGCGATCTGGTTTTGTTCCTCAGGATCTAGTTTTGTTCCTCAGGCTCTGGTTTCTTTCCTCGGGAGCTCGTTTTGTTCCTCGAGCTGTGGTTTTGCTCCTCTAGCTCTGGTTGTCTTCCTCGGGCTCTGGTTTTCTTCCTCGGGCTCTGCTTTTCTTCCTCGAGGGCTAGTTTTGTTCCTTGGGGTCTGGTTTTATTCCTCGGGCCCTCCTTTTGTTCTTTGGGATCTGGTTTTCTTCTTCGGGACCTGTTTTTGTTCCTTGGGCTCTGGTTTCTTTCCTCGGGCTCTGGTTTTGTTCCTCGAGCTGTGGTTTTGCTCCTATAGCTCTGGTTGTCTTCCTCGGGCTCTGGTTTTCTTCCTCGGGCTCTGCTTTTCTTCCTCGAGGGCTAGTTTTGTTCCTTGGGGTCTGGTTTTTTTCCCCGGGCCCTCCTTTTGTTCTTCGGGATCTGGTTTCGTTCCTCGGGCTCTGGTTTCTTTCCTCGGGCTCTGGTTTTGTTCCTCGAGCTGTGGTTTTGCTCCTCTAGCTCTGGTTGTATTCCTTGGGCTCTGCTTTTCTTCTTCGGGCTCTGGTTTTCTTCCTCGAGGGCTGGTTTTGTTCCCCGGGCTCTGGTTTTGTCCTTCCAGCTCTGCTTTAGCTTCTCGGGCTCTGGTTTGGGTCCACGGGACTCGTTTTGTTCCTCAGGCCCACCATTTCTTCCTCGGGCTCTGGTATTGTTCCTCGGCCTCTTTTTTTTTTTCCTCTGCCCCTGCTTTTTTTTCTCGGACTCTGGTTTTGTTCCCCGGGCTCTGGTTTAATTCCACGGGCTCTGCTTTCGTACCTCAGGCTCTGGTTTTTTTCCTCGGGCTCTGGTTTTCTTCCTCGGACTCTAGTATAATTCCACAGGCTCTGGTTTTGTTCCTTGGGGCCTCCTTTTGTTCCTCGGGGTCTGGTTTTGTTCCTCGGGATCTGGTTTCGTTCCTCGGGCTCTGGTTTCTTTCCTCGGGCTCTGGTTTTGTTCTTCGAGCTGTGGTTTTGCTCCTCTAGCTCTGGTTGTCTTCCTCGGGCTCTGGTTTTCTTCCTCGGGCTCTGGTTTTCTTCCTCGAGGGCTAGTTTTGTTCCTCGGGCCCTCCTTTTTTTTCTTCGGGGTCTGGTTTTGTTCCTCGGGATCTGGTTTCGTTCCTCGGGCTCTGGTTTCTTTCCTCGGGAGCTCGTTTTGTTCCTCGAGCTGTGGTTTTGCTCCTCTAGCTCTGGTTGTCTTCCTCGGGCTCTGGTATTCTTCCTCGAGGGCTAGTTTTGTTCCTCGGGGTCTCGTTTTATTCCTCGGACCCTCCTTTTGTTCTTCGGGACCTGTTTTTGTTCCTTGGGCTCTGGTTTCTTTCCTCCGGCTCTGGTTTTGTTCCTCGAGCTGTGGTTTTGCTCCTCTAGCAGTACTTGTCTTCCTCGGGCTCTGCTTTTCTTGCTCGGGCTCTGGTTTTCTTCCTCGAGGGCTGGTTTTGTTGCCCGGGCTCTGGTTTTGTTCTTCCAGCTCTGCTTTAGCTCCTCGGGCTCTGGTTTGGTTCCACGGGTCTCGTTTTGTTCCTCGGGCCCACCATTTCTTCCTCGGTCTCTGGTTTTGTTCCTCGGGTTCTGGTGTTCTTCCTCGGGCTCTGGTTTAATTTCTCGGGTTCTGGTTTTGTTCCTCGAGCTCTGTTTTAGTTCCATTGGCTCTGGTTTTGTTCCTCAGGCTCTGGTTTTTTCCCTCGGGCTCTGGTTTTGTTCCTCGGACTCTAGTATAATTCCACGGGCTCTGGTTTTGTTCCTCGGGGCCTCCTTTTATTCTTCGCGATCTGGTTTTGTTCCTCGGGTTCTGGTTTTCTTCCTCGGGCTCTGGTTTAATTTCTCGGGTTCTGGTTTTGTTCCTCGAGCTCTGGTTTAGTTCCATTGGCTCTGGTTTTGTTCCTCAGGCTCTGGTTTTTTTCCTTGGGCTCTGGTTTTGTTCCTCGGACTCTAGTATAATTTCACGGGCTCTGGTTTTGTTCCTCGGGGCCTCCTTTTATTCTTCACGATCTGGTTTTGTTCCTCGGGATCTGGTTTTGTTCCTCGGGCTCTGGTTTCTTTCCTCGGGAGCTCGTTTTGTTCCTCGAGCTGGGGTTTTGCTCCTCTAGCTCTCGTTGTCTTCCTCAGGCTCTGGTTTTCTTCCTCGGCCTTTGCTTTTCTTCCTCGAGGGCTAGTTTTGTTCCTCGGGGTCTCGTTTTATTCCTCGGGCCCTCCTTTTGTTCTTCGCGATCTGGTTTTGTTCCTCAGGCTCTGGTTTTGTTCCTCGGGCTGTGGTTTTGCTCCTCTAGCTCTGGTTGTCTTCCTCGAGCTGTGGTTTTGCTCCTCTAGCTCTCGTTGTCTTCCTCGGGCTCTGGTTGTCTTCCTCGAGGGCTAGTTTTGTTCCTCGGGGTCTCGTTTTATTCCTCGGACCCTCCTTTTGTTCTTCGGGACCTATTTTTGTTCCTCGGGCTCTGGTTTCTTTCCTCCGGCTCTGGTTTTGTTCCTCGAGCTGTGGTTTTGCTCCTCTAGCAGTACTTGTCTTCCTCGGGCTCTGCTTTTCTTCCTCGGGCTCTGGTTTTCGTCCTCGAGGGCTGGTTTTGTTGCCCGGGCTCTGGTTTTGTTCTTCCAGCTCTGCTTTAGCTCCTCGGGCTCTGGTTTGTGTCCACGGGTCTCGTTTTGTTCCTCGGGCCCACCATTTCTTCCGCGGTTTCTGGTTTTGTTCCTCGGGCTCTGGTTTAATTTCTCGGGTTCTGGTTTTGTTCATCGAGCTCTGGTTTAGTTCCATTGGCTCTGGTTTTGTTCCTCAGGCTCTGGTTTTTTTCCTCGGGCTCTGGTTTTGTTCCTCGGACTCTAGTATAATTCCACGGGCTCTGGTTTTGTTCCTTGGGGCCTCCTTTTGTTCTTCGCGATCTGGTTTTGTTCCTCGGGATCTGGTTTTGTTCCTCGGGCTCTGGTTTCTTTCCTCGGGAGCTCGTTTTGTTCCTCGAGCTGTGGTTTTGCTCCTCTAGCTCTCGTTGTCTTCCTCGGGCTCTGGTTTTCTTCCTCGAGGGCTAGTTTTGTTCCTCGGGGTCTCGTTTTATTCCTCGGACCCTCCTTTTGTTCTTCGGGACCTGTTTTTGTTCCTTGGGCTCCGGTTTCTTTCCTCGGGCTCTGGTTTTGTTCCTCGAGCTGTGGTTTTGCTCCTCTAGCTCTGGTTGTCTTCCTCGGGCTCTGCTTTTCTTCCTCGGGCTCTGCTTTTCTTCCTCGAGGGCTGGTTTTGTTGCCCGGGCTCTGGTTTTGTTCTTCCAGCTCTGCTTTAGCTCCTCGGGCTCTGGTTTGGTTCCACGGGTCTCGTTTTGTTCCTCGGGCCCACCATTTCTTCCTCGGTCTCTGGTTTTGTTCCTCGGGTTCTGGTGTTCTTCCTCGGGCTCTGGTTTAATTTCTCGGGTTCTGGTTTTGTTCCTCGAGCTCTGTTTTAGTTCCATTGGCTCTGGTTTTGTTCCTCAGGCTCTGGTTTTTTCCCTCGGGCTCTGGTTTTGTTCCTCGGACTCTAGTATAATTCCACGGGCTCTGGTTTTGTTCCTCGGGGCCTCCTTTTATTCTTCGCGATCTGGTTTTGTTCCTCGGGATCTGGTTTTGTTCCTCGGGTTCTGGTTTTCTTCCTCGGGCTCTGGTTTAATTTCTCGGGTTCTGGTTTTGTTCCTCGAGCTCTGGTTTAGTTCCATTGGCTCTGGTTTTGTTCCTCAGGCTCTGGTTTTTTTCCTTGGGCTCTGGTTTTGTTCCTCGGACTCTAGTATAATTTCACGGGCTCTGGTTTTGTTCCTCGGGGCCTCCTTTTATTCTTCACGATCTGGTTTTGTTCCTCGGGATCTGGTTTTGTTCCTCGGGCTCTGGTTTCTTTCCTCGGGAGCTCGTTTTGTTCCTCGAGCTGGGGTTTTGCTCCTCTAGCTCTCGTTGTCTTCCTCAGGCTCTGGTTTTCTTCCTCGGCCTTTGCTTTTCTTCCTCGAGGGCTAGTTTTGTTCCTCGGGGTCTCGTTTTATTCCTCGGGCCCTCCTTTTGTTCTTCGCGATCTGGTTTTGTTCCTCAGGCTCTGGTTTTGTTCCTCGGGCTCTGGTTTTGCTCCTCTAGCTCTGGTTGTCTTCCTCGAGCTGTGGTTTTGCTCCTCTAGCTCTCGTTGTCTTCCTCGGGCTCTGGTTGTCTTCCTCGAGGGCTAGTTTTGTTCCTCGGGGTCTCGTTTTATTCCTCGGACCCTCCTTTTGTTCTTCGGGACCTATTTTTGTTCCTCGGGCTCTGGTTTCTTTCCTCCGGCTCTGGTTTTCTTCCTCGGGCTCTGGTTTTCGTCCTCGAGGGCTGGTTTTGTTGCCCGGGCTCTGGTTTTGTTCTTCCAGCTCTGCTTTAGCTCCTCGGGCTCTGGTTTGTGTCCACGGGTCTCGTTTTGTTCCTCGGGCCCACCATTTCTTCCGCGGTTTCTGGTTTTGTTCCTCGGGCTCTGGTTTAATTTCTCGGGTTCTGGTTTTGTTCCTCGAGCTCTGGTTTAGTTCCATTGGCTCTGGTTTTGTTCCTCAGGCTCTGGTTTTTTTCCTCGGGCTCTGGTTTTGTTCCTCGGACTCTAGTATAATTCCACGGGCTCTGGTTTTGTTCCTTGGGGCCTCCTTTTGTTCTTCGCGATCTGGTTTTGTTCCTCGGGATCTGGTTTTGTTCCTCGGGCTCTGGATTCTTTCCTCGGGAGCTCGTTTTGTTCCTCGAGCTGTGGTTTTGCTCCTCTAGCTCTCGTTGTCTTCCTCGGGCTCTGGTTTTCTTCCTCGAGGGCTAGTTTTGTTCCTCGGGGTCTCGTTTTATTCCTCGGACCCTCCTTTTGTTCTTCGGGACCTGTTTTTGTTCCTTGGGCTCCGGTTTCTTTCCTCGGGCTCTGGTTTTGTTCCTCGAGCTGTGGTTTTGCTCCTCTAGCTCTGGTTGTCTTCCTCGGGCTCTGCTTTTCTTCCTCGGGCTCTGCTTTTCTTCCTCGAGGGCTGGTTTTGTTCCCCGGGCTCTGCTTTTGTTCTTCCAGCTCTGCTTTAGCTCCTCGGGCTCTGGTTTGGGTCCACGGGTCTCGTTTTGTTCCTCGGGCCCACCATTTGTTCCTCCGTCTCTGGTTTTTTTTCCTCGGGTTCTGGTGTTCTTCCTCGGGCTCTGGTTTAATTTCTCGGGTTCTGGTTTTGTTCCTCGAGCTCTGGTTTAGTTCCATTGGCTCTGGTTTTGTTCCTCAGGCTCTGGTTTTTTTCCTCGGGCTCTGGTTTTGTTCCTCGGACTCTAGTATAATTCCACGGGCTCTTGTTTTGTTCCTCGGGCTCTGGTTTCTTTACTCGGGAGCTCGTTTTGTTCCTCGAGCTGTGGTTTTGCTCCTCTAGCTCTCGTTGTCTTCCTCGGGCTCTGGTTTTCTTCCTCGGGCTCTGCTTTTCTTCCTCGAGGGCTAGTTTTGTTCCTCGGGGTCTCGTTTTATTCCTCGGGCCCTCCTTTTGTTCTTCGAGATCTGGTTTTGTTCCTCAGGCTCTGGTTTTGTTCCTCGGGCTCTGGTTTTGCTCCTCTAGCTCTGGTTGTCTTCCTCAAGCTGTGGTTTTGCTCCTCTAGCTCTGGTTGTCTTCCTCGGGCTCTGCTTTTCTTCCTCGGGCTCTGGTTTTCGTCCTCGAGGGCTGGTTTTGTTGCCCGGGCTCTGGTTTTGTTCTTCCAGCTCTGCTTTAGCTCCTCGGGCTCTGGTTTGTTTCCACAGGTCTCGTTTTGTTCCTCGGGCCCACCATTTCTTCCGCGGTCTCTGGTGTTCTTCCTCGGGCTCTGGTTTAATTTCTCGGGTTCTGGTTTTGTTCCTCGAGCTCTGGTTTAGTTCCATTGGCTCTGGTTTTGTTCCTCAGGCTCTGGTTTTTTTCCTCGGGCTCTGGTTTTGTTCCTCGGACTCTAGTATAATTCCACGGGCTCTGGTTTTGTTCCTCGGGGCCTCCTTTTATTCTTCGCGATCTGGTTTTGTTCCTCGGGATCTGGTTTTGTTCCTCGGGCTCTGGTTTCTTTCCTCGGGAGCTCGTTTTGTTCCTCGAGCTGTTGTTTTGCTCCTCTAGCTCTGGTTGTCTTCCTCGGGCTCTGGTTTTCTTCCTCGGCCTTTGCTTTTCTTCCTCGAGGGCTAGTTTTGTTCTTCGGGCTCTGCTTTTATTCCTCGGGCCCTCCTTTTGTTCTTCGGGATCTGGTTTTGTTCCTCGGGCTCTGGTTTTGTTCCTCGGGCTCTGGTTTTGCTCCTCTAGCTCTGGTTGTCTTCCTCGAGCTGTGGTTTTGCTCCTCTAGCTCTCGTTGTCTTCCTCGGGCTCTGGTTTTCTTCCTCGAGGGCTAGTTTTGTTCCTCGGGGTCTCGTTTTATTCCTCGGACCCTCCTTTTGTTCTTCGGGACCTTTTTTTGTTCCTTGGGCTCTGGTTTCTTTCCTCCGGCTCTGGTTTTGTTCCTCGAGCTGTGGTTTTGCTCCTCTAGCTCTGGTTGTCTTCCTCGGGCTCTGCTTTTCTTCCTCGGGCTCTGGTTTTCGTCCTCGAGGGCTGGTTTTGTTGCCCGGGCTCTGGTTTTGTTCTTCCAGCTCTGCTTTAGCTCCTCGGGCTCTGGTTTGGGTCCACGGGTCTCGTTTTGTTCCTCGGGCACACCATTTCTTCCGCGGTCTCTGGTTTTGTTCCTCGGGCTCTGGTTTAATTTCTCGGGTTCTGGTTTTGTTCATCGAGCTCTGGTTTAGTTCCATTGGCTCTGGTTTTGTTCCTCAGGCTCTGTTTTTTTTCCTCGGGCTCTGGTTTTGTTCCTCGGACTCTAGTATAATTCCACGGGCTCTGGTTTTGTTCCTTGGGGCCTCCTTTTGTTCTTCGCGATCTGGTTTTGTTCCTCGGGATCTGGTTTTGTTCCTCGGGCTCTGGTTTCTTTCCTCGGGAGCTCGTTTTGTTCCTCGAGCTGTGGTTTTGCTCCTCTAGCTCTCGTTGTCTTCCTCGGGCTCTGGTTTTCTTCCTCGAGGGCTAGTTTTGTTCCCCGGGCTCTGGTTTTATTCCTCGGACCCTCCTTTTGTTCTTCGGGACCTGTTTTTGTTCCTTGGGCTCTGGTTTCTTTCCTCGGGATCTGGTTTTGCTCCTCGAGCTGTCGTTTTGCTCCTCTAGCTCTCCTTGTCTTCCTCGGGCTCTGCTTTTCTTCCTCGGGCTCTGCTTTTCTTCCTCGAGGGCTGGTTTTGTTGCCCGGGCTCTGGTTTTGTTCTTCCAGCTCTGCTTTAGCTCCTCGGGCTCTGGTTTGGGTCCACGGGTCTCGTTTTGTTCCTCGGGCCCACCATTTCTTCCTCGGTCTCTGGTTTTGTTCCTCGGGTTCTGGTGTTCTTCCTCGGGCTCTGGTTTAATTTCTCGGGTTCTGGTTTTGTTCCTCGAGCTCTGGTTTAGTTCCATTGGCTCTGGTTTTGTTCCTCAGGCTCTGGTTTTTTTCCTCGGGCTCTGGTTTTGTTCCTCGGACTCTAGTATAATTCCACGGTCTCTGGTTTTGTTCCTTGGGGCCTCCTTTTGTTCTTCGCGATCTGGTTTTGTTCCTCGGGATCTGGTTTTGTTCCTCGGGCTCTGGTTTCTTTCCTCGGGAGCTCGTTTTGTTCCTCGAGCTGGGGTTTTGCTCCTCTAGCTCTCGTTGTCTTCCTCGGGCTCTGGTTTTCTTCCTCGGGCTCTGCTTTTCTTCCTCGAGGGCTAGTTTTGTTCCTCGGGGTCTCGTTTTATTCCTCGGGCCCTCCTTTTGTTCTTCGCGATCTGGTTTTGTTCCTCAGGCTCTGGTTTTGTTCCTCGGGCTCTGGTTTTGCTCCTCTAGCTCTGGTTGTCTTCCTCGAGCTGTGGTTTTGCTCCTCTAGCTCTGGTTGTATTCCTTGGGCTCTGGTATTCTTCCTCGAGGGCTAGTTTTGTTCCTCGGGGTCTCGTTTTATTCCTCGGACCCTCCTTTTGTTCTTCGGGACCTGTTTTTGTTCCTTGGGCTCTGGTTTCTTTCCTCCGGCTCTGGTTTTGTTCCTCGAGCTGTGGTTTTGCTCCTCTAGCTCTGGTTGTCTTCCTCGGGCTCTGCTTTTCTTCCTCGGGCTCTGGTTTTCGTCCTCGAGGGCTGGTTTTGTTGCCCGGGCTCTGGTTTTGTTCTTCCAGCTCTGCTTTAGCTCCTCGGGCTCTGGTTTGTGTCCACAGGTCTCGTTTTGTTCCTCGGGCCCACCATTTCTTCCGCGGTCTCTGGTTTTGTTCCTCGGGCTCTGGTTTAATTTCTCGGGTTCTGGTTTTGTTCCTCGAGCTCTGGTTTAGTTCCATTGGCTCTGGTTTTATTCCTCAGGCTCTGTTTTTTTTCCTCGGGCTCTGGTTTTGTTCCTCGGACTCTAGTATAATTCCATGGGCTCTGGTTTTGTTCCTTGGGGCCTCCTTTTGTTCTTCGCGATCTGGTTTTGTTCCTCGGGATCTGGTTTTGTTCCTCGGGCTCTGGTTTCTTTCCTCGGGATCTGGTTTTGTTCCTCGGGCTCTGGTTTCTTTCCTCGGGAGCTCGTTTTGTTCCTCGAGCTGTGGTTTTGCTCCTCTAGCTCTCGTTGTCTTCCTCCGGCTCTGGTTTTCTTCCTCGAGGGCTAGTTTTGTTCCTCGGGGTCTCGTTTTATTCCTCGGACCCTCCTTTTGTTCTTCGGGACCTGTTTTTGTTCCTTGGGCTCCGGTTTCTTTCCTCGGGCTCTGGTTTTGTTCCTCGAGCTGTGGTTTTGCTCCTCTAGCTCTGGTTGTCTTCCTCGGGCTCTGCTTTTCTTCCTCGGGCTCTGCTTTTCTTCCTCGAGGGCTGGTTTTGTTCCCCGGGCTCTGCTTTTGTTCTTCCAGCTCTGCTTTAGCTCCTCGGGCTCTGGTTTGGGTCCACGGGTCTCGTTTTGTTCCTCGGGCCCACCATTTGTTCCTCCGTCTCTGGTTTTTTTTCCTCGGGTTCTGGTGTTCTTCCTCGGGCTCTGGTTTAATTTCTCGGGTTCTGGTTTTGTTCCTCGAGCTCTGTTTTAGTTCCATTGGCTCTGGTTTTGTTCCTCAGGCTCTGGTTTTTTTCCTCGGGCTCTGGTTTTGTTCCTCGGACTCTAGTATAATTCCACGGGCTCTTGTTTTGTTCCTCGGGCTCTGGTTTCTTTCCTCGGGAGCTCGTTTTGTTCCTCGAGCTGTGGTTTTGCTCCTCTAGCTCTCGTTGTCTTCCTCGGGCTCTGGTTTTCTTCCTCGGGCTCTGCTTTTCTTCCTCGAGGGCTAGTTTTGTTCCTCGGGGTCTCGTTTTATTCCTCGGGCCCTCCTTTTGTTCTTCGAGATCTGGTTTTGTTCCTCAGGCTCTGGTTTTGTTCCTCGGGCTCTGGTTTTGCTCCTCTAGCTCTGGTTGTCTTCCTCAAGCTGTGGTTTTGCTCCTCTAGCTCTCGTTGTCTTCCTCGGGCTCTGGTTTTCTTCCTCGAGGGCTGGTTTTGTTCCCCGGGCTCTGGTTTTGTTCTTCCAGCTCTGCTTTAGCTCCTCGGGCTCTGGTTTGTGTCCACGGGTCTCGTTTTGTTCCTCAGGCCCACCATTTCTTCCTCGGTCTCTGGTTTTGTTCCTCGGGTTCTGGTTTTCTTCCTCGGGCTCTGGTTTAATTTCTCGGGTTCTGATTTTGTTCCTCGAGCTCTGGTTTAGTTCCATTGGCTCTGGTTTTTTTCCTCAGGCTCTGTTTTTTTCCCTCGGGCTCTGGTTTTGTTCCTTGGACTCTAGTATAATTCCACGGGCTCTGGTTTTGTTCCTCGGGGCCTCCTTTTATTCTTCGCGATCTGGTTTTGTTCCTCGGGATCTGGTTTTGTTCCTCGGGCTCTGGTTTCTTTCCTCGGGAGCTCGTTTTGTTCCTCGAGCTGTTGTTTTGCTCCTCTAGCTCTGGTTGTCTTCCTCGGGCTCTGGTTTTCTTCCTCGGCCTTTGCTTTTCTTCCTCGAGGGCTAGTTTTGTTCTTCGGGCTCTGCTTTTATTCCTCGGGCCCTCCTTTTGTTCTTCGGGATCTGGTTTTGTTCCTCGGGCTCTGGTTTTGTTCCTCGGGCTCTGGTTTTGCTCCTCTAGCTCTGGTTGTCTTCCTCGAGCTGTGGTTTTGCTCCTCTAGCTCTCGTTGTCTTCCTCGGGCTCTGGTTTTCTTCCTCGAGGGCTAGTTTTGTTCCTCGGGGTCTCGTTTTATTCCTCGGACCCTCCTTTTGTTCTTCGGGACCTGTTTTTGTTCCTTGGGCTCTGGTTTCTTTCCTCCGGCTCTGGTTTTGTTCCTCGAGCTGTGGTTTTGCTCCTCTAGCTCTGGTTGTCTTCCTCGGGCTCTGCTTTTCTTCCTCGGGCTCTGGTTTTCGTCCTCGAGGGCTGGTTTTGTTGCCCGGGCTCTGGTTTTGTTCTTCCAGCTCTGCTTTAGCTCCTCGGGCTCTGGTTTGGGTCCACGGGTCTCGTTTTGTTCCTCGGGCCCACCATTTCTTCCGCGGTCTCTGGTTTTGTTCCTCGGGCTCTGGTTTAATTTCTCGGGTTCTGGTTTTGTTCATCGAGCTCTGGTTTAGTTCCATTGGCTCTGGTTTTGTTCCTCAGGCTCTGTTTTTTTTCCTCGGGCTCTGGTTTTGTTCCTCGGACTCTAGTATAATTCCACGGGCTCTGGTTTTGTTCCTTGGGGCCTCCTTTTGTTCTTCGCGATCTGGTTTTGTTCCTCGGGATCTGGTTTTGTTCCTCGGGCTCTGGTTTCTTTCCTCGGGAGCTCGTTTTGTTCCTCGAGCTGTGGTTTTGCTCCTCTAGCTCTCGTTGTCTTCCTCGGGCTCTGGTTTTCTTCCTCGAGGGCTAGTTTTGTTCCCCGGGCTCTGGTTTTATTCCTCGGACCCTCCTTTTGTTCTTCGGGACCTGTTTTTGTTCCTTGGGCTCTGGTTTCTTTCCTCGGGATCTGGTTTTGCTCCTCGAGCTGTCGTTTTGCTCCTCTAGCTCTCCTTGTCTTCCTCGGGCTCTGCTTTTCTTCCTCGGGCTCTGCTTTTCTTCCTCGAGGGCTGGTTTTGTTCCCCGGGCTCTGGTTTTGTTCTTCCAGCTCTGCTTTAGCTCCTCGGGCTCTGGTTTGGGTCCACGGGTCTCGTTTTGTTCCTCGGGCCCACCATTTCTTCCTCGGTCTCTGGTTTTGTTCCTCGGGTTCTGGTGTTCTTCCTCGGGCTCTGGTTTAATTTCTCGGGTTCTGGTTTTGTTCCTCGAGCTCTGGTTTAGTTCCATTGGCTCTGGTTTTGTTCCTCAGGCTCTGGTTTTTTTCCTCGGGCTCTGGTTTTGTTCCTCGGACTCTAGTATAATTCCACGGGCTCTGGTTTTGTTCCTTGGGGCCTCCTTTTGTTCTTCGCGATCTGGTTTTGTTCCTCGGGATCTGGTTTTGTTCCTCGGGCTCTGGTTTCTTTCCTCGGGAGCTCGTTTTGTTCCTCGAGCTGGGGTTTTGCTCCTCTAGCTCTCGTTGTCTTCCTCGGGCTCTGGTTTTCTTCCTCGGGCTCTGCTTTTCTTCCTCGAGGGCTAGTTTTGTTCCTCGGGGTCTGGTTTTATTCCTCGGGCCCTCCTTTTGTTCTTCGCGATCTGGTTTTGTTCCTCAGGCTCTGGTTTTGTTCCTCGGGCTCTGGTTTTGCTCCTCTAGCTCTGGTTGTCTTCCTCGAGCTGTGGTTTTGCTCCTCTAGCTCTGGTTGTATTCCTTGGGCTCTGGTATTCTTCCTCGAGGGCTAGTTTTGTTCCTCGGGGTCTCGTTTTATTCCTCGGACCCTCCTTTTGTTCTTCGGGACCTGTTTTTGTTCCTTGGGCTCTGGTTTCTTTCCTCCGGCTCTGGTTTTGTTCCTCGAGCTGTGGTTTTGCTCCTCTAGCTCTGGTTGTCTTCCTCGGGCTCTGCTTTTCTTCCTCGGGCTCTGGTTTTCGTCCTCGAGGGCTGGTTTTGTTGCCCGGGCTCTGGTTTTGTTCTTCCAGCTCTGCTTTAGCTCCTCGGGCTCTGGTTTGTGTCCACGGGTCTCGTTTTGTTCCTCGGGCCCACCATTTCTTCCGCGGTCTCTGGTTTTGTTCCTCGGGCTCTGGTTTAATTTCTCGGGTTCTGGTTTTGTTCCTCGAGCTCTGTTTTAGTTCCATTGGCTCTGGTTTTGTTCCTCAGGCTCTGGTTTTTTTCCTCGGGCTCTGGTTTTGTTGCTCGGACTCTAGTATAATTCCACGGGCTCTGGTTTTGTTCCTTGGGGCCTCCTTTTGTTCTTCGCGATCTGGTTTTGTTCCTCGGGATCTGGTTTTGTTCCTCGGGCTCTGGTTTCTTTCCTCGGGAGCTCGTTTTGTTCCTCGAGCTGTGGTTTTGCTCCTCTAGCTCTCGTTGTCTTCCTCGGGCTCTGGTTTTCTTCCTCGAGGGCTAGTTTTGTTCCTCGGGCTCTGGTTTTATTCCTCGGACCCTCCTTTTGTTCTTCGGGACCTGTTTTTGTTCCTTGGGCTCTGGTTTCTTTCCTCGGGATCTGGTTTTGCTCCTCGAGCTGTGGTTTTGCTCCTCTAGCTCTCCTTGTCTTCCTCGGGCTCTGCTTTTCTTCCTCGGGCTCTGCTTTTCTTCCTCGAGGGCTAGTTTTGTTTCTCGGGGTCTCGTTCTATTCCTCAGGCCCTCCTTTTGTTCTTCGAGATCTGGTTTTGTTCCTCAGGCTCTGGTTTTGTTTCTCGGGCTCTGGTTTTGCTCCTCTAGCTCTGGTTGTCTTCCACGAGCTGTGGTTTTGCTCCTCTAGCTCTGGTTGTCTTCCTCGGGCTCTGCTTTTCTTCCTCAGGCTCTGCTTTTCTTCCTCGAGGGCTGGTTTTGTTCCCCGGGCTCTGGTTTTGTCCTTCCAGCTCTGCTTTAGCTCCTCGGGCTCTGGTTTGGGTCCACGGGACTCGTTTTGTTCCTCGGGCCCAACATTTCTTCCTCGGTCTCTGGTTTTGTTCCTCGGGTTCTGGTGTTCTTCCTCGGGCACTGGTTTAATTTCTCGGGTTCTGGTTTTGTTCCTCGAGCTCTGGTTTATTTCCATTGGCTCTGGTTTTGTTCCTCAGGCTCTGGTTTTTTTCCTCGGGCTCTGGTGTTGTTCCTCGGACTCTAGTATAATTCCACGGGCTCTGGTTTTGTTCCTTGGGGCCTCCTTTTCTTCTTCGCGATCTGGTTTTGTTCCTCGGGCTCTGGTTTCTTTCCTCGGGCTCTGGTTTTGTTCCTCGAGCTGTGGTTTTGCTCCTCTAGCTCTGGTTGTCTTCCTTGGGCTCTGGTTTTCTTCCTCGAGGGCTAGTTTTGTTCCTCGGGGTCTCGTTTTATTCCTCGGACCCTCCTTTTGTTCTTCGGGACCTATTTTTGTTCCTCGGGCTCTGGTTTCGTTCCTCGGGCTCTGGTTTTGTTCCTCGAGCTGTGGTTTTGCTCCTCTAGCTCTGGTTGTCTTCCTCGGGCTCTCCTTTTCTTCCTCGGGCTCTGCTTTTCTTCCTCGAGGGCTGGTTTTGTTCCCCGGGGTCTGGTTTTGTCCTTCCAGCTCTGCTTTAGCTTCTCGGGCTCTGGTTTGGGTCCACGGGACTCGTTTTGTTCCTCGGGCCCACCATTTCTTCCTCGGTCTCTGGTTTTGTTCCTCGGGTTCTGGTGTTCTTCCTCGGGCTCTGGTTTAATTTCTCGGGTTCTGGTTTTGTTCCTCGAGTCTGGTTTAGTTCCATTGGCTCTGGTTTTGTTCCACAGGCTCTGGTTTTTTTCCTCGGGCTCTGGTTTTGTTCCTCGGACTCTGGTTTAGTTCCATGGGCTCTGCTTTTGTTCCTCAGGCTCTGGTTGTTTTCCTCGGGCTCTGGTGTTGTTCCTCGGACTCTATTATAATTCCACGGGCTCTGGTTTTGTTCCTTGGGGCCTGCTTTTCTTCTTCGCGATCTGGTTTTGTTCTCGGGCTCTGGTTTCTTTCCTCGGGAGCTCGTTTTGTTCCTCGAGCTGTGGTTTTGCTCCTCTAGCTCTCGTTGTCTTCCTCGGGCTCTGGTTTTCTTCCTCGGGCTCTACTTTTCTTCCTCGAGGACCAGTTTTGTTCCTCGGGGTCTCGTTTTATTCCTCGGACCCTCCTTTTATTCTTCGGGACCTGTTTTTGTTCCTTGGGCTCTGGTTTCGTTCCTCGGGCTCTGGTTTTGTTCCTCGAGCTGTGGTTTTGCTCCTCTAGCTCTGGTTGTCTTCCTCGGGCTCTGGTTTTCTTCCTCGGGCTCTGCTTTTCTTCCTCGAGGGCTGGTTTTGTTCCCCGGGCTCTGGTTTTGTTCTTCCAGCTCTGCTTTAGCTCCTCGGGCTCTGGTTTGGGTCCATGGGTCTCGTTTTGTTCCTCGGGCCCACCATTTCTTCCTCGGTCTCTGGTTTTGTTCCTCGGGCTCTGGTTTTATTCCTCGGACCCTCCTTTTGTTCTTCGGGACCTGTTTTTGTTCCTTGGGCTCCGGTTTCTTTCCTCGGGCTCTGGTTTTGTTCCTCGAGCTGTGGTTTTGCTCCTCTAGCTCTGGTTGTCTTCATCGGGCTCTGGTTTTCTTCCTCGAGGGCTAATTCTGTTCCTCGGGCACTGTTTTTTTTCCTCGGGCCCTCCTTTTGTTCTTCGGGATCTGGTTTTGTTCCTCGGGATCTGGTTTCGTTCCTCAGGCTCTGGTTTCTTTCCTCGGGCTCTGGTTTTGTTCCTCGGACTCTAGTATAATTCCACGGGCTCTGGTTTTGTTCCTTGGGGCCTCCTTTTGTTCTTCGCGATCTGGTTTTGTTCCTCGGGATCTGGTTTTGTTCCTCGGGCTCTGGTTTCTTTCCTCGGGAGCTCGTTTTGTTCCTCGAGCTGTGGTTTTGCTCCTCTAGCTCTGGTTGTCTTCCTCGGGCTCTGGTTTTCTTCGTCAGGCTCTGCTTTTCTTCCTCGAGGGCTAGTTTTGTTCGTCGGGCTCTGGTTTTATTCCTCGGGCCCTCCTTTTGTTCTTCAGGATCTGGTTTTGTTCCTCGGGCTCTGGTTTTCTTCCTCAGGCTCTGTTTTTTTTCCTCGGCCTCTGGTTTTGTTCCTCGAGCTGTGGTTTTGCTCCTCTAGCTCTGGTTGTCTTCCTCGGGCTCTGGTTTTCTTCCTCAAGGGCTAGTTTTATTCCTCGGGGTCTCGTTTTTTTCCTCGGGCCCTCCTTTTGTTCTTCGGGATCTGGTTTTGTTCCTCGGGCTCTGGTTTCTTTCCTCGGGCTCTGGTTTTGTTCCTCGAGCTGTGGTTTTGCTCCTCTAGCTCTGGTTGTCTTCCTCGGGCTCTGCTTTTCTTCCTCGGGCTCTGCTTTTCTTCCTCGAGGGCTAGTTTTTTTCCTCGGGCTCTGCTTTTATTCCTCGGGCCCTCCTTTTGTTCTTCGGGA
The DNA here is from genome assembly GCF_964195595.1 of Calonectris borealis. Taxonomy (NCBI): domain Eukaryota; kingdom Metazoa; phylum Chordata; class Aves; order Procellariiformes; family Procellariidae; genus Calonectris; species Calonectris borealis. Next base: position 769,227 of record NC_134326.1, read on the forward strand.
TCTGGTTTTGTTTCTCGGGCTCTGGTTTTCTTCCTCGGGCTCTTGTTTTGCTTCTCTAGCTCTGGTTTTGTTCCTCGAGCTGTGGTTTTGCTCCTCTAGCTCTGGTTGTCTTCCTCGGGTTCTGGTTTTCTTCCTCGGGCTCTGCTTTTCTTCCTCGAGGGCTAGTTTTGTTCCTCGGGGTCTCGTTTTATTCCTCGGGCCCTCCTTTTGTTCTTCGGGATCTGGTTTTGTTCCTCGGGCTCTGGTTTCGTTCCTCGGGCTCTGGTTTTGCTCCTCTAGCTCTGGTTGTCTTCCTCGAGCTGTGGTTTTGCTCCTCTAGCTCTCATTGTCTTCCTCGGGCTCTGGTTTTCTTCCTCCAGGGCTGGTTTTGATCCCCAGGCTCTGCTTTTTTTCTTCCAGCTCTGCTTTAGCTCCTCGGGCTCTGGTTTGGTCCACGGGTCTCTTTTTGTTCCTCGGGCCCACCATTTGTTCCTCCGTCTCTGGTTTTGTTCCTCGGGTTCTGGTGTTCTTCCTCGGGCTCTGGTTTAATTTCTCGGGTTCTGGTTTTGTTCCTCGAGGGCTGGTTTAGTTCCATTGGCTCTGGTTTTCTTCCTCAGGCTCTGTTATTTTTCCTCGGGCTCTGGTTTTGTTCCTCGGACTCTAGTATAATTCCACGGGCTCTGGTTTTGTTCCTTGGGGCCTCCTTTTGTTCTTCGCGATCTGGTTTTGTTCCTCGGGATCTGGTTTTGTTCCTCGGGCTCTGGTTTCTTTCCTCGGGAGCTCGTTTTGTTCCTCGAGCTGTGGTTTTGCTCCTCTAGCTCTCGTTGTCTTCCTCGGGCTCTGGTTGTCTTCCTCGGGCTCTGCTTTTCTTCCTCGAGGGCTAGTTTTGTTCCTCGGGGTCTGGTTTTATTCCTCGGGCCCTCCTTTTGTTCTTCGGGATCTGGTTTTGTTCCTCGGGCTCTGGTTTTCTTTCTCGGGCTCTGGTTTTTTTCCTCGGGCTCTGGTTTTGTTCCTCAAGCTGTGGTTTTGCTCCTCTAGCTCTGGTTGTCTTCCTCGGGCTCTGGTTTTCTTCCTCGAGGGCTAGTTTTATTCCTCGGGGTCTCGTTTTTTTCCTCGGGCCCTCCTTTTGTTCTTCGGGATCTGGTTTTGTTCCTCGGGCTCTGGTTTTCTTCCTCGGGCTCTGGTTTCTTTCCTCGGGCTCTGGTTTTGTTCCTCGAGCTGTGGTTTTGCTCCTCTAGCTCTGGTTGTCTTCCTCGGGCTCTGCTTTTGTTCCTCGGGCTCTGGTTTTCTTCCTCGAGGGCTGGTTTTGTTGCCCAGGCTCTGGTTTTGTTCGTCCAGCTCTGCTTTAGCTCCTCGGGCTCTGGTTTGGGTCCACGGGTCTCGTTTTGTTCCTCAGGCCCACCATTTCTTCCTTGGTCTCTGGTTTTGTTCCTTGGGCTCTGGTTTTCTTCCTCGGGCTCTGGTATTGTTCCTCGGCCTCTTTTTTTGTTCCTCTGCCCCTGCTTTTTTTTCTCGGCCTCTGGTTTTTTTCCCCAGGCTCTGGTTTAGTTCCATGGGCTCTGCTTTTTTTACTCAGGCTCTGGTTGTTTTCCTTGGGCTCTGGTGTTGTTCCTCGGACTCTAGTATAATTCCACGGGCTCTGGTTTTGTTCCTTGGGGCCTCCTTTTGTTCTTCGCGATCTGGTTTTGTTCCTCGGGCTCTGGTTTTCTTCCTCGGGCTCTGGTTTCTTTCCTCGGGAGCTCGTTTTGTTCCTCGAGCTGTGGTTTTGCTCCTCTAGCTCTCGTTGTCTTCCTCGGGCTCTGGTTTTCTTCCTCGGGCTCTGCTTTTCTTCCTCGAGGGCTAGTTTTGTTCCTCGGGGTCTGGTTTTATTCCTCGGACCCTCCTTTTTTTCTTCGGGATCTGTTTTTGTTCCTTGGGCTCTGGTTTTGTTCCTCGGGCTCTGGTTTTGCTCCTCTAACTCTGGTTGTCTTCCTCGAGCTGTGGTTTTGCTCCTCTAGCTCTCGCTGTCTTCCTCGCGCTCTCGTTTTCTTCCTCGAGGGCTGGTTTTGATCCCCGGGCTCTGCTTTTGTTCTTCCAGCTCTGCTTTAGCTCCTCGGGCTCTGGTTTGGGTCCACGGGTCTCGTTTTGTTCCTCGGGCCCACCATTTGTTCCTCCGTCTCTGGTTTTGTTCCTCGGCTTCTGGTGTTCTTCCTCAGGCTCTGGTTTAATTTCTCGAGTTCTGGTTTTGTTCCTCGAGCTCTGGTTTAGTTCCATTGGCTCTGGTTTTGTTCCTCAGGCTCTGGTTTTTTTCCTCGGGCTCTGGTTTTGTTCCTCGGACTCTAGTATAATTCCACGGGCTCTGGTTTTGTTCCTCGGGGCCTCCTTTTGTTCTTCGCGATCTGGTTTTGTTCCTCGGGATCTGGTTTTGTTCCTCGGGCTCTGGTTTCTTTCCTCGGGAGCTCGTTTTGTTCCTCGAGCTGGGGTTTTGCTCCTCTAGCTCTCATTGTCTTCCTCGGGCTCTGGTTTTCTTCCTCGGGCTCTGCTTTTCTTCCTCGAGGGCTAGTTTTGTTCCTCGGGCTCTGGTTTTATTCCTCGGGCCCTCCTTTTGTTCTTCGGGATCTGGTTTTGTTCCTCGGGCTCTGGTTTTCTTTCTCGGGCTCTGTTTTTTTTCCTCGGGCTCTGGTTTTGTTCCTCAAGCTGTGGTTTTGCTCCTCTAGCTCTGGTTGTCTTCCTCGGGCTCTGGTTTTCTTCCTCGAGGGCTAGTTTTATTCCTCGGGGTCTCGTTTTTTTCCTCGGGCCCTCCTTTTGTTCTTCGGGATCTGGTTTTGTTCCTCGGGCTCTGGTTTTCTTCCTCGAGGGCTGGTTTTGTTGCCTGGGCTCTGGTTTTGTTCGTCCAGCTCTGCTTTAGCTCCTCGGGCTCTGGTTTGGGTCCACGGGTCTCGTTTTGTTCCTCAGGCCCACCATTTCTTCCTTGGTCTCTGGTTTTGTTCCTTGGGCTCTGGTTTTCTTCCTCGGGCTCTGGTATTGTTCCTCGGCCTCTTTTTTTGTTCCTCTGCCCCTGCTTTTTTTTCTCGGCCTCTGGTTTTGTTCCCCAGGCTCTGGTTTAGTTCCATGGGCTCTGCTTTTTTTCCTCAGGCTCTGGTTGTTTTCCTCGGGTTCTGGTGTTGTTCCTCGGACTCTAGTACAATTCCACGGGCTCTGGTTTTGTTCCTTGGGGCCTCCTTTTGTTCTTCGCGATCTGGTTTTGTTCCTCGGGCTCTGGTTTTCTTCCTCGGGCTCTTGTTTTCTTCCTCGACGGCTGGTTTTGTTCCCCGGGTTCTGGTTTTGTTCTTCCAGCTCTGCTTTAGCTCCTCGGGCTCTGGTTTGGGTCCACGGGTCTCGTTTTGTTCCTCAGGCCCACCATTTCTTCCTCGGTCTCTGGTTTTGTTCCTCGGGCTCTGGTTTTCTTCCTCGGGCTCTGGTTTCTTTCCTCGGGAGCTCGTTTTGTTCCTCGAGCTGTGGTTTTGCTCCTCTAGCTCTCGTTGTCTTCCTCGGGCTCTGGTTTTCTTCCTCGGGCTCTGCTTTTCTTCCTCGAGGGCTAGTTTTGTTCCTCGGGGTCTGGTTTTATTCCTCGGACCCTCCTTTTTTTCTTCGGGATCTGTTTTTGTTCCTTGGGCTCTGGTTTTGTTCCTCGGGCTCTGGTTTTGCTCCTCTAACTCTGGTTGTCTTCCTCGAGCTGTGGTTTTGCTCCTCTAGCTCTCGCTGTCTTCCTCGCGCTCTCGTTTTCTTCCTCGAGGGCTGGTTTTGATCCCCGGGCTCTGCTTTTGTTCTTCCAGCTCTGCTTTAGCTCCTCGGGCTCTGGTTTGGGTCCACGGGTCTCGTTTTGTTCCTCGGGCCCACCATTTGTTCCTCCGTCTCTGGTTTTGTTCCTCGGCTTCTGGTGTTCTTCCTCAGGCTCTGGTTTAATTTCTCGAGTTCTGGTTTTGTTCCTCGAGCTCTGGTTTAGTTCCATTGGCTCTGGTTTTGTTCCTCAGGCTCTGGTTTTTTTCCTCGGGCTCTGGTTTTGTTCCTCGGACTCTAGTATAATTCCACGGGCTCTGGTTTTGTTCCTCGGGGCCTCCTTTTGTTCTTCGCGATCTGGTTTTGTTCCTCGGGATCTGGTTTTGTTCCTCGGGCTCTGGTTTCTTTCCTCGGGAGCTCGTTTTGTTCCTCGAGCTGGGGTTTTGCTCCTCTAGCTCTCATTGTCTTCCTCGGGCTCTGGTTTTCTTCCTCGGGCTCTGCTTTTCTTCCTCGAGGGCTAGTTTTGTTCCTCGGGCTCTGGTTTTATTCCTCGGGCCCTCCTTTTGTTCTTCGGGATCTGGTTTTGTTCCTCGGGCTCTGGTTTTCTTTCTCGGGCTCTGTTTTTTTTCCTCGGGCTCTGGTTTTGTTCCTCAAGCTGTGGTTTTGCTCCTCTAGCTCTGGTTGTCTTCCTCGGGCTCTGGTTTTCTTCCTCGAGGGCTAGTTTTATTCCTCGGGGTCTCGTTTTTTTCCTCGGGCCCTCCTTTTGTTCTTCGGGATCTGGTTTTGTTCCTCGGGCTCTGGTTTTCTTCCTCGAGGGCTGGTTTTGTTGCCTGGGCTCTGGTTTTGTTCGTCCAGCTCTGCTTTAGCTCCTCGGGCTCTGGTTTGGGTCCACGGGTCTCGTTTTGTTCCTCAGGCCCACCATTTCTTCCTTGGTCTCTGGTTTTGTTCCTTGGGCTCTGGTTTTCTTCCTCGGGCTCTGGTATTGTTCCTCGGCCTCTTTTTTTGTTCCTCTGCCCCTGCTTTTTTTTCTCGGCCTCTGGTTTTGTTCCCCAGGCTCTGGTTTAGTTCCATGGGCTCTGCTTTTTTTCCTCAGGCTCTGGTTGTTTTCCTCGGGTTCTGGTGTTGTTCCTCGGACTCTAGTACAATTCCACGGGCTCTGGTTTTGTTCCTTGGGGCCTCCTTTTGTTCTTCGCGATCTGGTTTTGTTCCTCGGGCTCTGGTTTTCTTCCTCGGGCTCTTGTTTTCTTCCTCGACGGCTGGTTTTGTTCCCCGGGTTCTGGTTTTGTTCTTCCAGCTCTGCTTTAGCTCCTCGGGCTCTGGTTTGGGTCCACGGGTCTCGTTTTGTTCCTCAGGCCCACCATTTCTTCCTCGGTCTCTGGTTTTGTTCCTCGGGCTCTGGTTTTCTTCCTCGGGCTCTGGTTTTGTTCCTCGGGCCCTCCTTTTGTTCTTCGCTATCTGGTTTTGTTCCTCGGGCTCTGGTTTCTTTCCTCGGGCTCTGCTTTTGCTCCTCTAGCTCTGGTTGTCTTCCTCGAGCTGTGGTTTTGCTCCTCTAGCTCTCATTGTCTTCCTCGGGCTCTGGTTTTCTTCCTCGAGGGCTGGTTTCGTTCCCCGGGCTCTGGTTTTGTCCTTCCAGCTCTGCTTTAGCTCCTCGGGCTCTGGTTTGGGTCCACGGGACTCGTTTTGTTCCTCGGGCCCAACATTTCTTCCTCGGTGTCTGGTTTTGTTCCTCGGGTTCTGGTATTCTTCCTTGGGCTCTGGTTTAATTTCTCGGGTTCTGGTTTTGTTCCTCGAGCTCTGGTTTAGTTCCATTGGCTCTGGTTTTGTTCCTCAGGCTCTGGTTTTTTTCCTCGGGCTCTGGTTTTGTTCCTCGGACTCTGGTTTAGTTCCATGGGCTCTGGTTTTGTTCCTCAGGCTCTGGTTGTTTTCCTCGGGCTCTGGTGTTGTTCCTCGGACTCTAGTATAATTCCACGGGCTCTGGTTTTGTTCCTTGGGGCCTCCTTTTCTTCTTCGCGATCTGGTTTTGTTCCTCGGGCTCTGGTTTCTTTCCTCGGGCTCTGGTTTTGTTCCTCGAGCTGTTGTTTTGCTCCTCTAGCTCTGGTTGTCTTCCTCGGGCTCTGGTTTTCTTCCTCGAGGGCTAGTTTTGTTCCTCGGGGTCTCGTTTTATTCCTCGGACCCTCCTTTTGTTCTTCGGGACCTATTTTTGTTCCTCGGGCTCTGGTTTCGTTCCTCGGGCTCTGGTTTTGTTCCTCGAGCTGTGGTTTTGCTCCTCTAGCTCTGGTTGTCTTCCTCGGGCTCTGCTTTTCTTCCTCGGGCTCTGCTTTTCTTCCTCGAGGGCTGGTTTTGTTGCCCGGGCTCTGGTTTTGTTCTTCCAGCTCTGCTTTAGCTCCTCGGGCTCTGGTTTGGGTCCATGGGTCTCGTTTTGTTCCTCGGGCACACCATTTCTTCCTCGGTCTCTGGTTTTGTTCCTCGGGCTCTGGTTTTATTCCTCGGACCCTCCTTTTGTTCTTCGGGATCTGGTTTTGTTCCTTGGGCTCCGGTTTCTTTCCTCGGGCTCTGGTTTTGTTCCTCGAGCTGTGGTTTTGCTCCTCTAGCTCTGGTTGTCTTCATCGGGCTCTGGTTTTCTTCCTCGAGGGCTAATTCTGTTCCTCGGGCACTGTTTTTTTTCCTCGGGCCCTCCTTTTGTTCTTCGCGATCTGGTTTTGTTCCTCGGGATCTGGTTTTGTTCTTCCAGCTCTGCTTTAACTCCTCGGGCTCTGGTTTGGGTCCACGGGTCTCGTTTTGTTCCTCAGGCCCACCATTTGTTCCTCGGTCTCTGGTTTTGTTCCTCGGGTTCTGGTTTTCGTCCTCGGGCTCTGGTTTAATTTCTCGGGTTCTGGTTTTGTTCCTCGAGCTCTGTTTTAGTTGTATTGGCTCTGGTTTTGTTCCTCAGGCTCTGGTTTTTTTCCTCGGGCACTGGTTTTGTTCCTCGGACTCTAGTATAATTCCCCGGGCTCTGGTTTTGTTCCTTGGGGCCTCCTTTTGCTCTTCGCGATCTGATTTTGTTCCTCGGGCTCTGGTTTCATTCCTCGGGCTCTGGTTTCTTTCCTCGGGCTCTGGTTTTGTTCCTCGAGCTGTGGTTTTGCTCCTCTAGATCTGGTTGTCTTCCTCGGGCTCTGGTTTTCTTCCTCGGGCTCTGCTTTTCTTCCTCGAGGGCTAGTTTTGTTCCTCGGGGTCTCGTTTTATTCCTCGGGCCCTCCTTTTGTTCTTCGCGATCTGGTTTTGTTCCTCGGGCTCTGGTTTCGTTCCTCGGGCTCTGGTTTTGCTCCTCTAGCTCTCGTTGTCTTCCTCGGGCTCTGGTTTTGTTCTTCGTGATCTGGTTTTGATCCCCGGGCTCTGCTTTTGTTCTTCCAGCTCTGCTTTAGCTCCTCGGGCTCTGGTTTGGGTCCACGGGTCTCGTTTTGTTCCTCGGGCCCACCATTTGTTCCTCCGTCTCTGGTTTTCTTCCTCGGCTTCTGGTGTTTTTCCTTGGGCTCTGGTTTAATTTCTCGGGTTCTGGTTTTGTTCCTCGAGCTCTGGTTTAGTTCCATTGGCTCTGGTTTTGTTCCTCAGGCTCTGGTTTTTTTCCTCGGGCTCTGGTTTTGTTCCTCGGACTCTAGTATAATTCCACGGGCTCTTGTTTTGTTCCTTGGGGCCTCCTTTTGTTCTTCGCGATCTGGTTTTGTTCCTCGGGATCTGGTTTTGTTCCTCGGGCTCTGGTTTCTTTCCTCGGGAGCTCGTTTTGTTCCTCGAGCTGTGGTTTTGCTCCTCTAGCTCTGGTTGTCTTCCTCGGGCTCTGGTTTTCTTCGTCAGGCTCTGCTTTTCTTCCTCGAGGGCTAGTTTTGTTCCTCGGGCTCTGGTTTTATTCCTCGGGCCCTCCTTTTGTTCTTCAGGATCTGGTTTTGTTCCTCGGGCTCTGGTTTTCTTCCTCAGGCTCTGTTTTTTTTCCTCGGGCTCTGGTTTTGTTCCTCGAGCTGTGGTTTTGCTCCTCTAGCTCTGGTTGTCTTCCTCGGGCTCTGGTTTTCTTCCTCAAGGGCTAGTTTTATTCCTCGGGGTCTCGTTTTTTTCCTCGGGCCCTCCTTTTGTTCTTCGGGATCTGGTTTTCTTCCTCGGGCTCTGGTTTCTTTCCTCGGGCTCTGGTTTTGTTCCTCGAGCTGGGGTTTTGCTCCTCTAGCTCTGGTTGTCTTCCTCGGGTTCTGGTTTTCTTCCTCGGGCTCTGCTTTTCTTCCTCGAGGGCTAGTTTTGTTCCTCGGGGTCTCGTTTTATTCCTCGGGCCCTCCTTTTGTTCTTCGGGATCTGGTTTTGTTCTTCGGGCTCTGGTTTCGTTCCTCGGGCTCTGGTTTCGTTCCTCGGGCTCTGGTTTTGCTCCTCTAACTCTGGTTGTCTTCCTCGAGCTGTGGTTTTGCTCCTCTAGCTCTCATTGTCTTCCTCGGGCTCTGGTTTTCTTCCTCCAGGGCTGGTTTTGATCCCCGGGCTCTGCTTTTGTTCTTCCAGCTCTGCTTTAGCTCCTCGGGCTCTGGTTTGGTCCACGGGTCTCTTTTTGTTCCTCGGGCCCACCATTTGTTCCTCCGTGTCTGGTTTTGTTCCTCGGGTTCTGGTGTTCTTCCTCGGGCTCTGGTTTAATTTCTCGGGTTCTGGTTTTGTTCCTCGAGCTCTGGTTTAGTTCCATTGGCTCTGGTTTTCTTCCTCAGGCTCTGTTTTTTTTCCTCGGGCTCTGGTTTTGTTCCTCGGACTCTAGTATAATTCCACGGGCTCTGGTTTTGTTCCTTGGGGCCTCCTTTTGTTCTTCGCGATCTGGTTTTGTTCCTCGGGATCTGGTTTTGTTCCTCGGGCTCTGGTTTCTTTCCTCGGGAGCTCGTTTTGTTCCTCGAGCTGTGGTTTTGCTCCTCTAGCTCTTGTTGTCTTCCTCGGGCTCTGGTTGTCTTCCTCGGGCTCTGCTTTTCTTCCTCGAGGGCTAGTTTTGTTCCTCGGGGTCTGGTTTTATTCCTCGGGCCCTCCTTTTGTTCTTCGGGATCTGGTTTTGTTCCTCGGGCTCTGGTTTTCTTTCTCGGGCTCTGGTTTTTTTCCTCGGGCTCTGGTTTTGTTCCTCAAGCTGTGGTTTTGCTCCTCTAGCTCTGGTTGTCTTCCTCGGGCTCTGGTTTTCTTCCTCGAGGGCTAGTTTTATTCCTCGGGGTCTCGTTTTTTTCCTCGGGCCCTCCTTTTGTTCTTCGGGATCTGGTTTTGTTCCTCGGGCTCTGGTTTTCTTCCTCGGGCTCTGGTTTCTTTCCTCGGGAGCTCGTTTTGTTCCTCGAGCTGTGGTTTTGCTCCTCTAGCTCTGGTTGTCTTCCTCGGGCTCTGGTTTTCTTCCTCGGGCTCTGGTTTTCTTCCTCGACGGCTGGTTTTGTTCCCCGGGTTCTGGTTTTGTTCTTCCAGCTCTGCTTTAGCTCCTCGGGCTCTGGTTTGGGTCCACGGGTCTCGTTTTGTTCCTCAGGCCCACCATTTCTTCCTCGGTCTCTGGTTTTGTTCCTCGGGCTCTGGTTTTCTTCCTCGGGCTCTGGTTTTGTTCCTCGGGCCCTCCTTTTGTTCTTCGCTATCTGGTTTTGTTCCTCGGGCTCTGGTTTCGTTCCTCGGGCTCTGGTTTTGCTCCTCTAGCTCTGGTTGTCTTCCTCGAGCTGTGGTTTTGCTCCTCCAGCTCTCATTGTCTTCCTCGGGCTCTGGTTTCTTTCCTCGGGAGCTCGTTTTCTTCCTCGAGCTGTGGTTTTGCTCCTCTAGCTCTGGTTGTCTTCCTCGGGCTCTGGTTTTCTTCCTCGAGGGCTAGTTTTGTTCCTCGGGGTCTGGTTTTATTCCTCGGGCCCTCCTTTTGTTCTTCAGGATCTGGTTTTGCTCCTCTAGCTCTGGTTGTCTTCCTCGGGCTCTGGTTTTCTTCCTCGGGCTCTGCTTTTCTTCCTCGAAGGCTAGTTTTTTTCCTCGGGCTCTGCTTTTATTCCTTGGGCCCTCCTTTTGTTCTTCGGGATCTGGTTTTGTTCCTCGGGCTCTGGTTTTCTTCCTCGGGCTCTTGTTTTGCTCCTCTAGCTCTGGTTGTCTTCCTCGAGCTGTGGTTTTGCTCCTCTAGCTCTGGTTGTCTTCCTCGGGCTCTGGTTTTCTTCCTCAGGCTCTGCTTTTCTTCCTCGAGGTCTAGATTTGTTCCTCGGGGTCTCGTTTTATTCCTCGGGCCCTCCTTTTGTTCTTCGGGATCTGGTTTTGTTCCTCGGGCTCTGGTTTCGTTCCGCGGGCTCTGGTTTTGCTCCTCTAGCTCTGGTTGTCTTCCTCGAGCTGTGGTTTTGCTCCTCTAGCTCTCATAGTCTTCCTCGGGCTCTGGTTTTCTTCCTCGAGGGCTGGTTTTGATCCCCGGGCTCTGCTTTTGTTCTTCCAGCTCTGCTTTAGCTCCTCGGGCTCTGGTTTGGGTCCACGGGTCTCGTTTTGTTCCTCGGGCCCACCATTTGTTCCTCCGTCTCTGGTTTTGTTCCTCGGCTTCTGGTGTTCTTCCTCGGGCTCTGGTTTAATTTCTCGGGTTCTGGTTTTGTTCCTCGAGCTCTGTTTTAGTTCCATTGGCTCTGGTTTTGTTCCTCAGGCTCTGGTTTTCTTCCTCGGACTCTGGTATTGTTCCTCGGCCTCTTTTTTTGTTCCTCTGCCCCTGCTTTTTTTTCTCGGCCTCTGGTTTTGTTCCCCGGGCTCTGGTTTAATTCCACGGGCTCTGCTTTTGTTCCTCAGGCTCTGGTTTTTTTCCTCGGGCTCTGGTTTTGTTCCTCGGACTCTAGTATAATTCCACGGGCTCTGGTTTTGTTCCTTGGGGCCTCCTTTTGTTCTTCGCGATCTGGTTTTGTTCCTCGGGATCTGGTTTTGTTCCTCGGGCTCTGGTTTCTTTCCTCGGGAGCTCGTTTTGTTCCTCGAGCTGTGGTTTTGCTCCTCTAGCTCTGGTTGTCTTCCTCGGGCTCTGGTTTTCTTCCTCGGGCTCTGCTTTTCTTCCTCGAGGGCTAGTTTTTTTCCTCGGGCTCTGCTTTTATTCCTCGGGACCTCCTTTTGTTCTTCGGGATCTGGTTTTGTTCCTCGGGCTCTGGTTTTCTTCCTCGGGCTCTTGTTTTGCTCCTCTAGCTCTGGTTGTCTTCCTCGAGCTGTGGTTTTGCTCCTCTAGCTCTGGTTGTCTTCCTCGGGCTCTGGTTTTCTTCCTCGGGCTCTGCTTTTCTTCCTCGAGGGCTAGTTTTGTTCCTCGGGGTCTCGTTTTATTCCTCGGGCCCTCCTTTTGTTCTTCGGGATCTGGTTTTGTTCCTCGGGCTCTGGTTTCGTTCCTCGGGCTCTGGTTTTGCTCCTCTAGCTCTGGTTGTCTTCCTCGAGCTGTGGTTTTGCTCCTCTAGCTCTGGTTGTCTTCCTCGGGCTCTGGTTTTCTTCCTCGAGGGCTGGTTTTGATCCCCGGGCTGTGCTTTTTTTCTTCCAGCTCTGCTTTAGCTCCTTGGGCTCTGGTTTGGGTCCACGGGTCTCGTTTTGTTCCTCGGGCCCACCATTTGTTCCTCCGTCTCTGGTTTTGTTCCTCGGCTTCTGGTGTTCTTCCTCGGGCTCTGGCTTAATTTCTCGGGTTCTGGTTTTGTTCCTCGAGCTCTGGTTTAGTTCCATTGGCTCTGGTTTTGTTCCTCAGGCTCTGGTTTTTTTCCTCGGGCTCTGGTTTTGTTCCTTGGACTCTAGTATAATTCCACGGGCTCTGGTTTTGTTCCTTGGGGCCTCCTTTTGTTCTTCGCGATCTGGTTTTGTTCCTCGGGATCTGGTTTTCTTCCTCGGGCTCTGGTTTCTTTCCTCGGGAGCTCGTTTTGTTCCTCGAGCTGTTGTTTTGCTCCTCTAGCTCTCGTTGTCTTCCTCGGGCTCTGGTTTTCTTCCGCGGGCTCTGCTTTTCTTCCTCGAGGGCTAGTTTTTTTCCTCGGGGTCTGGTTTTATTCCTCGGACCCTCCTTTTGTTCTTCGGGACCTGTTTTTGTTCCTTGGGCTCTGGTTTCTTTCCTCGGGCTCTGGTTTTGTTCCTCGAGCTGTGGTTTTGCTCCTCTAGCTCTGGTTGTCTTCCTCGGGCTCTGGTTTTCTTCCGCGGGCTCTGCTTTTCTTCCTCGAGGGCTGGTTTTGTTCCCCGGGCTCTGGTTTTCTTCCTCGAGGGCTGGTTTTGTTCCCCGGGCTCTGGTTTTGTTCTTCCAGCTCTGCTTTAGCTCCTCGGGCTCTGGTTTGGGTCCATGGGTCTCGTTTTCTTCCTCGGGCCCACCATTTCTTCCTCGGTCTCTGGTTTTGTTCCTCGGGTTCCGGTTTTCTTCCTCGAGCTCTGGTTTAGTTCCATTGGCTCTGGTTTTGTTCCTCAGGCTCTGGTTTTTTTCCTCGGGCTCTGGTTTTGTTCCTCGGACTCTAGTATAATTCCACGGTCTCTGGTTTTGTTCCTTGGGGCCTCCTTTTGTTCTTCGGGATCTGGTTTTGTTCCTCGGGCTCTGGTTTTCTTCCTCGGGCTCTGGTTTCTTTCCTCGGGCTCTGGTTTTGTTCCTCGAGCTGTGGTTTTGCTCCTCTAGCTCTGGTTGTCTTCCTCGGGCTCTGGTATTATTCCTCGAGGGATAGTTTTGTTCCTCGGGGTCTCGTTTTATTCCTCGCCCCTCCTTTTGTTCTTCGGGACCTGTTTTTGTTCCTTGGGCTCCGGTTTCTTTCCTCGGGCTCTCGTTTTCTTCCTCGAGGGCTAGTTTTGTTCCTCGGGCTCTGGTTTTATTCCTCGGGCCCTCTTTTTGTTCTTCGGGATCTGGTTTTGTTCCTCGGGATCTGGTTTCGTTCCTCATGCTCTGGTTTCTTTCCTCGGGCTCTGGTTTTGTTCCTCGAGCTGTGGTTTTGCTCCTCTAGTTCTGGTTGTCGTCCTCGGTCTCTGGTTTTCTTCCTCGGGCTCTGGTTCTCTTCCTTGAGATCTGGTTTTGTTGCCCGGGCTCTGGTTTTGTTCTTCCAGCTCTGCTTTAGCTCCTTGGGCTCTGGTTTGGGTCCACGGGTCTCGTTTTGTTCCTCGGGCCCACCATTTGTTCCTCCGTCTCTGGTTTTGTTCCTCGGGTTCTGGTTTTCTTCCTCGGGCTCTGGTTTAATTTCTCGGGTTCTGGTTTTCTTCCTCGAGCTCTGGTTTAGTTCCATTGGCTCTGGTTTTGTTACTCAGGCTCTGGTTTTTTTCCTCGGGCTCTGGTTTTGTTCCTCGGACTCTAGTATAATTCCACGGGCTCTGGTTTTGTTCCTCTGGGTCTCTTCTGTTCTTCGCGATCTGGTTTTGCTCCTCGGGATCTGGTTTTGTTCCTCGGGCTCTGGTTTTGTTCCTCAAGCTGGGGTTTTGCTCCTCTAGCTCTCGTTGTCTTCCTCGGGCTCTGGTTTTCTTCCTCAGGCTCTGCTTTTCTTCCTCGAGGGCTAGTTTTGTTCCTCGGGGTCTCGTTTTATTCCTCGGACCCTCCTTTTATTCTTCGGGACCTGTTTTTCTTCCTTGGGCTCTGGTTTCTTTCCTCGGGCTCTGGTTTTGTTCCTCGAGCTGTGGTTTTGCTCCTCTAGCTCTGGTTGTCTTCCTCGGGCTCTGGTTTTTTTCCTCGGGCTCTGGTTTTGTTCCTCGGACTCTAGTATAATTCCACGGGCTCTGGTTTTGTTCCTTGGGGCCTCCTTTTAGTCTTCGCGATCTGGTTTTGTTCCTCGGGATCTGGTTTTGTTCCTCGGGCTCTGGTTTCTTTCCTCGGGAGCTCGTTTTGTTCCTCGAGCTGTGGTTTTGCTGCTCTAGCTCTCATTGTCTTCCTCGGGAGCTCGTTTTCTTCCTCGGGCTATGGTTTTCTTCCTCGAGGGCTAGTTCTGTTCCTCGGGTCTCGTTTTATTCCTCGGGCCCTCCTTTTGTTCTTCGGGATCTGGTTTTGTTCCTCGGGCTCTGGTTTTCTTCCTCGGGCTCTGGTTTCTTTCCTCGGGCTCTGGTTTTGTTCCTCGAGCTGTGGTTTTGCTCCTCTAGCTCTGGTTGTCTTCCTCGGGCTCTGGTATTTTTCCTCGAGGGCTAGTTTTGTTCCTCGGGCTCTCGTTTTCTTCCTTGGACTCTCCTTTTGTTCTTCGGGACCTGTTTTTGTTCCTCGGGCTCTGGTTTCTTTCCTTGGGCTCTGGTTTTGTTCCTCGAGCTGTGGTTTTGCTCCTCTAGCTCTCGTTGTCTTCCTCGGGCTCTGGTTTTCTTCCTCGAGGGCTAGTTTTGTTCCTTGGGGTCTGGTTTTATTCCTCGGGCCCTCCTTTTGTTCTTCGGGATCTGGTTTTGTTCCTCGGGCTCTGGTTTTCTTCCTCGGACTCTGGTTTCTTTCCTCGGGCTCTGGTTTTGTTCCTCGAGCTGTGGTTTTGCTCCTCTAGCTCTGGTTGTCTTCCTCGGGCTCTGGTATTATTCCTCGAGGGATAGTTTTGTTCCTCGGGGTCTCGTTTTATTCCTCGGACCCTCCTTTTGTTCTTCGGGACCTGTTTTTGTTCCTTGGGCTCCGGTTTCTTTCCTCGGGCTCTGGTTTTGTTCCTCGAGCTGTGGTTTTGCTCCTCTAGCTCTGGTTGTCTTCCTCGGGCTCTGGTTTTCTTCCTCGAGGGCTAGTTTTGTTCCTCGGGCTCTGGTTTTATTCCTCGGGCCCTCTTTTTGTTCTTCGGGATCTGGTTTTGTTCCTCGGGATCTGGTTTCGTTCCTCAGGCTCTGGTTTCTTTCCTCGGGCTCTGGTTTTGTTCCTCGAGCTGTGGTTTTGCTCCTCTAGCTCTCGTTGTCTTCCTCGGGCTCTGGTTTTCTTCCTCAGGCTCTGGTATTCTTCCTCGAGGGCTAGTTTTGTTCCTCGGGGTCTCGTTTTATTCCTTGGACTCTCCTTTTGTTCTTCGGGACCTTCTTTTGTTCCTTGGGCTGTGGTTTCTTTCCTCGGGCTCTGGTTTTGTTCCTCGAGCTGTGGTTTTGCTCCTCAGGCTCTGGTTGTCTTCCTCGGGCTCTGCTTTTCTTCCTCGGGCTCTGCTTTTCTTCCTCGGGATCTGGTTTTGTTGCCCGGGCTCTGGTTTTGTTCTTCCAGCTCTGCTTTAGCTCCTCGGGCTCTGGTTTGGGTCCACGGGTCTCGTTTTGTTCCTCGGGCCCACCATTTGTTCCTCCGTCTCTGGTTTTGTTCCTCGGGTTCTGGTTTTCTTCCTCGGGCTCTGGTTTAATTTCTCGGGTTCTGGTTTTGTTCCTCGAGCTCTCGTTTGGTTCCATTGGCTCTGGTTTTGTTCCTCAGGCTCTGGTTTTTTTCCTCGGGCTCTGGTTTTGTTCCTTGGACTCTAGTATAATTCCACGGGCTCTGGTTTTGTTCCTTGGGGCCTCCTTTTGTTCTTTGCGATCTGGTTTTGTTCCTCGGGATCTGGTTTTGTTCCTCGGGCTCTGGTTTCTTTCCTCGGGAGCTCGTTTTGTTCCTCGAGCTGTGGTTTTGCTCCTCTAGCTCTCGTTGTCTTCCTCGGGCTCTGGTTTTCTTCCTCGAGGGCTAGTTTTGCTCCTCGGGCTCTGGTTTTTTTTCCTCGGGCCCTCCTTTTGTGCTTCGCGATGTGATATTGTTCCTCGGGCTCTGGTTTCTTTCCTTGGGCTCTGGTTTTGTTCCTCGAGCTGTGGTTTTGCTCCTCTAGCTCTGGTTGTCTTCCTCGGGCTCTGCTTTTCTTCCTCGGGCTCTGCTTTTCTTCGTCGTGGGCTAGTTCTGTACCTCGGGCTCTGGTTTTATTCCTCGGGCCCTCCTTTTGTTCTTCGGTATCTGGTTTTGTTCCTTGGGCTCTGGTTTTCTTCCTCGGGCTCTGGTTTTCTTCCTCGAGGGCTAGTTTTGTTCCTCGGGGTCTGCTTTTATTCCTCGGGCCCTCCTTTTGTTCTTCGCGATCTGATTTTGTTCCTCGGGCTCTGGTTTCGTTGCTCGGGCTCTGGTTTCTTTCCTCGGGCTCTGGTTTTCTTCCTTGGGCTTTGCTTTTCTTCCTCGAGGGCTAGTTTTGTTCCTTGGGGTCTGGTTTTATTCCTCGGGCCCTCCTTTTGTTCTTCGGGATCTGGTTTTGTTCCCCGGGCTCTGGTTTTGTTCCTTGGACTCGAGTATAATTCCACGGGCTCTGGTATTCTTCCTTGGGGCCTCCTTTTGTTCTTCGCGATCTGATTTTGTTCCTCGGGCTCTGATTTCGTTGCTCGGGCTCTGGTTTCTTTCCTCGGGCTCTGGTTTTCTTCCTCGGGCTCTAGTATAATTCCATGGGCTCTGGTTTTGTTCCTCTGGGCCTCCTTTTGTTCTTCGCGATGTGCTTTTGTTCCTCGGGCTCTGGTTTCTTTCCTCGGGCTCTGGTTTTGTTCCTCGAGCTGGGGTTTTGCTCCTCTAGCTCTCGTTGTCTTCCTCGGGCTCTGGTTTTCTTCCTCAGGGTCTGCTTTTCTTCCTCGAGGGCTAGTTTTGTTCCTCGGGGACTCGTTGTATTCCTCGGACCCTCCTTTTGTTCTTCGGGACCTGTTTTTCTTCCTTGGGCTCTGGTTTCTTTCCTCGGGCTCTGGTTTTTTTCCTCGAGCTGTGGTTTTGCTCCTCTAGCTCTGGTTGTCTTCCTCGGGCTCTGGTTTTCTTCCTCGGGCTCTGGTTTTCTTCCTCGGGCTCTGGTTTTCTTCCTCGAGGGCTGGTTTTGTTCCCCGGGCTCTGGTTTTGTTCTTCCAGCTCTGCTTTAGCTCCTCGGGCTCTGGTTTGAGTCCATGGGTCTCGTTTTCTTCCTCGGGCCCACCATTTCTTCCTCGGGCTCTGGTTTAATTTCTCGGGTTCTGGTTTTATTCCTCGAGCTCTGTTTTGGTTCCATTGGCTCTGGTTTTGTTCCTCAGGCTCTGGTTTTTTTCCTCGGGCTCTGGTTTTGTTCCTCGGGGCCTCCTTTTTTTCTTCGCGATCTGATTTTGTTCCTCGGGCTCTGGTTTCCTTCCTCGGGCTCTGGTTTCTTTCCTCGGGCTCTGGTTTTCTTCCTCGGGCTTTGCTTTTCTTCCTCGAGGGCTAGTTTTGTTCCTTGGGGTCTGGTTTTATTCCTCGGGCCCTCCTTTTGTTCTTCGGTATCTGGTTTTGTTCCTCGGGCTCTGGTTTTCTTCCTCGGGCTCTGGTTTCTTTCCTCGGGAGCTCGTTTTGTTCCTCGAGCTGTGGTTTTGCTCCTCTAGCTCTGGTTTTCTTCCTCGGGCTCTGCTTTTCTTCCTCGGGCTCTGCTTTTCTTCCTCGAGGGCTAGTTCTGTTCCTCGGGCTCTGGTTTTATTCCTCGGGCCCTCCTTTTGTTCTTCGGTATCTGGTTTTGTTCCTCGGGCTCTGGTTTTCTTCCTCGGGCTCTGGTTTAATTTCTCGCGTTCTGGTTTTGTTCCTCGAGCTCTGTTTTAGTTCCATTGGCTCTGGTTTTGTTCCTCAGGCTCTGTTTTTTTTTCCTTGCTCTCTGGTTTTGTTCTTCCAGCTCTGCTTTAGCTCCTCGGGCTCTGGTTTGGGTCCATGGGTCTCGTTTTGTTCCTCGGGCCCGACATTTCTTCCTCAGGCTCTGGTTTTTTTCCTCGGGCTCTGGTTTCCTTCCTCGGGCTCTGGTTTCTTTCCTCGGGCTCTGGTTTTCTTCCTCGGGCTTTGCTTTTCTTCCTCGAGGGCTAGTTTTGTTCCTTGGGGTCTGGTTTTATTCCTCGGGCCCTCCTTTTGTTCTTCGGTATCTGGTTTTGTTCTTCGGGATCTGGTTTTCTTCCTCGGGCTCTGGTTTATTTCCTCGGGCTCTGGTTTTGTTCCTCGAGCTGTGGTTTTGCTCCTCTAGCTCTGGTTGTCTTCCTCGGGCTCTGGTATTCTTCCTCGAGGGCTAGTTTTGTTCCTCGGTGTCTGGTTTTTTTCCTCGGGCTCTGGTTTTCTTCCTCGAGGGCTGGTTTTGTTCCCCGGGCTCTGGTTTTGTTCTTCCAGCTCTGCTTTAGCTCCTCGGGCTCTGGTTTGGGTCCATGGGTCTCGTTTTGTTCCTCGGGCCCACCATTTCTTCCTCGGTCTCTGGTTTTGTTCCTCGGGTTCTGGTTTTCTTCCTCGGGCTCTGGTTTAATTTCTCGGGTTCTGGTTTTGTTCCTCGAGCTCTGGTTTAGTTCCATTGGCTCTGGTTTTGTTCCTCAGGCTCTGGTTCCTTTCCTAGGGCTCTGGTTTTGTTCCTTGGACTCTAGTATAATTCCACGGGCTCTGGTTTTTTTCCTAGGGGCCTCCTTTTGTTCTTCGCGATCTGATTTTGTTCCTCGGGCTCTGGTTTCGTTACTCGGGCTCTGGTTT
Organism: Calonectris borealis; assembly: GCF_964195595.1. Taxonomy (NCBI): domain Eukaryota; kingdom Metazoa; phylum Chordata; class Aves; order Procellariiformes; family Procellariidae; genus Calonectris; species Calonectris borealis. The sequence goes on from NC_134326.1 coordinate 787,210, forward strand.
CTTTCCTCGGGCTCTGGTTTTCTTCCTCGGGCTTTGCTTTTCTTCCTCGAGGGCTAGTTTTGTTCCTTGGGGTCTGGTTTTATTCCTCGGGCCCTCCTTTTGTTCTTCGGGATCTGGTTTTGTTCCTCGGGCTCTGGTTTTGTTCCTTGGACTCGAGTATAATTCCACGGGCTCTGGTATTCTTCCTTGGGGCCTCCTTTTGTTCTTCGCGATCTGATTTTGTTCCTCGGGCTCTGGTTTCGTTGCTCGGGCTCTGGTTTCTTTCCTCGGGCTCTGGTTTTCTTCCTCGGGCTCTAGTATAATTCCATGGGCTCTGGTTTTGTTCCTCTGGGCCTCCTTTTGTTTTTCGCGATGTGCTTTTGTTCCTCGGGCTCTGGTTTCTTTCCTCGGGCTCTGGTTTTGTTCCTCGAGCTGTGGTTTTGCTCCTCTAGCTCTGGTTGTCTTCCTCGGGCTCTGGTTTTCTTCCTCGGGCTCTGGTTTTCTTCCTCGAGGGCTGGTTTTGTTCCTCGGGGACACGTTTTATTCCTCGGACCCTCCTTTTGTTCTTCGGGACCTGTTTTTCTTCCTTGGGCTCTGGTTTCTTTTCTCGGGCTCTGGTTTTGTTCCTCGAGCTGTGGTTTTGCTCCTCTAGCTCTGGTTGTCTTCCTCGGGCTCTGGTTTTTTTCCTCGGGCTCTGGTTTTGTTCCTCGGACTCTAGTATAATTCCACGGGCTCTGGTTTTGTTCCTTGGGGCCTCCTTTTATTCTTCGCGATCTGGTTTTGTTCCTCGGGATCTGGTTTTGTTCCTCGGGCTCTGGTTTCTTTCCTCGGGAGCTCGTTTTGTTCCTCGAGCTGTGGTTTTGCTGCTCTAGCTCTCATTGTCTTCCTCGGGAGCTCGTTTTCTTCCTCGGGCTCTGGTTTTCTTCCTCGAGGGCTAGTTTTGTTCCACGGACTCTGTTTTTTTTCCTCGGGCCCTCCTTTTGTTCTTCGCGATCTGGTTTTGTTCGTCGGGATCTGGTTTCGTTCCTCAGGCTCTGGTTTCTTCCTCAGGCTCTGGTTTTGTTCCTCGAGCTGTGGTTTTGCTCCTCTAGCTCTCGTTGTCTTCCTCGGGCTCTGGTTTTCTTCCTCAGGCTCTGGTTTTCTTCCTCGAGGGCTGGTTTTGTTCCCCGGGCTCTGGTTTTGTTCTTCCAGCTCTGCTTTAACTCCTCGGGCTCTGGTTTGGGTCCACGGGTCTCGTTTTGTTCCTCAGGCCCACCATTTTTTCCTCCGTCTCTGGTTTTTTTCCTCGGGTTCTGGTGTTCTTCCTCGGGCTCTGGTTTAATTTCTCGGGTTCTGGTTTTCTTCCTCGAGCTCTGGTTTAGTTCCATTGGCTCTGGTTTTGTTCCTCAGGCTCTGGTTTTTTTCCTCGGGCTCTGGTTTTGTTCCTCGGACTCTAGTATAATTCCACGGGCTCTGGTTTTGTTCCTCTGGGCCTCTTCTGTTCTTCGCGATCTGGTTTTGCTCCTCGGGATCTGGTTTTGTTCCTCGGGCTCTGGTTTTGTTCCTCAAGCTGGGGTTTTGCTCCTCTAGCTCTCGTTGTCTTCCTCGGGCTCTGGTTTTCTTCCTCAGGCTCTGCTTTTCTTCCTCGAGGGCTAGTTTTGTTCCTCGGGGTCTCGTTTTATTCCTCGGACGCTCCTTTTATTCTTCGGGACCTGTTTTTGTTCCTCGGGCTCTGGTTTCTTTCCTCGGGCTCTGGTTTTGTTCCTCGAGCTGTGGTTTTGCTCCTCTAGCTCTGGTTGTCTTCCTCGGGCTCTGGTTTTTTTCCTCGGGCTCTGGTTTTGTTCCTCGGACTCTAGTATAATTCCACGGGCTCTGGTTTTGTTCCTCAAGCTGTGGTTTTGCTGCTCTAGCTCTCATTGTCTTCCTCGGGAGCTCGTTTTCTTCCTCGGGCTATGGTTTTCTTCCTCGAGGGCTAGTTCTGTTCCTCGGGGTCTCGTTTTATTCCTCGGGCCCTCCTTTTTTTCTTCGGGATCTGGTTTTGTTCCTCGGGCTCTGGTTTTCTTCCTCGGGCTCTGGTTGTCTTCCTCGGGCTCTGGTATTCTTCCTCGAGGGCTAGTTTTGTTCCTCGGGCTCTCGTTTTCTTCCTTGGACTCTCGTTTTGTTCTTCGGGACCTGTTTTTGTTCCTCGGGCTCTGGTTTCTTTCCTTGGGCTCTGGTTTTATTCCTCGAGCTGTGGTTTTGCTCCTCTAGCTCTCGTTGTCTTCCTCGGGCTCTGGTTTTCTTCCTCGGGCTCTGGTTTTCTTCTTCGGGCTCTGGTTTTCTTCCTCGAGGGCTGGTTTTGTTCCCCGGGCTCTGGTTTTGTTCTTCCAGCTCTGCTTTAGCTCCTCGGGCTCTGGTTTGGGTCCTTGGGTCTCGTTTTCTTCCTCGGGCCCACCATTTCTTCCTCGGTCTCTGGTTTTGTTCCTCGGGTTCTGGTTTTCTTCCTCGAGCTCTGGTTTAGTTCCATTGGCTCTGGTTTTGTTCCTCAGGCTCTGTTTTTTTCCTCGGGCTCTGGTTTTCTTCCTCGGACTCTAGTATAATTCCACGGGCACTGGTTTTGTTCCTTGGGGCCTCCTTTTGTTCTTCGCGATCTGGTTTTGCTCCTCGGGATCTGGTTTTGTTCCTCGGGCTCTGGTTTCTTTCCTCGGGAGCTCGTTTTGTTCCTCGAGCTGTGGTTTTGCTCCTCTAGCTCTCGTTGTCTTCCTCGGGCTCTGGTTTTCTTCCTCGAGGGCTAGTTTTGTTCCTTGGGGTCTGGTTTTATTCCTCGGGCCCTCCTTTTGTTCTTCGGGATCTGGTTTTGTTCCTCGGGCTCTGGTTTTCTTCCTCGGGCTCTGGTTTCTTTCCTCGGGCTCTGGTTTTGTTCCTCGAGCTGTGGTTTTGCTCCTCTAGCTCTGGTTGTCTTCCTCGGGCTCTGGTATTATTCCTCGAGGGATAGTTTTGTTCCTCGGGGTCTCGTTTTATTCCTCGGACCCTCCTTTTGTTCTTCGGGACCTGTTTTTGTTCCTTGGGCTCCGGTTTCTTTCCTCGGGCTCTGGTTTTGTTCCTCGAGCTGTGGTTTTGCTCCTCTAGCTCTGGTTGTCTTCCTCGGGCTCTGGTTTTCTTCCTCGAGGGCTAGTTTTGTTCCTCGGGCTCTGGTTTTATTCCTCGGGCCCTCTTTTTGTTCTTCGGGATCTGGTTTTGTTCCTCGGGATCTGGTTTCGTTCCTCAGGCTCTGGTTTCTTTCCTCGGGCTCTGGTTTTGTTCCTCGAGCTGTGGTTTTGCTCCTCTAGCTCTCGTTGTCTTCCTCGGGCTCTGGTTTTCTTCCTCAGGCTCTGGTTTTTTTCCTCGAGGGCTGGTTTTGTTCCCCGGGCTCTGGTTTTGTTCTTCCAGCTCTGCTTTAACTCCCCGGGCTCTGGTTTGGGTCCACGGGTCTCGTTTTGTTCCTCAGGCCAACCATTTTTTCCTCCGTCTCTGGTTTTTTTCCTCGGGTTCTGGTGTTCTGCCTCGGGCTCTGGTTTAATTTCTCGGGTTCTGGTTTTGTTCCTCGAGCTCTGGTTTAGTTCCATTGGCTCTGGTTTTGTTCCTCAGGCTCTGGTTTTTTTCCTCGGGCTCTGGTTTTGTTCCTCAGACTCTAGTATAATTCCACGGGCTCTGGTTTTGTTCCTTGGGGCCTCCTTTTGTTCTTCGCAATCTGGTTTTGTTCCTCGGGATCTGGTTTTGTTCCTCGGGCTCTGGTTTCTTTCCTCGGGAGCTCGTTTTGTTCCTCGAGCTGTGGTTTTCTCCTCTAGCTCTGGTTGTCTTCCTCGGGCTCTGGTATTCTTCCTCGAGGGCTAGTTTTGTTCCTCGGGGTCTCGTTTTATTCCTTGGACTCTCCTTTTGTTCTTCGGGACCTTCTTTTGTTCCTTGGGCTGTGGTTTCTTTCCTCGGGCTCTGGTTTTGTTCCTCGAGCTGTGGTTTTGCTCCTCAGGCTCTGGTTGTCTTCCTCGGGCTCTGCTTTTCTTCCTCGGGCTCTGCTTTTCTTCCTCGAGGGCTGGTTTTGTTGCCCGGGCTCTGGTTTTGTTCTTCCAGCTCTGCTTTAGCTCCTCGGGCTCTGGTTTGGGTCCACGGGTCTCGTTTTGTTCCTCGGGCCCACCATTTGTTCCTCCGTCTCTGGTTTTGTTCCTCGGGTTCTGGTTTTCTTCCTCGGGCTCTGGTTTAATTTCTCGGGTTCTGGTTTTGTTCCTCGAGCTCTCGTTTAGTTCCATTGGCTCTGGTTTTGTTCCTCAGGCTCTGGTTTTTTTCCTCGGGCTCTGGTTTTGTTCCTTGGACTCTAGTATAATTCCACGTGCTCTGGTTTTGTTCCTTGGGGCCTCCTTTTGTTCTTTGCGATCTGGTTTTGTTCTTCGGGATCTGGTTTTGTTCCTCGGGCTCTGGTTTCTTTCCTCGGGAGCTCGTTTTGTTCCTCGAGCTGTGGTTTTGCTCCTCTAGCTCTCGTTGTCTTCCTCGGGCTCTGGTTTTCTTCCTCGAGGGCTAGTTTTGCTCCTCGGGCTCTGGTTTTTTTTCCTCGGGCCCTCCTTTTGTGCTTCGCGATGTGATATTGTTCCTCGGGCTCTGGTTTCTTTCCTTGGGCTCTGGTTTTGTTCCTCGAGCTGTGGTTTTGCTCCTCTAGCTCTGGTTGTCTTCCTCGGGCTCTGCTTTTCTTCCTCGGGCTCTGCTTTTCTTCGTCGAGGGCTAGTTCTGTACCTCGGGCTCTGGTTTTATTCCTCGGGCCCTCCTTTTGTTCTTCGGTATCTGGTTTTGTTCCTTGGGCTCTGGTTTTCTTCCTCGGGCTCTGGTTTTCTTCCTCGAGGGCTAGTTTTGTTCCTCGGGGTCTGCTTTTATTCCTCGGGCCCTCCTTTTGTTCTTCGCGATCTGATTTTGTTCCTCGGGCTCTGGTTTTCTTCCTCGGGCTCTGGTTTCTTTCCTCGGGCTCTGGTTTTGTTCCTCGAGCTGTGGTTTTGCTCCTCTAGCTCTGGTTGTCTTCCTCGGGCTCTGGTATTATTCCTCGAGGGATAGTTTTGTTCCTCGGGGTCTCGTTTTATTCCTCGGACCCTCCTTTTGTTCTTCGGGACCTGTTTTTGTTCCTTGGGCTCTGTTTTCTTTCCTCGGGCTCTGGTTTTGTTCCTCGAGCTGTGGTTTTGCTCCTCTAGCTCTGGTTGTCTTCCTCGGGCTCTGGTTTTCTTCCTCGAGGGCTAGTTTTGTTCCTCGGGCTCTGGTTTTATTCCTCGGGCCCTCTTTTTGTTCTTCGGGATCTGGTTTTGTTCCTCGGGATCTGGTTTCGTTCCTCAGGCTCTGGTTTCTTTCCTCGGGCTCTGGTTTTGTTCCTCGAGCTGTGGTTTTGCTCCTCTAGCTCTCGTTGTCTTCCTCGGGCTCTGGTTTTCTTCCTCAGGCTCTGGTTTTTTTCCTCGAGGGCTGGTTTTGTTCCCCGGGCTCTGGTTTTGTTCTTCCAGCTCTGCTTTAACTCCCCGGGCTCTGGTTTGGGTCCACGGGTCTCGTTTTGTTCCTCAGGCCAACCATTTTTTCCTCCGTCTCTGGTTTTTTTCCTCGGGTTCTGGTGTTCTGCCTCGGGCTCTGGTTTAATTTCTCGGGTTCTGGTTTTGTTCCTCGAGCTCTGGTTTAGTTCCATTGGCTCTGGTTTTGTTCCTCAGGCTCTGGTTTTTTTCCTCGGGCTCTGGTTTTGTTCCTCAGACTCTAGTATAATTCCACGGGCTCTGGTTTTGTTCCTTGGGGCCTCCTTTTGTTCTTCGCAATCTGGTTTTGTTCCTCGGGATCTGGTTTTGTTCCTCGGGCTCTGGTTTCTTTCCTCGGGAGCTCGTTTTGTTCCTCGAGCTGTGGTTTTCTCCTCTAGCTCTGGTTGTCTTCCTCGGGCTCTGGTATTCTTCCTCGAGGGCTAGTTTTGTTCCTCGGGGTCTCGTTTTATTCCTTGGACTCTCCTTTTGTTCTTCGGGACCTTCTTTTGTTCCTTGGGCTGTGGTTTCTTTCCTCGGGCTCTGGTTTTGTTCCTCGAGCTGTGGTTTTGCTCCTCAGGCTCTGGTTGTCTTCCTCGGGCTCTGCTTTTCTTCCTCGGGCTCTGCTTTTCTTCCTCGAGGGCTGGTTTTGTTGCCCGGGCTCTGGTTTTGTTCTTCCAGCTCTGCTTTAGCTCCTCGGGCTCTGGTTTGGGTCCACGGGTCTCGTTTTGTTCCTCGGGCCCACCATTTGTTCCTCCGTCTCTGGTTTTGTTCCTCGGGTTCTGGTTTTCTTCCTCGGGCTCTGGTTTAATTTCTCGGGTTCTGGTTTTGTTCCTCGAGCTCTCGTTTAGTTCCATTGGCTCTGGTTTTGTTCCTCAGGCTCTGGTTTTTTTCCTCGGGCTCTGGTTTTGTTCCTTGGACTCTAGTATAATTCCACGGGCTCTGGTTTTGTTCCTTGGGGCCTCCTTTTGTTCTTTGCGATCTGGTTTTGTTCCTCGGGATCTGGTTTTGTTCCTCGGGCTCTGGTTTCTTTCCTCGGGAGCTCGTTTTGTTCCTCGAGCTGTGGTTTTGCTCCTCTAGCTCTCGTTGTCTTCCTCGGGCTCTGGTTTTCTTCCTCGAGGGCTAGTTTTGCTCCTCGGGCTCTGGTTTTTTTTCCTCGGGCCCTCCTTTTGTGCTTCGCGATGTGATATTGTTCCTCGGGCTCTGGTTTCTTTCCTTGGGCTCTGGTTTTGTTCCTCGAGCTGTGGTTTTGCTCCTCTAGCTCTGGTTGTCTTCCTCGGGCTCTGCTTTTCTTCCTCGGGCTCTGCTTTTCTTCGTCGAGGGCTAGTTCTGTACCTCGGGCTCTGGTTTTATTCCTCGGGCCCTCCTTTTGTTCTTCGGTATCTGGTTTTGTTCCTTGGGCTCTGGTTTTCTTCCTCGGGCTCTGGTTTTCTTCCTCGAGGGCTAGTTTTGTTCCTCGGGGTCTGCTTTTATTCCTCGGGCCCTCCTTTTGTTCTTCGCGATCTGATTTTGTTCCTCGGGCTCTGGTTTCGTTGCTCGGGCTCTGGTTTCTTTCCTCGGGCTCTGGTTTTCTTCCTCGGGCTTTGCTTTTCTTCCTCGAGGGCTAGTTTTGTTCCTTGGGGTCTGGTTTTATTCCTCGGGCCCTCCTTTTGTTCTTCGGGATCTGGTTTTGTTCCCCGGGCTCTGGTTTTGTTCCTTGGACTCGAGTATAATTCCATGGGCTCTGGTATTCTTCCTTGGGGCCTCCTTTTGTTCTTCGCGATCTGATTTTGTTCCTCGGGCTCTGATTTCGTTGCTCGGGCTCTGGTTTCTTTCCTCGGGCTCTGGTTTTCTTCCTCGGGCTCTAGTATAATTCCATGGGCTCTGGTTTTGTTCCTCTGGGCCTCCTTTTGTTCTTCGCGATGTGCTTTTGTTCCTCGGGCTCTGGTTTCTTTCCTCGGGCTCTGGTTTTGTTCCTCGAGCTGGGGTTTTGCTCCTCTAGCTCTGGTTGTCTTCCTCGGGCTCTGGTTTTCTTCCTCGGGCTCTGGTTTTCTTCCTCGAGGGCTAGTTTTGTTCCTCGGGGACTCGTTGTATTCCTCGGACCCTCCTTTTGTTCTTCGGGACCTGTTTTTCTTCCTTGGGCTCTGGTTTCTTTCCTCGGGCTCTGGTTTTGTTCCTCGAGCTGTGGTTTTGCTCCTCTAGCTCTGGTTGTCTTCCTCGGGCTCTGGTTTTTTTCCTCGGGCTCTGGTTTTGTTCCTCGGACTCTAGTATAATTCCACGGGCTCTGGTTTTGTTCCTTGGGGCCTCCTTTTATTCTTCGCGATCTGGTTTTGTTCCTCGGGATCTGGTTTTGTTCCTCGGGCTCTGGTTTCTTTCCTCGGGAGCTCGTTTTGTTCCTCGAGCTGTGGTTTTGCTGCTCTAGCTCTCATTGTCTTCCTCGGGAGCTCGTTTTCTTCCTCGGGCTATGGTTTTCTTCCTCGAGGGCTAGTTCTGTTCCTTGGGGTCTCGTTTTATTCCTCGGGCCCTCCTTTTGTTCTTCGGGATCTGGTTTTGTTCCTCGGGCTCTGGTTTTCTTCCTCGGGCTCTTTTTTCTTTCCTCGGGCTCTGGTTTTGTTCCTCGAGCTGTGGTTTTGCTCCTCTAGCTCTGGTTGTCTTCCTCGGGCTCTGGTATTCTTCCTCGAGGGCTAGTTTTGTTCCTCGGGGTCTCGTTTTATTCCTCGGACCCTCCTTTTGTCCTTCGGGACCTGTTTTTGTTCCTTGGGCTCCGGTTTCTTTCCTCGGGCTCTGGTTTTTTTCCTCGAGCTGTGGTTTTGCTCCTCTAGCTCTGGTTGTCTTCCTCGGGCTCTGGTTTTCTTCCTCGAGGGCTAGTTTTGTTCCACGGACTCTGTTTTTTTTCCTCGGGCCCTCCTTTTGTTCTTCGCGATCTGGTTTTGTTCCTCGGGATCTGGTTTCGTTCCTCAGGCTCTGGTTTCTTCCTCGGGCTCTGGTTTTGTTCCTCGAGCTGTGGTTTTGCTCCTCTAGCTCTCGTTGTCTTCCTCGGGCTCTGGTTTTCTTCCTCAGGCTCTGGTTTTCTTCCTCGAGGGCTGGTTTTGTTCCCCGGGCTCTGGTTTTGTTCTTCCAGCTCTGCTTTAACTCCTCGGGCTCTGGTTTGGGTCCACGGGTCTCGTTTTGTTCCTCAGGCCCACCATTTTTTCCTCCGTCTCTGGTTTTTTTCCTCGGGTTCTGGTGTTCTTCCTCGGGCTCTGGTTTAATTTCTCGGGTTCTGGTTTTGTTCCTCGAGCTCTGTTTTAGTTCCATTGGCTCTGGTTTTGTTCCTCAGGCTCTGTTTTTTTCCCTCAGGCTCTGGTTTTGTTCCTCGGACTCTAGTATAATTCCACGGGCTCTGGTTTTGTTCCTTGGGGCCTCCTTTTGTTCCTCGCAATCTGGTTTTGTTCCTCGGGCTCTGGTTTTGTTCCTCGGGCTCTGGTTTCTTTCCTCGGGAGCTCGTTTTGTTCCTCGAGCTGTGGTTTTCTCCTCTAGCTCTGGTTGTCTTCCTCGGGCTCTGGTATTCTTCCTCGAGGGCTAGTTTTGTTCCTCGGGGTCTCGTTTTATTCCTTGGACTCTCCTTTTGTTCTTCGGGACCTTCTTTTGTTCCTTGGGCTGTGGTTTCTTTCCTCGGGCTCTGGTTTTGTTCTTCCAGCTCTGCTTTAGCTCCTCGGGCTCTGGTTTGGGTCCACGGGTCTCGTTTTGTTCCTCAGGCCCACCATTTCTTCTTCGATCTCTGGTTTTGTTCCTCGGGTTCTGGTTTTCTTCCTCGGGCTCTGGTTTAATTTCTCGGGTTCTGGTTTTGTTCCTCGAGCTCTCGTTTAGTTCCATTGGCTCTGGTTTTGTTCCTCAGGCTCTGGTTTTTTTCCTCGGGCTCTGGTTTTGTTCCTCAGACTCTAGTATAATTCCACGGGCTCTGGTTCTGTTCCTTGGGGCCTCCTTTTGTTCTTCGCGATCTGGTTTTGTTCCTCGGGATCTGGTTTTGTTCCTCGGGCTCTGGTTTCTTTCCTCGGGAGCTCGTTTTGTTCCTCGAGCTGTGGTTTTGCTCCTCTAGCTCTGGTTGTCTTCCTCGGGCTCTGGTTTTCTTCCTCGAGGGCTAGTTTTGCTCCTCGGGCTCTGGTTTTTTTTCCTCGGGCCCTCCTTTTGTTCTTCGCGATCTGATATTGTTCCTCAGGCTCTGGTTTCTTTCCTTGGGCTCTGGTTTTGTTCCTCGAGCTGTGGTTTTGCTCCTCTAGCTCTGGTTGTCTTCCTCGGGCTCTGGTTTTCTTCCTCCGTCTCTGGTTTTCTTCCTCGAGGGCTGGTTTTGTTCCCCGGGCTCTGGTTTTGTTCTTCCATCTCTGCTTTAGCTCCTCGGGCTCTGGTTTGGGTCCACGGCTCTCGTTTTGATCCTCGGACCCACCATTTCTTTCTCGGTCTCTGACTTTGTTCCTCGGGCTCTGGTTTTGTTCCTCGGGCTCTGGTATTGTTCCTCGGCCTCTTTTTTTGTTCCTCTGCCCCTGCTTTTTTTTCTCGGCTTCTGATTTTGTTCCCCCGGCTCTGGTTTAGTTCCACGGGCTCTGCTTTTGTTCCTCAGGCTCTGGTTTATTTCCTCGGGCTCTGGTTTTGCTTCTCGGACTCTAGTATATTTCCACGGGCTCTGGTTTTTTTCCTTGGGGCCTCCTTTTGTTTTTCGCGATCTGGTTTCTTTCCTCGGGAGCTCGTTTTGTTCCTCGAGCTGTGGTTTTGCTCCTCTAGCTCTCGTTGTCTTCCTCGGGCTCTGGTATTCTTCCTCAAGGGCTAGTTTTGTTCCTCGGGGTCTCGTTTTATTCCTAGGACCCTCCTTTTGTTCTTCGGGACCTGTTTTTGTTCCTTGGGCTCCGGTTTCTTTCCTCGGGCTCTGGTTTTTTTCCTCGAGCTGTGGTTTTGCTCCTCTAGCTCTGGTTGTCTTCCTCGGGCTCTGGTTTTCTTGCTCGGGCTCTGGTTTTCTTCCTCGAGGGCTGGTTTTGTTGTCCGGGCTCTGGTTTTGTTCTTCCAGCTCTGCTTTAGCTCCTCGGGCTCTGGTTTGTGTCCACGGGTCTCGTTTTGTTCCTCGGGCCCACCATTTCTTCCTCGGTCTCTGGTTTTGTTCCTTGGGTTCTGGTTTTCTTCCTCGGGCTCTGGTTTAATTTCTCGGGTTCTGGTTTTGTTCCTCGAGCTCTGGTTTAGTTCCATTGGCTCTGGTTTTGTTCCTCAGGCTCTGGTTTTTTTTCTCGGGCTCTGATTTTGTACCTCGGACTCTAGTATAATTCCACGGGCTCTGGTTTTGTTCCTTGGGGCCTCCTTTTGTTCTTCGCGATCTGGTTTTGTTCCTCGGTCTCTGGTTTTGTTCCTCGGGCTCTGGTTTTCTTCCTCGGGCTCTTGTTTTGCTCCTCTAGCTCTGGTTGTCTTCCTCGAGCTGTGGTTTTGCTCCTCTAGCTCTGGTTGTCTTCCTCGGGCTCTGGTTTTCTTCCTCGGGCTCTGCTTTTCTTCCTCGAGGGCTAGTTTTGTTCCTCGGGATCTGGTTTTGTTCCTCGGGCTCTGGTTTCTTTCCTCGGGAGCTCGTTTTGTTCCTCGAGCTGTGGTTTTGCTCCTCTACCTCTGGTTGTCTTCCTCGGGCTCTGGTTTTCTTCCTTGGGCTCTGGTTTTCTTCCTCGAAGGCTAGTTTTGTTCCTCGGGGTCTGGTTTTATTCCTCGAGCCCTCCTTTTGTTCTTCAGGATATGGTTTTCTTCCTCGGGCTCTGGTTTCTTTCCTCGGGAGCTCGTTTTTTTCCTCGAGCTGTGGTTTTGCTCCTCTAGCTCTGGTTGTCTTCCTCGGGCTCTGCTTTTCTTCCTCGGGCTCTGCTTTTCTTCCTCGAGGGCTGGTTTTGTTGTCCGGGCTCTGGTTTTGTTCTTCCAGCTCTGCTTTAGCTCCTCGGGCTCTGGTTTGGGTCCACGGGTCTCGTTTTGTTCCTCGGGCCCAACATTTCTTCCTCGGTCTCTGGTTTTGTTCCTCGGGTTCTGGTTTTCTTCCTCGGGCTCTGGTTAATTTCTTGGGTTCTGGTTTTGTTCCTCGAGCTCTCGTTTAGTTCCATTGGCTCTGGTTTTGTTCCTCAGGCTCTGGATTTTTCCACGGGTTCTGGTTTTGTTCCTTGGACTCTACTATAATTCCACGGGCCTTGGTTTTGTTCCTTGGGGCCTCCTTTTGTTCTTCGCGATCTGGTTTTGTTCCTCGGGCTCTGGTTTTGTTCCTCGGGCTCTGGTTTCTTTCCTCGGGAGCTCGTTTTGTTCCTCGAGCTGTGGTTTTGCTCCTCTAGCAATGGTTGTCTTCCTCGGGCTCTGATTTTCCTCCTCGAGGGCTAGTTTTGTTCCTTGGGGTCTGGTTTTATTCCTCGGACCCTCCTTTTGTTCTTCGGGACCTATTTTTGTTCCTTGGGCTCCGGTTTCTTTCCTCGGGCTCTGGTTTTGTTCCTCGAGCTGTGGTTTTGCTCCTCTAGCTCTGGTTGTCTTCCTCGGGCTCTGCTTTTCTTCCTCGGGCTCTGCTTTTCTTCCTCGAGGGCTGGTTTTGTTGCCCGGGCTCTGGTTTTGTTCTTCCAGCTCTGCTTTAACTCCTCGGGCTCTGGTTTTGTTCCTCGAGCTGTGGTTTTGCTCCTCTAGCTCTGGTTGTCTTCCTCGGGCTCTGCTTTTCTTCCTCGGGCTCTGCTTTTCTTCCTCGAGGGCTGGTTTTGTTGCCCGGGTTCTGGTTTTGTTCCTCTAGCTCTGGTTTTTTTCCTCGGGCTCTGGTTTTGTTCCTTGGACTCTAGTATAATTCCACGGGCTCTGGTTTTGTTCCTCGGGGCCTCCTTTTGTTCTTCGCGATCTGGTTTTGTTCCTCGGGCTCTGGTTTTGTTCCTCGGGCTCTGGTTTCTTTCCTCGGGAGCTCGTTTTGTTCCTCGAGCTGTGGTTTTGCTCCTCTAGCTCTGGTTGTCTTCCTCGGGCTCTGGTATTCTTCCTCGAGGGCTAGTTTTGTTCCTCGAGCTCTGGTTTTATTCCTCGGACCCTCCTTTTGTTCTTCGGGACCTGTTTTTGTTCCTTGGGCTCCGGTTTCTTTCCTCGGGCTCTGGTTTTTTTCCTCGAGCTGTGGTTTTGCTCCTCTAGCTCTGGTTGTCTTCCTCGGGCTCTGGTTTTCTTCCTCGAGGGCTAGTTTTGTTCCTCGGACTCTGTTTTTTTTCCTCGGGCCCTCCTTTTGTTCTTCGCGATCTGGTTTTGTTCCTTGGGATCTGGTTTCGTTCCTCAGGCTCTGGTTTCTTTCCTCGGGCTCTGGTTTTGTTCCTCGAGCTGTGGTTTTGCTCCTCTAGCTCTCGTTGTCTTCCTCGGGCTCTGGTTTTGTTGCCCGGGCTCTGGTTTTGTTCTTCCAGCTCTGCTTTAGCTCCTCGGGCTCTGGTTTGGGTCCATGGGTCTCGTTTTCTTCCTCGGGCCCACCATTTCTTCCTCGGTCTCTGGTTTTGTTCCTCGGGTTCTGGTTTTCTTCCTTGAGCTCTGGTTTAGTTCCATTGGCTCTGGTTTTGTTCCTCAGGCTCTGTTTTTTTTCCTCGGGCTCTGGTTTTCTTCCTCGGACTCTAGTATAATTCCACGGGCACTGGTTTTGTTCCTTGGGGCCTCCTTTTGTTCTTCGCGATCTGGTTTTGCTCCTCGGGATCTGGTTTTGTTCCTCGGGCTCTGGTTTCTTTCCTCGGGAGCTCGTTTTGTTCCTCGAGCTGTGGTTTTGCTCCTCTAGCTCTGGTTGTCTTCCTCGGGCTCTGGTTTTCTTCCTCGAGGGCTAGTTTTGTTCCTTGGGGTCTGGTTTTATTCCTCGGGCCCTCCTTTTGTTCTTCGGGATCTGGTTTTGTTCCTCGGGCTCTGGTTTTCTTCCTCGGGCTCTGGTTTCTTTCCTCGGGCTCTGGTTTTGTTCCTCGAGCTGTGGTTTTGCTCCTCTAGCTCTGGTTGTCTTCCTCGGGCTCTGGTATTATTCCTCGAGGGATAGTTTTGTTCCTCGGGGTCTCGTTTTATTCCTCGGACCCTCCTTTTGTTCTTCGGGACCTGTTTTTGTTCCTTGGGCTCCGGTTTCTTTCCTCGGGCTCTGGTTTTCTTCCTCGAGCTGTGGTTTTCCTCCTGTAGCTCTGGTTGTCTTCCTCGGGCTCTGGTTTTCTTCCTCGAGGACTAGTTTTGTTCCTCGGGCTCTGGTTTTTTTCCTCGGGCCCTCTTTTTGTTCTTCGGGATCTGGTTTTGTTCCTCGGGATCTGGTTTCGTTCCTCAGGCTCTGGTTTCTTTCCTCGGGCTCTGGTTTTGTTCCTCGAGCTGTGGTTTTGCTCCTCTAGCTCTGGTTGTCATCCTCGGGCTCTGGTTTTCTTCCTCGGGCTCTGGTTTTCTTCCTCGAGATCTGGTTTGTTGCCCGGGCTCTGGTTTTGTTCTTCCAGCTCTGCTTTAGCTCCTCGGGCTCTGGTTTGGGTCCAACGGTCTCGTTTTGTTCCTCGGGCCCACCATTTGTTCCTCCGTCTCTGGTTTTGTTCCTCGGGTTCTGGTTTTCTTCCTCGGGCTCTGGTTTAATTTCTCGGGTTCTGGTTTTGTTCCTCGAGCTCTGTTTTAGTTCCATTGGCTCTGGTTTTGTTCCTCAGGCTCTGGTTTTTTTCCTCGGGCTCTGGTTTTGTTCCTCGGACTCTAGTATAATTCCACGGGCTCTGGTTTTGTTCCTTGGGGCATCCTTTTGTTCTTCGCAATCTGGTTTTGCTCCTCGGGATCTGGTTTTGTTCCTCGGGCTCTGGTTTCTTTCCTCGGGAGCTCGTTTTGTTCCTCGAGCTGTGGTTTTACTCCTCTAGCTCTCATTGTCTTCCTCGGGCCCTGGTTTTCTTCCTCGGGATCTGCTTTTCTTCCTCAATGGCTAGGTTTGTTCCTTGGGGTCTGGTTTTGTTCCTCGGACCCTCCTTTTGTTCTTTGGGATCTGGTTTTGTTCCTTGGGTTCTGGTTTTCTTCCTTGGGCTCTGGTTTCTTTCCTCGGGAGCTCGTTTTGTTCCTCGAGCTGTGGTTTTGCTCCTCTAGCTCTCGTTGTCTTCCTCGGGCTCTGGTATTCTTCCTCGAGGGCTAGTTTTGTTCCTCGGGCTCTGGTTTTATTCCTCGGACCCTCCTTTTGTTCTTCGGGACCTATTTTTGTTCCTTGGGCTCCGGTTTCTTTCCTCGGGCTCTGGTTTTGTTCCTCGAGCTGTGGTTTTGCTCCTCTAGCTCTGGTTGTCTTCCTCGGGCTCTGCTTTTCTTCCTCGGGCTCTGCTTTTCTTCCTCGAGGGCTGGTTTTGTTCCCCGGGCTCTGGTTTTGTTCTTCCAGCTCTGCTTTAGCTCCTCGGGCTCTGGTTTGGGTCCATGGGTCTCATTTTCTTCCTCGGGCCCACCATTTCTTCCTCGGTCTCTGGTTTTGTTCCTCGGGTTCTGGTTTTCTTCCTTGAGCTCTGGTTTAGTTCCATTGGCTCTGGTTTTGTTCTTCAGGCTCTGGTTTTTTTCCTTGGGCTCTGGTTTTCTTCCTCGGACTCTAGTATAATTCCACGGGCACTGGTTTTGTTCCTTGGGGCCTCCTTTTGTTCTTCGCGATCTGGTTTTGCTCCTCGGGATCTGGTTTTGTTCCTCGGGCTCTGGTTTCTTTCCTCGGGAGCTCGTTTTGTTCCTCGAGCTGTGGTTTTGCTCCTCTAGCTCTCGTTGTCTTCCTCGGGCTCTGGTTTTCTTCCTCGAGGGCTAGTTTTGTTCCTTGGGGTCTGGTTTTATTCCTCGGGCCCTCCTTTTGTTCTTCGGTATCTGGTTTTGTTCCTCGGGCTCTGGTTTTCTTCCTCGGGCTCTGGTTTCTTTCCTCGGGAGCTCGTTTTGTTCCTCGAGCTGTGGTTTTGCTCCTCTAGCTCTGGTTTTCTTCCTCGGGCTCTGCTTTTCTTCCTCGGGCTCTGCTTTTCTTCCTCGAGAGCTAGTTCTGTTCCTCGGGCTCTGGTTTTATTCCTCGGGCCCTCCTTTTGTTCTTCGGTATCTGGTTTTGTTCCTCGGGCTCTGGTTTTCTTCCTCGGGCTCTGGTTTAATTTCTCGCGTTCTGGTTTTGTTCCTCGAGCTCTGTTTTAGTTCCATTGGCTCTGGTTTTGTTCCTCAGGCTCTGTTTTTTTTCCTCGGTCTCTGGTTTTGTTCTTCCAGCTCTGCTTTAGATCCTCGGGCTCTGGTTTGGGTCCATGGGTCTCGTTTTGATCCTCGGGCCCGACATTTCTTCCTCAGGCTCTGGTTTTTTTCCTCGGGCTCTGGTTTCCTTCCTCGGGCTCTGGTTTCTTTCCTCGGGCTCTGGTTTTCTTCCTCGGGCTTTGCTTTTCTTTCTCGAGGGCTAGTTTTGTTCCTTGGGGTCTGGTTTTATTCCTCGGGCCCTCCTTTTGTTCTTCGGTATCTGGTTTTGTTCTTTGGGATCTGGTTTTCTTCCTCGGGCTCTGGTTTATTTCCTCGGGCTCTGGTTTTGTTCCTCGAGCTGTGGTTTTGCTCCTCTAGCTCTGGTTTTTTTCCTCGGGCTCTGGTTTTCTTCCTCGGGCTCTGGTTTAATTTCTCGGGTTCTGGTTTTGTTCCTCGAGCTCTGGTTTAGTTCCATTGGCTCTGGTTTTGTTCCTCTGGGCCTCCTTTTGTTCTTCGCGATGTGCTTTTGTTCCTCGGGCTCTGGTTTCTTTCCTCGGGCTCTGGTTTTGTTCCTCGAGCTGGGGTTTTGCTCCTCTAGCTCTCGTTGTCTTCCTCGGGCTCTGGTTTTCTTCCTCGGGCTCTGGTTTTCTTCCTCGGGCTCTGCTTTTCTTCCTCGAGGGCTGGTTTTGTTCCCCGGGCTCTGGTTTTGTTCTTCCAGCTCTGCTTTAGCTCCTCGGGCTCTGGTTTGGGTCCATGGGTCTCGTTTTCTTCCTCGGGCCCACCATTTCTTCCTCGGTCTCTGGTTTTGTTCCGCGGGCTCTGGGTTGTTCCTCGGGCTCTGGTTTAATTTCTCGGGTTCTGGTTTTGTTCCTCGAGCTCTGTTTTAGTTCCATTGGCTCTGGTTTTGTTCCTCAGGCTCTGGTTTTTTTCCTCGGGCTCTGGTTTTGTTCCTCGGGGCCTCCTTTTGTTCTTCGCGATCTGATTTTGTTCCTCGGGCTCTGGTTTCCTTCCTCGGGCTCTGCTTTCTTTCCTCGGGCTCTGGTTTTCTTCCTCGGGCTTTGCTTTTCTTCCTCGAGGGCTAGTTTTGTTCCTTGGGGTCTTGTTTTATTCCTCGGGCCCTCCTTTTGTTCTTCGGTATCTGGTTTTGTTCCTCGGGCTCTGGTTTTCTTCCTCGGGCTCTGGTTTCTTTCCTCGGGAGCTCGTTTTGTTCCTCGAGCTGTGGTTTTGCTCCTCTAGCTCTGGTTTTCTTCCTCGGGCTCTGCTTTTCTTCCTCGGGCTCTGCTTTTCTTCCTCGAGGGCTAGTTCTGTTCCTCGGGCTCTGGTTTTATTCCTCGGGCCCTCCTTTTGTTCTTCGGTATCTGGTTTTGTTCCTCGGGCTCTGGTTTTCTTCCTCGGGCTCTGGTTTAATTTCTCGCGTTCTGGTTTTGTTCCTCGAGCTCTGTTTTAGTTCCATTGGCTCTGGTTTTGTTCCTCAGGCTCTGTTTTTTTTCCTTAGTCTCTGGTTTTGTTCTTCCAGCTCTGCTTTAGCTCCTCGGGCTCTGGTTTGGGTCCATGGGTCTCGTTTTGATCCTCGGGCCCGACATTTCTTCCTCAGGCTCTGGTTTTTTTCCTCGGGCTCTGGTTTCCTTCCTCGGGCTCTGGTTTCTTTCCTCGGGCTCTGGTTTTCTTCCTCGGGCTTTGCTTTTCTTCCTCGAGGGCTAGTTTTTTTCCTCGGGGTCTCGTTTTATTCCTCGGACCCTCCTTTTGTTCTTCGGGACCTGTTTTTCTTCCTTGGGCTCTGGTTTCTTTCCTCGGGCTCTGGTTTTGTTCCTCGAGCTGTGGTATTGCTCCTCTAGCTCTCGTTGTCTTCCTCGGGCTCTGCTTTTCTTCCTCGGGCTCTGGTTTTCTTCCTCGAGGGCTGGTTTTGTTGCCCAGGCTCTGGTTTTGTTCTTCCAGCTCTGCTTTAGTTCCTCGGGCTCTGGTTTGGGTCCACGGGTGTCGTTTTGTTCCTCAGGCCCACCATTTCTTCCTGGGTCTCTGGTTTTGTTCCTCGGGCTCTGGTTTTGTTCCTCGGGCTCTGGTTTAATTTCTCGGGTTCTGGTTTTGTTCCTCGAGCTCTGGTTTAGTTCCATTGGCTCTGGTTTTGTTCCTCAGGCTCTGGTTTTTTTCCTCGGGCTCTGGTTTTGTTCCTTGGACTCGAGTATAATTCCACGGGCTCTGGTATTGTTCCTTGGGGCCTCCTTTTGTTCTTCGCGATCTGGTTTTGTTCCTCGGGATCTGGTTTTGTTCCTCGGGCTCTGGTTTTGTTCCTTGGACTCGAGTATAATTCCACGGGCTCTGGTATTCTTCCTTGGGGCCTCCTTTTGTTCTTCGCGATCTGATTTTGTTCCTCGGGCTCTGGTTTCGTTGCTCGGGCTCTGGTTTCTTTCCTCGGGCTCTGGTTTTCTTCCTCGGGCTCTAGTATAATTCCATGGGCTCTGGTTTTGTTCCTCTGGGCCTCCTTTTGTTCTTCGCGATGTGCTTTTGTTCCTCGGGCTCTGGTTTCTTTCCTCGGGCTCTGGTTTTGTTCCTCGAGCTGGGGTTTTGCTCCTCTAGCTCTCGTTGTCTTCCTCGGGCTCTGGTTTTCTTCCTCAGGCTCTGCTTTTCTTCCTCGAGGGCTAGTTTTGTTCCTCGGGGACTCGTTTTATTCCTCGGACCCTCCTTTTGTTCTTCGGGACCTGTTTTTCTTTCTTGGGCTCTGGTTTCTTTCCTCGGGCTCTGGTTTTGTTCCTCGAGCTGTGGTTTTGCTCCTCTAGCTCTGGTTGTCTTCCTCAGGCTCTGGTTTTTTTCCTCGGGCTCTGGTTTTGTTCCTCGGACTCTAGTATAATTCCACGGGCTCTGGTTTTGTTCCTTGGGGCCTCCTTTTATTCTTCGCGATCTGGTTTTGTTCCTCGGGATCTGGTTTTGTTCCTCGGGCTCTGGTTTCTTTCCTCGGGAGCTCGTTTTGTTCCTCGAGCTGTGGTTTTGCTGCTCTAGCTCTCATTGTCTTCCTCGGGAGCTCGTTTTCTTCCTCGGGCTATGGTTTTCTTCCTCGATGGCTAGTTCTGTTCCTTGGGGTCTCGTTTTATTCCTCGGGCCCTCCTTTTGTTCTTCGGGATCTGGTTTTGTTCCTCGGGCTCTGGTTTTCTTCCTCGGGCTCTGGTTTCTTTCCTCGGGCTCTGGTTTTGTTCCTCGAGCTGTGGTTTTGCTCCTCTAGCTCTGGTTGTCTTCCTCGGGCTCTGGTATTCTTCCTCGAGGGCTAGTTTTGTTCCTCGGGGTCTCGTTTTCTTCCTTGGACTCTCCTTTTGTTCTTCGGGACCTGTTTTTGTTCCTCGGGCTCTGGTTTCTTTCCTTGGGCTCTGGTTTTGTTCCTCGAGCTGTGGTTTTGCTCCTCTAGCTCTGGTTATCTTCCTCGGGCTCTGGTTTTCTTCCTCGGGCTCTGGTTTTCTTCCTCGAGGGCTGGTTTTGTTGCCTGGGCTCTGGTTTTGTTCCTCGGGGCCTCCTTTTATTCTTCGGGATCTGATTTTGTTCCTCGGGCTCTGGTTTCGTTCCTCGGGCTCTGGTTTCTTTCGTTGGGCGCTGGTTTTGTTCCTCGAGCTGTGGTTTTGCTCCTCTAGCTCTGGTTGTCTTCCTCGGGCTCTGTTTTTCTTCCTCGGGCTCTGGTTTTCTTCCTCGAGGGCTGGTTTTGTTGCCCGGGCTCTGGTTTTGTTCTTCCAGCTCTGCTTTAGCTCCTCGGGCTCTGGTTTAGTTCCACGGGACTCGTTTTGTTCCTCGGGCCCACCATTTGTTCCTCCGTCTCTGGTTTTGTTCCTCGGCTTCTGGTGTTCTTCCTCGGGCTGTGGTTTAATTTCTCGGGTTCTGGTTTTGTTCCTCGAGCTCTGGTTTAGTTCCATTGACTCTGGTTTTGTTCCTCAGGCTCTGGTTTCTTTCCTCGGGCTCTGGTTTTGTTCCTTGGACTCTAGTATAATTCCATGGGCTCTGTTTTTTTTCCTTGGGGCCTCCTTTTGTTCTTCGCGATCTGATTTTGTTCCTCGGGCTCTGGTTTCTTTCCTTGGGCTCTGGTTTTGTTCCTCGAGCTGTGGTTTTGCTCCTCTAGCTCTGGTTATCTTCCTCGGGCTCTGGTTTTCTTCCTCGGGCTCTGGTTTTCTTCCTCGAGGGCTGGTTTTGTTGCCTGGGCTCTGGTTTTGTTCCTCGGGGCCTCCTTTTATTCTTCGGGATCTGATTTTGTTCCTCGGGCTCTGGTTTCGTTCCTCGGGCTCTGGTTTCTTTCGTTGGGCGCTGGTTTTGTTCCTCGAGCTGTGGTTTTGCTCCTCTAGCTCTGGTTGTCTTCCTCGGGCTCTGTTTTTCTTCCTCGGGCTCTGGTTTTCTTCCTCGAGGGCTGGTTTTGTTGCCCGGGCTCTGGTTTTGTTCTTCCAGCTCTGCTTTAGCTCCTCGGGCTCTGGTTTAGTTCCACGGGACTCGTTTTGTTCCTCGGGCCCACCATTTGTTCCTCCGTCTCTGGTTTTGTTCCTCGGCTTCTGGTGTTCTTCCTCGGGCTGTGGTTTAATTTCTCGGGTTCTGGTTTTGTTCCTCGAGCTCTGGTTTAGTTCCATTGACTCTGGTTTTGTTCCTCAGGCTCTGGTTTCTTTCCTCGGGCTCTGGTTTTGTTCCTTGGACTCTAGTATAATTCCACGGGCTCTGTTTTTTTTCCTTGGGGCCTCCTTTTGTTCTTCGCGATCTGATTTTGTTCCTCGGGCTCTGGTTTCGTTGCTCGGGCTCTGGTTTCTTTCCTCGGGCTCTGGTTTTCTTCCTCGGGCTTTGCTTTTCTTCCTCGAGGGCTAGTTTTGTTCCTTGGGGTCTGGTTTTATTCCTCGGGCCCTCCTTTTGTTCTTCGGTATCTGGTTTTGTTCCTCGGGCTCTGGTTTTCTTCCTTGGACTCGAGTATAATTCCACGGGCTCTGGTATTCTTCCTTGGGGCCTCCTTTTGTTCTTCGTGATCTGATTTTGTTCCTCGGGCTCTGGTTTCGTTGCTCGGGCTCTGGTTTCTTTCCTCGGGCTCTGGTTTTGTTCCTCGAGCTCTGGTTTAGTTCCATGGGCTCTGGTTTTGTTCCTCTGGGCCTCCTTTTGTTCTTCGCGATGTGCTTTTGTTCCTCGGGCTCTGGTTTCTTTCCTCGGGCTCTGGTTTTGTTCCTCGAGCTGGGGTTTTGCTCCTCTAGCTCTCGTTGTCTTCCTCGGGCTCTGGTTTTCTTCCTCAGGCTCTGCTTTTCTTCCTCGAGGGCTAGTTTTGTTCCTCGGGGTCTCGTTTTATTCCTCGGACCCTCCTTTTGTTCTTCGGGACCTGTTTTTCTTTCTTGGGCTCTGGTTTCTTTCCTCGGGCTCTGGTTTTGTTCCTCGAGCTGTGGTTTTGCTCCTCTAGCTCTGGTTGTCTTCCTCGGGCTCTGGTTTTTTTCCTCGGGCTCTGGTTTTGTTCCTCGGACTCTAGTATAATTCCACGGTCTCTGGTTTTGTTCCTTGGGGCCTCCTTTTATTCTTCGCGATCTGGTTTTGTTCCTCGGGATCTGGTTTTGTTCCTCGGGCTCTGGTTTCTTTCCTCGGGAGCTCGTTTTGTTCCTCGAGCTGTGGTTTTGCTGCTCTAGCTCTCATTGTCTTCCTCGGGAGCTCGTTTTCTTCCTCGGGCTATGGTTTTCTTCCTCGAGGGCTAGTTCTGTTCCTTGGGGTCTCGTTTTATTCCTCGGGCCCTCCTTTTGTTCTTCGGTATCTGGTTTTGTTCCTCGGGCTCTGGTTTTCTTCCTCGGGCTCTGGTTTCTTTCCTCGGGCTCTGGTTTTGTTCCTCGAGCTGTGGTTTTGCTCCTCTAGCTCTGGTTGTCTTCCTCGGGCTCTGGTATTCTTCCTCGAGGGCTAGTTTTGTTCCTCGGGGTCTCGTTTTCTTCCTTGGAGTCTCCTTTTGTTCTTCGGGACCTGTTTTTGTTCCTCGGGCTCTGGTTTCTTTCCTTGGGCTCTGGTTTTGTTCCTCGAGCTGGGGTTTTGCTCCTCTAGCTCTGGTTGTCTTCCTCGGGCTCTGGTTTTCTTCCTCAGGCTCTGCTTTTCTTCCTCGAGGGCTAGTTTTGTTCCTCGGGACTCGTTTTATTCCTCGGACCCTCCTTTTGTTCTTCGGGACCTGTTTTTCTTTCTTGGGCTCTGGTTTCTTTCCTCGGGCTCTGGTTTTGTTCCTCGACCTGTGGTTTTGCTCCTCTAGCTCTGGTTGTCTTCCTCAGGCTCTGGTTTTTTTCCTCGGGCTCTGGTTTTGTTCCTCGGACTCTAGTATAATTCCACGGGCTCTGGTTTTGTTCCTTGGGGCCTCCTTTTATTCTTCGCGATCTGGTTTTGTTCCTCGGGCTCTGGTTTCTTTCCTCGGGAGCTCGTTTTGTTCCTCGAGCTGTGGTTTTGCTGCTCTAGCTCTCATTGTCTTCCTCGGGAGCTCGTTTTCTTCCTCGGGCTATGGTTTTCTTCCTCGATGGCTAGTTCTGTTCCTTGGGGTCTCGTTTTATTCCTCGGGCCCTCCTTTTGTTCTTCGGGATCTGGTTTTGTTCCTCGGGCTCTGGTTTTCTTCCTCGGGCTCTGGTTTCTTTCCTCGGGCTCTGGTTTTGTTCCTCGAGCTGTGGTTTTGCTCCTCTAGCTCTGGTTGTCTTCCTCGGGCTCTGGTATTCTTCCTCGAGGGCTAGTTTTGTTCCTCGGGGTCTCGTTTTCTTCCTTGGACTCTCCTTTTGTTCTTCGGGACCTGTTTTTGTTCCTCGGGCTCTGGTTTCTTTCCTTGGGCTCTGGTTTTGTTCCTCGAGCTGTGGTTTTGCTCCTCTAGCTCTGGTTATCTTCCTCGGGCTCTGGTTTTCTTCCTCGGGCTCTGGTTTTCTTCCTCGAGGGCTGGTTTTGTTGCCTGGGCTCTGGTTTTGTTCCTCGGGGCCTCCTTTTATTCTTCGGGATCTGATTTTGTTCCTCGGGCTCTGGTTTCGTTCCTCGGGCTCTGGTTTCTTTCGTTGGGCGCTGGTTTTGTTCCTCGAGCTGTGGTTTTGCTCCTCTAGCTCTCGTTGTCTTCCTCGGGCTCTGTTTTTCTTCCTCGGGCTCTGGTTTTCTTCCTCGAGGGCTGGTTTTGTTGCCCGGGCTCTGGTTTTGTTCTTCCAGCTCTGCTTTAGCTCCTCGGGCTCTGGTTTAGTTCCACGGGACTCGTTTTGTTCCTCGGGCCCACCATTTGTTCCTCCGTCTCTGGTTTTGTTCCTCGGCTTCTGGTGTTCTTCCTCGGGCTGTGGTTTAATTTCTCGGGTTCTGGTTTTGTTCCTCGAGCTCTGGTTTAGTTCCATTGACTCTGGTTTTGTTCCTCAGGCTCTGGTTTCTTTCCTCGGGCTCTGGTTTTGTTCCTTGGACTCTAGTATAATTCCATGGGCTCTGTTTTTTTTCCTTGGGGCCTCCTTTTGTTCTTCGCGATCTGATTTTGTTCCTCGGGCTCTGGTTTCGTTGCTCGGGCTCTGGTTTCTTTCCTCGGGCTCTGGTTTTCTTCCTCGGGCTTTGCTTTTCTTCCTCGAGGGCTAGTTTTGTTCCTTGGGGTCTGGTTTTATTCCTCGGGCCCTCCTTTTGTTCTTCGGGATCTGGTTTTGTTCTTCGGGATCTGGTTTTCTTCCTCGGGCTCTGGTTTATTTCCTCGGGCTCTGGTTTTGTTCCTCGAGCTGTGGTGTTGCTCCTCTAGCTCTCGTTGTCTTCCTCGGGCTCTGGTATTCTTCCTCGAGGGCTAGTTTTGTTCCTCGGGCTCTGGTTTTTTTCCTCGGGCTCTGGTTTTCTTCCTCGAGGGCTGGTTTTGTTCCCCGGGCTCTGGTTTTGTTCTTCCAGCTCTGCTTTAGCTCCTCGGGCTCTGGTTTGGGTCCATGGGTCTCGTTTTCTTCCTCGGGCCCACCATTTCTTCCTCGGTCTCTGGTTTTGTTCCTCGGGTTCTGGTTTTCTTCCTCGGGCTCTGGTTTAATTTCTCGGGTTCTGGTTTTTTTCCTCGAGCTCTGTTTTAGTTCCATTGGCTCTGGTTTTGTTCCTCAGGCTCTGGTTTCTTTCCTCGGGCTCTGGTTTTGTTCCTTGGACTCTAGTATAATTCCACGGGCTCTGTTTTTTTTCCTTGGGGCCTCCTTTTGTTCTTCGCTATCTGATTTTTTTCCTCGGGCTCTGGTTTCCTTCCTCGGGCTCTGGTTTCTTTCCTCGGGCTCTGGTTTTCTTCCTCGGGCTTTGCTTTTCTTCCTCGAGGGCTAGTTTTGTTCCTCGGGGTCTGGTTTTATTCCTCGGGCCCTCCTTTTGTTCTTCGGTATCTGGTTTTGTTCCTCGGAATCTGGTTTTTTTCCTCGGGCTCTGGTTTCTTTCCTCGGGAGCTCGTTTTGTTCCTCGAGCTGTGGTTTTGCTCCTCTAGCTCTGGTTGTCTTCCTTGGGCTCTGGTATTCTTCCTCGAGGGCTAGTTTTGTTCCTCGGGGTCTCGTTTTATTCCTCGGACCCTCCTTTTGTTCTTCGGGACCTGTTTTTGTTCCTTGGGCTCTGTTTTCTTTCCTCGGGCTCTGGTTTTGTTCCTCGAGCTGTGGTTTTGCTCCTCTAGCTCTCGTTGTCTTCCTCGGGCTCTGCTTTTCTTCCTCGGGCTCTGGTTTTCTTCCTCGAGGGCTGGTTTTGTTGCCCGGGCTCTGGTTTTGTTCTTCCAGCTCTGCTTTAGATCCTCGGGCTCTGGTTTGGGTCCATGGGTCTCGTTTTGATCCTCGGGCCCGACATTTCTTCCTCAGGCTCTGGTTTTTTTCCTCGGGCTCTGATTTCCTTCCTCGGGCTCTGTTTTCTTTCCTCGGGCTCTGGTTTTCTTCCTCGGGCTTTGCTTTTCTTCCTCGAGGGCTAGTTTTGTTCCTTGGGGTCTGGTTTTATTCCTCGGGCCCTCCTTTTGTTCTTCGGTATCTGGTTTTGTTCTTCGGGATCTGGTTTTCTTCCTCGGGCTCTGGTTTATTTCCTCGGGCTCTGGTTTTGTTCCTCGAGCTGTGGTTTTGCTCCTCTAGCTCTCGTTGTCTTCCTCGGGCTCTGGTATTCTTCCTCGAGGGCTAGTTTTGTTCCTCGGGCTCTGGTTTTTTTCCTCGGGCTCTGGTTTTCTTCCTCGAGGGCTGGTTTTGTTCCCCGGGCTCTGGTTTTGTTCTTCCAGCTCTGCTTTAGCTCCTCGGGCTCTGGTTTGGGTCCATGGGTCTCGTTTTGTTCCTCGGGCCCACCATTTGTTCCTCGGTCTCTGGTTTTTTTCCTCGGGTTCTGGTTTTCTTCCTCGGGCTCTGGTTTAATTTCTCGGGTTCTGGTTTTTTTCCTCGAGCTCTGTTTTAGTTCCATTGGCTCTGGTTTTGTTCCTCAGGCTCTGGTTTCTTTCCTCGGGCTCTGGTTTTGTTCCTTGGACTCTAGTATAATTCCACGGGCTCTGGTTTTTTTCCTTGGGGCCTCCTTTTGTTCTTCGCGATCTGATTTTGTTCCTCGGGCTCTGGTTTCGTTGCTCGGGCTCTGGTTTCTTTCCTCGGGCTCTGGTTTTCTTCCTCGGGCTTTGCTTTTCTTCCTCGAGGGCTAGTTTTGTTCCTCGGGGTCTGGTTTTATTCCTCGGGCCCTCCTTTTGTTCTTCGGGATCTGGTTTTGTTCCTCGGGATCTGGTTTTCTTCCTCGGGCTCTGGTTTCTTTCCTCGGGAGCTCGTTTTGTTCCTCGAGCTGTGGTTTTGCTCCTCTAGCTCTGGTTGTATTCCTTGGGCTCTGGTATTCTTCCTCGAGGGCTAGTTTTGTTCCTCGGGGTCTCGTTTTATTCCTCGGACCCTCCTTTTGTTCTTCGGGACCTGTTTTTGTTCCTTGGACTCTGGTTTCTTTCCTCGGGCTCTGGTTTTGTTCCTCGAGCTGTGGTTTTGCTCCTCTAGCTCTCGTTGTCTTCCTCGGGCTCTGCTTTTCTTCCTCGGGCTCTGGTTTTCTTCCTCGAGGGCTGGTTTTGTTGCCCGGGCTCTGGTTTTGTTCTTCCAGCTCTGCTTTAGCTCCTCGGGCTCTGGTTTGGGTCCACGGGTCTCGTTTTGTTCCTCAGGCCCACCGTTTCTTCCTGGGTCTCTGGTTTTGTTCCTCGGGCTCTGGTTTTGTTCCTCGGGCTCCGGTTTAATTTCTCGGGTTCTGGTTTTGTTCCTCGAGCTCTGGTTTAGTTCCATTGGCTCTGGTTTTGTTCCTCAGGCTCTGGTTTTTTTCCTCGGGCTCTGGTTTTGTTCCTTGGACTCGAGTATAATTCCACGGGCTCTGGTATTGTTCCTTGGGGCCTCCTTTTGTTCTTCGCGATCTGGTTTTGTTCCTCGGGATCTGGTTTTGTTCCTCGGGCTCTGGTTTTGTTCCTTGGACTCGAGTATAATTCCACGGGCTCTGGTATTCTTCCTTGGGGCCTCCTTTTGTTCTTCGCGATCTGATTTTGTTCCTCGGGCTCTGGTTTCGTTGCTCTGGCTCTGGTTTCTTTCCTCGGGCTCTGGTTTTCTTCCTCGGGCTCTAGTATAATTCCATGGGCTCTGGTTTTGTTCCTCTGGGCCTCCTTTTGTTCTTCGCTATGTGCTTTTGTTCCTCGGGCTCTGGTTTTCTTCCTCGGGCTCTGGTTTTGTTCCTTGAGCTGGGGTTTTGCTCCTCTAGCTCTCGTTGTCTTCCTCGGGCTCTGGTTTTCTTCCTCAGGCTCTGCTTTTCTTCCTCGAGGGCTAGTTTTGTTCCTCGGGGTCTCGTTTTATTCCTCGGACCCTCCTTTTGTTCTTCGGGACCTGTTTTTCTTCCTTGGGCTCTGGTTTCTTTCCTCGGGCTCTGGTTTTGTTCCTCGAGCTGTGGTTTTGCTCCTCTAGCTCTGGTTGTCTTCCTTGGGCTCTGGTTTTTTTCCTCGGTCTCTGGTTTTGTTCCTCGGACTCGAGTATAATTCCACGGGCTCTGGTATTGTTCCTTGGGGCCTCCTTTTATTCTTCGCGATCTGGTTTTGTTCCTCGGGATCTGGTTTTGTTCCTCGGGCTCTGGTTTCTTTCCTCGGGAGCTCGTTTTGTTCCTCGAGCTGTGGTTTTGCTGCTCTAGCTCTCATTGTCTTCCTCGGGAGCTCGTTTTCTTCCTCGGGCTATGGTTTTATTCCTCGAGGGCTAGTTCTGTTCCTCGGGGTCTCGTTTTATTCCTCGGGCCCTCCTTTTGTTCTTCGGGATCTGGTTTTGTTCCTCGGGCTCTGGTTTTGTTCCTCGAGCTGTGGTTTTGCTCCTCTAGCTCTGGTTGTCTTCCTCGGGCTCTGGTTTTCTTCCTCGAGGGCTAGTTTTGTTCTTCGGGCTCTGGTTTTTTTCCTCGGGCCCTTTTTTTGTTCTTCGGGATCTGGTTTTGTTCCTCGGGATCTGGTTTCGTTCGTCAGGCTCTGGTTTCTTTCCTCGGGCTCTGGTTTTGTTCCTCGAGCTGTGGTTTTGCTCCTCTAGCTCTGGTTGTCGTCCTCGGGCTCTGGTTTTCTTCCTCGAGGGCTGGTTTTGTGCCCCGGGCTCTGGTTTTGTTCTTCCAGCTCTGCTTTAGCTCCTCGGGCTCTGGTTTGGGTCCATGGGTCTCGTTTTGTTCCTCGGGCCCACCATTTCTTCCACAGTCTCTGGTTTTGTTCCTCGGGTTCTGGTTTTCTTCCTCGAGCTCTGGTTTTGTTCCATTGGCTCTGGTTTTGTTCCTCAGGCTCTGGTTTTTTTCCTCGGGCTCTGGTTTTCTTTCTCGGACTCTAGTATAATTCCACGGGCACTGGTTTTGTTCCTTGTGGCCTCCTTTTGTTCTTCGAGATCTGGTTTTGCTCCTCGGGATCTGGTTTTGTTCCTCGGGCTCTGGTTTCTTTCCTCGGGAGCTCGTTTTGTTCCTCGAGCTGTGGTTTTGCTCCTCTAGCTCTCGTTGTCTTCCTCGGGCTCTGGTTTTCTTCCTCGAGGGCTAGTTTTGTTCCTTGGGGTCTGGTTTTATTCCTCGGGCCCTCCTTTTGTGCTTCGGGATCTGGTTTTGTTCCTCGGGCTCTATTTTCTTCCTCGGGCTCTGGTTTCTTTCCTCGGGAGCTCGTTTTGTTCCTCGAGCTGTGGTTTTGCTCCTCTAGCTCTGGTTGTCTTCCTCGGGCTCTGGTTTTCTTCCTCGAGGGCTAGTTTTGTTCCTCGGGCTCTGATTTTATTCCTCGGACCCTCCTTTTGTTCTTCGGGACCTGTTTTTGTTCCTTGGGATCCGGTTTCTTTCCTCGGGCTCTGGTTTTGTTCCTCGAGCTGTGGTTTTGCTCCTCTAGCTCTGGTTGTCTTCCTCGGGCTCTGCTTTTCTTCCTCGAGGGCTAGTTTTGTTCCTCGGGGTCTCGTTTTATTCCTCGGACCCTCCTTTTGTTCTTCGGGACCTGTTTTTGTTCCTTGGGCTCCGGTTTCTTTCCTCGGGCTCTGGTTTTGTTCCTCGAGCTGTGGTTTTGCTCCTCTAGCTCTGGCTGTCTTCCTCGGGCTCTGGCTTTCTTCCTCGAGGGCTAGTTTTGTTCCTCGGGCTCTGGTTTTTTTCCTCGGGCCCTCTTTTTGTTCTTCGGGATCTGGTTTTGTTCCTCGGGCTCTGGTTTTCTTCCTCGGACTCTGGTTTAATTTCTCGCGTTCTGGTTTTGTTCCTCGAGCTCTGTTTTAGTTCCATTGGCTCTGGTTTTGTTCCTCAGGCTCTGTTTTTTTTCCTCGGGCTCTGGTTTTGTTCCTCGGACTCTAGTATAATTCCATGGGCTCTGGTTTTGTTCCTCGGGGCCTCCTTTTTTTCTTCGCGATGTGCTTTTGTTCCTCGGGCTCTGGTTTCTTTCCTCGGGCTCTGGTTTTGTTCCACGAGCTGGGGTTTTGCTCCTCTAGCTCTCGTTGTATTCCTCGGGCTCTGGTTTTCTTCCTCGGGCTCTGCTTTTCTTCCTCGAGGGCTAGTTTTGTTCCTCGGGGTCTCGTTTTATTCCTCGGACCCTCCTTTTGTTCTTCGGGACCTGTTTTTCTTCCTTGGGCTCTGGTTTCTTTCCTCGGGCTCTGGTTTTGTTCCTCGAGCTGTGGTTTTGCTCCTCTAGCTCTGGTTGTCTTCCTCGGGCTCTGGTTTTTTTCCTTGGGCTCTGGTTTTGTTCCTCGGACTCTAGTATAATTCCACGGGCTCTGGTTTTGTTCCTTGGGGCCTCCTTTTATTCTTCGCGATCTGGTTTTGTTCCTCGGGATCTGGTTTTGTTCCTCGGGCTCTGGTTTCTTTCCTCGGGAGCTCGTTTTGTTCCTCGAGCTGTGGTTTTGCTGCTCTAGCTCTCATTGTCTTCCTCGGGAGCTCGTTTTCTTCCTCGGGCTATGGTTTTCTTCCTCGAGGGCTAGTTCTGTTCCTCGGGGTCTCGTTTTATTCCTCGGACCCTCCTTTTGTTCTTCGGGATCTGGTTTTGTTCCTCGGACTCTGGTTTTCTTCCTCGGGCTCTGGTTTCTTTCCTCGGGCTCTGGTTTTGTTCCTCGAGCTGTGGTTTTGCTCCTCTAGCTCTGGTTGTCTTCCTCGTGCTCTGGTATTCTTCCTCGAGGGCTAGTTTTTTTCCTCAGGGTCTCGTTTTCTTCCTTGGACTCTCCTTTTGTTCTTCGGGACCTGTTTTTGTTCCTCGGGCTCTGGTTTCTTTCCTTGGGCTCTGGTTTTGTTCCTCGAGCTGTGGTTTTGCTCCTCTAGCTCTCGTTGTCTTCCTCGGGCTCTGGTTTTCTTCCTCGGGCTCTGGTTTTCTTCCTCGGGCTCTGGTTTTCTTCCTCGAGGGCTGGTTTTGTTCCCCGGGCTCTGGTTTTGTTCTTCCAGCTCTGCTTTAGCTCCTCGGGCTCTGGTTTGGGTCCATGGGTCTCGTTTTCTTCCTCGGGCCCACCATTTTTTCCTCAGTCTCTGGTTTTGTTCCTCGGGTTCTGGTTTTCTTCCTCGAGATCTGGTTTAGTTCCATTGGCTCTGGTTTTGTTCCTCAGGCTCTGGTTTTTTT
Organism: Calonectris borealis; assembly: GCF_964195595.1. Taxonomy (NCBI): domain Eukaryota; kingdom Metazoa; phylum Chordata; class Aves; order Procellariiformes; family Procellariidae; genus Calonectris; species Calonectris borealis. The sequence continues at coordinate 816,697 of NC_134326.1, forward strand.
CCTCGGGCTCTGGTTTTCTTCCTCGGACTCTAGTATAATTCCACGGGCACTGGTTTTGTTCCTTGGGGCCTCCTTTTGTTCTTCGAGATCTGGTTTTGCTCCTCGGGATCTGGTTTTGTTCCTCGGGCTCTGGTTTCTTTCCTCGGGAGCTCGTTTTGTTCCTCGAGCTGGGGTTTTGCTCCTCTAGCTCTCGTTGTCTTCCTCGGGCTCTGGTTTTCTTCCTCGAGGGCTAGTTTTGTTCCTTGGGGTCTGGTTTTATTCCTCAGGCCCTCCTTTTGTTCTTCGGGATCTGGTTTTGTTCCTCGGGCTCTATTTTCTTCCTCGGCCTCTGGTTTCTTTCCTCGGGAGCTCGTTTTGTTCCTCGAGCTGTGGTTTTGCTCCTCTAGCTCTGGTTGTCTTCCTCGGGCTCTGGTTTTCTTCCTCGAGGGCTAGTTTTGTGCCTCGGGCTCTGATTTTATTCCTCGGACCCTCCTTTTGTTCTTCGGGACCTGTTTTTGTTCCTTGGGCTCCGGTTTCTTTCCTCGGGCTCTGGTTTTGTTCCTGGAGCTGTGGTTTTGCTCCTCTAGCTCTGGTTGTCTTCCTCGGGCTCTGCTTTTCTTCCTCGAGGGCTAGTTTTGTTCCTCGGGGTCTCGTTTTATTCCTAGGACCCTCCTTGTGTTCTTCGGGACCTGCTTTTGTGCCTTGGGCTCTGGTTTCTTTCCTCGGGCTCTGGTTTTGTTCCTCGAGCTGTGGTTTTGCTCCTCTAGCTCTCGTTGTCTTCCTCGGGCTCTGGTTTTCTTCCTCAGGCTCTGGTTTTCTTCCTCGAGGGCTGGTTTTGTTCCCCGGGCTCTGGTTTTGTTCTTCCAGCTCTGCTTTAACTCCTCGGGCTCTGGTTTGGGTCCACGGGTCTCGTTTTGTTCCTCGGGCCCACCATTTGTTCCTCGGTCTCTGGTTTTGTTCCTCGGGTTCTGGTTTTCTTCCTCGGGCTCTGGTTTAATTTCTCGGGTTCTGGTTTTGTTCCTCGAGCTCTGTTTTAGTTCCATTGGCTCTGGTGTTCTTCCTCAGGCTCTGGTTTTTTTCCTCGGGCTCTGGTTTTGTTCCTCAGACTCTAGTATAATTCCACGGGCTCTGGTTTTGTTCCTCGGGGCCTCCTTTTGTTCTTCGCGATCTGATTTTGTTCCTCGGGCTCTGGTTTCGTTGCTCGGGCTCTGGTTTCTTTCCTCGGGCTCTGGTTTTCTTCCTCGGGCTCTAGTATAATTCCATGGGCTCTGGTTTTGTTCCTCTGGGCCTCCTTTTGTTCTTCGCGATGTGCTTTTGTTCCTCGGGCTCTGGTTTCTTTCCTCGGGCTCTGGTTTTGTTCCTCGAGCTGGGGTTTTGCTCCTCTAGCTCTCGTTGTCTTCCTCGGGCTCTGGTTTTCTTCCTCAGGCTCTGCTTTTCTTCCTCGAGGGCTAGTTTTGTTCCTCGGGGTCTCGTTTTATTCCTCGGACCCTCCTTTTGTTCTTCGGGACCTGTTTTTCTTCCTTGGGCTCTGGTTTCTTTCCTCGGGCTCTGGTTTTGTTCCTCGAGCTGTGGTTTTGCTCCTCTACCTCTGGTTGTCTTCCTTGGGCTCTGGTTTTTTTCCTCGGGCTCTGGATTTGTTCCTCGGACTCTAGTATAATTCCACGGGCTCTGGTTTTGTTCCTTGGGGGCTCCTTTTATTCTTCGCCATCTGGTTTTGTTCCTCGGGATCTTGTTTTCTTCCTCGGGCTCTGGTTTCTTTCCTCGGGAGCTCGTTTTGTTCCTCGAGCTGTGGTTTTGCTGCTCTAGCTCTCATTGTCTTCCTCGGGAGCTCGTTTTCTTCCTCGGGCTATGGTTTTCTTCCTCGAGGGCTAGTTCTTTTCCTCGGGGTCTCGTTTTATTCCTCGGGCCCTCCTTTTGTTCTTCGGGATCTGGTTTTGTTCCTCGGGATCTGGTTTTGTTCCTCGGGCTCTGGTTTCTTTCCTCGGGCTCTGGTTTTTTTCCTCGAGCTGTGGTTTTGCTCCTCTAGCTCTGGTTGTCTTCCTCGGGCTCTGGTATTCTTCCTCGAGGGCTAGTTTTGTTCCTCGGGGTCTCGTTTTCTTCCTTGGACTCTCCTTTTGTTCTTCGGGACCTGTTTTTGTTCCTCGGGCTCTGGTTTCTTTCCTCGGGCTCTGGTTTTGTTCCTCGAGCTGTGGTTTTGCTCCTCTAGCTCTCGTTGTCTTCCTCAGGCTCTGGTTTTCTTCCTCGGGCTCTGGTTTTCTTCCTCGGGCTCTGGTTTTCTTCCTCGAGGGCTGGTTTTGTTCCCCGGGCTCTGGTTTTGTTCTTCCAGCTCTGCTTTAGCTCCTCAGACTCTGGTTTGGGTCCATGGGTCTCGTTTTCTTCCTCGGGCCCACCATTTCTTCCTCGGTCTCTGGTTTTGTTCCTCGGGTTCTGGTTTTCTTCCTCGAGCTCTGGTTTAGTTCCATTGGCTCTGGTTTTGTTCCTCAGGCTCTTTTTTTTTTCCTCGGGCTCTGGTTTTCTTCCTCGGACTCTAGTATAATTCCACGGGCACTGGTTTTGTTCCTTGGGGCCTCCTTTTGTTCTTCGCGATCTGGTTTTGCTCCTCGGGATCTGGTTTTGTTCCTCGGGCTCTGGTTTCTTTCCTCGGGAGCTCGTTTTGTTCCTCGAGCTGTGGTTTTGCTCCTCTAGCTCTCGTTGTCTTCCTCGGGCTCTGGTTTTCTTCCTCGAGGGCTAGTTTTGTTCCTTGGGGTCTGGTTTTGTTCCTCGGGCCCTCCTTTTGTTCTTCGGGATCTGGTTTTGTTTCTCGGGCTCTGGTTTTCTTCCTCGGGCTCTGGTTTCTTTCCTCGGGCTCTGGTTTTGTTCCTCGAGCTGTGGTTTTGCTCCTCTAGCTCTGGTTGTCTTCCTCGGGCTCTGGTATTATTCCTCGAGGGATAGTTTTGTTCCTCGGGGTCTCGTTTTATTCCTCGGACCCTCCTTTTGTTCTTCGGGACCTGTTTTTGTTCCTTGGGCTCCAGTTTCTTTCCTCGGGCTCTGGTTTTGTTCCTCGAGCTGTGGTTTTGCTCCTCTAGCTCTGCTTTTCTTCCTCGGGCTCTGCTTTTCTTCCTCGAGGGCTAGTTCTGTTCCTCGGGCTCTGGTTTTATTCCTCGGGCCCTCCTTTTGTTCTTCGGTATCTGGTTTTGTTCCTCGGGATCTGGTTTCGTTCCTCAGGCTCTGGTTTCTTTCCTCGGGCTCTGGTTTTGTTCCTCGAGCTGTGGTTTTGCTCCTCTAGCTCTGGTTGTCGTCCTCGGGCTCTGGTTTTCTTCCTCGGGCTCTGGTTTTGTTCCTCGAGATCTGGTTTTGTTCCCCGGGCTCTGGTTTTGTTCTTCCAGCTCTGCTTTAGCTCCTCAGGCTCTGGTTTGGGTCCATGGGTCTCGTTTTGTTCCTCGGGCCCAACATTTCTTCCTCGGTCTCTGGTTTTGTTCCTCGGGTTCTGGTTTTCTTCCTCGGGCTCTGGTTTAATTTCTCGGGTTCTGGTTTTGTTCCTCGAGCTCTGTTTTAGTTCCATTGGCTCTGGTTTTGTTCCTCAGGCTCTGGTTTTTTTCCTCGGGCTCTGGTTTTGTTCCTCGGACTCTAGTATAATTCCACGGGCTCTGGTTTTGTTCCTCTGGGCCTCCTTTTGTTCTTCGCGATGTGCTTTTGTTCCTCGGGCTCTGGTTTCTTTCCTCGGGCTCTGGTTTTGTTCCTCGAGCTGGGGTTTTGCTCCTCTAGCTCTCGTTGTCTTCCTCGGGCTCTGGTTTTCTTCCTCGGGCTCTGCTTTTCTACCTCGAGGGCTAGTTTTGTTCCTCGGGGTCTCGTTTTATTCCTCGGACCCTCCTTTTGTTCTTCGGGACCTGTTTTTCTTCCTTGGGCTCTGGTTTCTTTCCTCGGGCTCTGGTTTTGTTCCTTGGACTCGAGTATAATTCCACGGGCTCTGGTATTGTTCCTTGGGGCCTCCTTTTGTTCTTCGCGATCTGGTTTTGTTCCTCGGGATCTGGCTTTGTTCCTCGGGCTCTGGTTTCTTTCCTCGGGAGCTCGTTTTGTTCCTCGAGCTGTGGTTTTGCTCCTCTACCTCTGGTTGTCTTCCTCGGGCTCTGCTTTTCTTCCTCGGGCTCTGGTTTTCTTCCTCGAGGGCTAGTTTTGTTCCTCGGGGTCTGGTTTTATTCCTCGGGCCCTCCTTTTGTTCTTCGGGATCTGGTTTTCTTCCTCAGGCTCTTGTTTCTTTCCTCGGGAGCTCGTTTTGTTCCTCGAGCTGTGGTTTTGCTCCTCTAGCTCTGGTTGTATTCCTCGGGCTCTGGTATTCTTCCTCGAGGGCTAGTTTTGTTCCTCGGGGTCTCGTTTTATTCTTCGGACCCTCCTTTTGTTCTTTGGGACCTGCTTTTGTTCCTTGGGCTCTGGTTTCTTTCCTCGGGCTCTGGTTTTGTTCCTCGAGCTGTGGTTTTGCTCCTCTAGCTCTGGTTGTCTTCCTCGGGCTCTGCTTTTCTTCCTCGGGCTCTGGTTTTCTTCCTCGAGGGCTGGTTTTGTTGCCCGGGCTCTGGTTTTGTTCTTCCAGCTCTGCTTTAGCTCCTCGGGCTCTGGTTTGGGTCCACGGGTCTCGTTTTGTTCCTCAGGCCCACCATTTCTTCCTGGGTCTCTGGTTTTGTTCCTAGGGCTCTGGTTTTGTTCCTCAGGCTCTGGTTTAATTTCTCGGGTTCTGGTTTTGTTCCTCGAGCTCTGTTTTAGTTCCATTGGCTCTGGTTTTTTTCCTCAGGCTCTGGTTTCTTTCCTCGAGCTCTGGTTTTGTTCCTTGGACTCTAGTATAATTCCACGGGCTCTGGTTTTGTTCCTTGGGGCCTCCTTTTGTTCTTCGCAATCTGGTTTTGTTCCTTGGGCTCCGGTTTTCTTCCTCGGGCTCTGGTTTCTTTCCTCGGGCTCTGGTTTCTTTCCTCGGGCTCTGGTTTCTTTCCTCGGGAGCTCGTTTTTTTCCTCGAGCTGTGGTTTTGCTCCTCTACCTCTGGTTGTCTTCCTCGGGCTCTGGTTTTCTTCCTTGGGCTCTGGTTTTCTTCCTCGAAGGCTAGTTTTGTTCCTCGGGGTCTGGTTTTATTCCTCGAGCCCTCCTTTTGTTCTTCGGGGTATGGTTTTCTTCCTCGGGCTCTGGTTTCTTTCCTCGGGAGCTCGTTTTGTTCCTCGAGCTGTGGTTTTGCTCCTCTAGCTCTGGTTGTCTTCGTCGGACTCTGCTTTTCTTCCTGGGGCTCTGCTTTTCTTCCTCGAGGGCTGGTTTTGTTGCCCAGGCTCTGGTTTTGTTCTTCCAGCTCTGCTTTAGCTCCTCGGGCTCTGGTTTGGGTCCACGGGTATCGTTTTGTTCCTCGGGCCCACCATTTCTTCCTCGGTCTCTGGTTTTGTTCCTCGGGTTCTGGTTTTCTTCCTCGGGCTCTGGTTTAATTTCTCGGGTTCTGGTTTTGTTCCTCGAGCTCTCGTTTAGTTCCATTGGCTCTGGTTTTGTTCCTCAGGCTCTGGATTTTTTCCACGGGCTCTGGTTTTGTTCCTTGGACTCTAGTATAATTCCACGGGCCTTGGTTTTGTTCCTTGGGGCCTCCTATTGTTCTTCGCGATCTGGTTTTGTTCCTCGGGATCTGGTTTTCTTCCTCGGGCTCTGGTTTCTTTCCTCGGGAGCTCGTTTTGTTCCTCGAGCTGTGGTTTTGCTCCTCTAGCTCTGGTTGTATTCCTTGGGCTCTGGTATTCTTCCTCGAGGGCTAGTTTTGTTCCTCGGGGTCTCGTTTTATTCCTCGGACCCTCCTTTTGTTCTTCGGGACCTGCTTTTGTTCCTCGGGCTCTGGTTTCTTTCCTCGGGCTCTGGTTTTGTTCCTCGAACTGTGGTTTTGCTCCTCTAGCTCTGGTTGTCTTCCTCGGGCTCTGCTTTTCTTCCTCGGGCTCTGCTTTTCTTCCTCGAGGGCTGGTTTTGTTCCCCGGGCTCTGGTTTTGTTCTTCCAGCTCTGCTTTAGCTCCTCGGGCTCTGGTTTGGGTCCACAGGTCTCGTTTTGTTCCTCAGGCCCACCATTTCTTCCTGGTTCTCTGGTTTTGTTCCTCGGGCTCTGGTTTTGTTCCTCGGGCTCTGTTTTAATTTCTCGGGTTCTGGATTTGTTCCTCGAGCTCTGTTTTAGTTCCATTGGCTCTGGTTTTGTTCCTCAGGCTCTGCTTTTTTTCCTCGGGCTCTGGTTTTGTTCCTTGGGGCCTCCTTTTGTTCTTCGGTATCTGGTTTTGTTCCTCGGGCTCTGGTTTTGTTCCTCGAGCTGTGGTTTTGCTCCTCTAGCTCTGGTTGTCTTCCTCGGGCTCTGGTATTCTTCCTCGAGGGCTAGTTTTGTTCCTCGGGCTCTGGTTTTTTTCCTCGGGCTCTGGTTTTCTTCCTCGAGGGCTGGTTTTGTTCCCCGGGCTCTGGTTTTGTTCTTCCAGCTCTGCTTTAGCTCCTCGGGCTCTGGTTTGGGTCCCTGGGTCTCGTTTTGTTCATCGGGCCTACCATTTCTTCCTCGGTCTCTGGTTTTGTTCCTCGGGTTCTGGTTTTCTTCCTCGGGCTCTGGTTTAATTTCTCGGGTTCTGGTTTTGTTCCTCGAGCTCTGTTTTAGTTCCATTGGCTCTGGTTTTGTTCCTCAGGCTCTGGTTTCTTTCCTCGGGCTCTGGTTTTGTTCCTTGGACTCTAGTATAATTCCACGGGCTCTGTTTTTTTTCCTTGGGGCCTCCTTTTTTTCTTCGCAATCTGGTTTTGTTCCTTGGGCTCCGGTTTTCTTCCTCGGGCTCTGGTTTCTTTCCTCGGGCTCTGGTTTCTTTCCTCGGGCTCTGGTTTTCTTCCTCGGGCTTTGCTTTTCTTCCTCGAGGGCTAGTTTTGTTCCTTGGGGTCTGGTTTTATTCCTCGGGCCCTCCTTTTGTTCTTCGCGATCTGATTTTGTTCCTCGGGCTCTGGTTTTCTTCCTCGGGCTCTGGTTTCTTTCCTCGGGAGCTCGTTTTGTTCCTCGAGCTGTGGTTTTGCTCCTCTAGCTCTGGTTGTATTCCTCGGGCTCTGATATTCTTCCTCGAGGGCTAGTTTTGTTCCTCGGGGTCTCGTTTTCTTCCTCGGACCCTCCTTTTGTTCTTCGGGACCTGCTTTTGTTCCTTGGGCTCTGGTTTCTTTCCTCGGGCTCTGGTTTTGTTCCTCGAACTGTGGTTTTGCTCCTCTAGCTCTGGTTGTCTTCCTCGGGCTCTGCTTTTCTTCCTCGGGCTCTGCTTTTCTTCCTCGAGGGCTGGTTTTGTTGCCCGGGCTCTGGTTTTGTTCTTCCAGCTCTGCTTTAGCTCCTCGGGCTCTGGTTTGGGTCCACGGGTCTCGTTTTATTCCTCAGGCCCACCATTTCTTCCTCGGTCTCTGGTTTTGTTCCGCGGGCTCTGGGTTGTTCCTCGGGCTCTGGTTTAATTTCTCGGGTTCTGGTTTTGTTCCTCGAGCTCTGGTTTAGTTCCATTGGCTCTGGTTTTGTTCCTCAGGCTCTGGTTTTTTTCCTCGGGCTCTGGTTTTGTTCCTCGGGGCCTCCTTTTGTTCTTCGCGATCTGATTTTGTTCCTCGGGCTCTGGTTTCCTTCCTTGGGCTCTGGTTTCTTTCCTCGGGCTCTGGTTTTCTTCCTCGGGCTTTGCTTTTCTTCCTCGAGGGCTAGTTTTGTTCCTTGGGGTCTGGTTTTATTCCTCGGGCCCTCCTTTTGTTCTTCGGGATCTGGTTTTGTTCCTCGGGCTCTGGTTTTCTTCCTCGGGCTCTGGTTTCTTTCCTCGGGAGCTCGTTTTGTTCCTCGAGCTGTGGTTTTGCTCCTCTAGCTCTGGTTTTCTTCCTCGGGCTCTGCTTTTCTTCCTCGGGCTCTGCTTTTCTTCCTCGAGGGCTAGTTCTGTTCCTCGGGCTCTGGTTTTATTCCTCGGGCCCTCCTTTTGTTCTTCGGTATCTGGTTTTGTTCCTCGGGCTCTGGTTTTCTTCCTCGGGCTCTGGTTTAATTTCTCGCGTTCTGGTTTTGTTCCTCGAGCTCTGTTTTAGTTCCATTGGCTCTGGTTTTGTTCCTCAGGCTCTGTTTTTTTTCCTCGGTCTCTGGTTTTGTTCTTCCAGCTCTGCTTTAGATCCTCGGGCTCTGGTTTGGGTCCATGGGTCTCGTTTTGATCCTCGGGCCCGACATTTCTTCCTCAGGCTCTGGTTTTTTTCCTCGGGCTCTGGTTTCCTTCCTCGGGCTCTGGTTTCTTTCCTCGGGCTCTGGTTTTCTTCCTCGGGCTCTGGTTTTCTTCCTCGAGGGCTAGTTTTGTTCTTTGGGGTCTGGTTTTATTCCTCGGGCCCTCCTTTTGTTCTTCGGTAACTGGTTTTGTTCTTCGGGATCTGGTTTTCTTCCTCGGGCTCTGGTTTATTTCCTCGGGCTCTGGTTTTGTTCCTCGAGCTGTGGTTTTGCTCCTCTAGCTCTGGTTGTCTTCCTCGGGCTCTGGTATTCTTCCTCGAGGGCTAGTTTTGTTCCTCGGGCTCTGCTTTTCTTCCTCGGGCTCTGCTTTTCTTCCTCGAGGGCTGGTTTTGTTGCCCGGGCTCTGGTTTTGTTCTTCCAGCTCTGCTTTAGCTCCTCGGGCTCTGGTTTGGGTCCACGGGTCTCGTTTTATTCCTCAGGCCCACCATTTCTTCCTCGGTCTCTGGTTTTGTTCCGCGGGCTCTGGGTTGTTCCTCGGGCTCTGGTTTAATTTCTCGGGTTCTGGTTTTGTTCCTCGAGCTCTGGTTTAGTTCCATTGGCTCTGGTTTTGTTCCTCAGGCTCTGGTTTTTTTCCTCGGGCTCTGGTTTTGTTCCTCGGGGCCTCCTTTTGTTCTTCGCGATCTGATTTTGTTCCTCGGGCTCTGGTTTCCTTCCTTGGGCTCTGGTTTCTTTCCTCGGGCTCTGGTTTTCTTCCTCGGGCTTTGCTTTTCTTCCTCGAGGGCTAGTTTTGTTCCTTGGGGTCTGGTTTTATTCCTCGGGCCCTCCTTTTGTTCTTCGGGATCTGGTTTTGTTCCTCGGGCTCTGGTTTTCTTCCTCGGGCTCTGGTTTCTTTCCTCGGGAGCTCGTTTTGTTCCTCGAGCTGTGGTTTTGCTCCTCTAGCTCTGGTTTTCTTCCTCGGGCTCTGCTTTTCTTCCTCGGGCTCTGCTTTTCTTCCTCGAGGGCTAGTTCTGTTCCTCGGGCTCTGGTTTTATTCCTCGGGCCCTCCTTTTGTTCTTCGGTATCTGGTTTTGTTCCTCGGGCTCTGGTTTTCTTCCTCGGGCTCTGGTTTAATTTCTCGCGTTCTGGTTTTGTTCCTCGAGCTCTGTTTTAGTTCCATTGGCTCTGGTTTTGTTCCTCAGGCTCTGTTTTTTTTCCTCGGTCTCTGGTTTTGTTCTTCCAGCTCTGCTTTAGATCCTCGGGCTCTGGTTTGGGTCCATGGGTCTCGTTTTGATCCTCGGGCCCGACATTTCTTCCTCAGGCTCTGGTTTTTTTCCTCGGGCTCTGGTTTCCTTCCTCGGGCTCTGGTTTCTTTCCTCGGGCTCTGGTTTTCTTCCTCGGGCTCTGGTTTTCTTCCTCGAGGGCTAGTTTTGTTCTTTGGGGTCTGGTTTTATTCCTCGGGCCCTCCTTTTGTTCTTCGGTAACTGGTTTTGTTCTTCGGGATCTGGTTTTCTTCCTCGGGCTCTGGTTTATTTCCTCGGGCTCTGGTTTTGTTCCTCGAGCTGTGGTTTTGCTCCTCTAGCTCTGGTTGTCTTCCTCGGGCTCTGGTATTCTTCCTCGAGGGCTAGTTTTGTTCCTCGGGCTCTGGTTTTTTTCCTCGGGCTCTGGTTTTCTTCCTCGAGGGCTGGTTTTGTTCCCCGGCCTCTGGTTTTGTTCTTCCAGCTCTGCTTTAGCTCCTCGGGCTCTGGTTTGGGTCCACGGGTCTCATTTTATTCCTCAGGCCCACCATTTCTTCCTCGGTCTCTGGTTTTGTTCCGCGGGCTCTGGGTTGTTCCTCGGGCTCTGGTTTAATTTCTCGGGTTCTGGTTTTGTTCCTCGAGCTCTGTTTTAGTTCCATTGGCTCTGGTTTTGTTCCTCAGGCTCTGGTTTTTTTCCTCGGGCTCTGGTTTTGTTCCTCGGGGCCTCCTTTTGTTCTTCGCGATCTGATTTTTTTCCTCGGGCTCTGGTTTCCTTCCTCGGGCTCTGGTTTCTTTCCTCGGGCTCTGGTTTTCTTCCTCGGGCTTTGCTTTTCTTCCTCGAGGGCTAGTTTTGTTCCTTGGGGTCTGGTTTTATTCCTCGGGCCCTCCTTTTGTTCTTCGGTATCTGGTTTTGTTCCTCGGGCTCTGGTTTTCTTCCTCGGGCTCTGGTTTCTTTCCTCGGGAGCTCGTTTTGTTCCTCGAGCTGTGGTTTTGCTCCTCTAGCTCTGGTTTTCTTCCTCGGGCTCTGCTTTTCTTCCTCGGGCTCTGCTTTTCTTCCTCGAGGGCTAGTTCTGTTCCTCGGGCTCTGGTTTTATTCCTCGGGCCCTCCTTTTGTTCTTCGGGATCTGGTTTTGTTCCTCGGGCTCTGGTTTTCTTCCTCGGGCTCTGGTTTAATTTCTCGGGTTCTGGTTTTGTTCCTCGAGCTCTCGTTTAGTTCCATTGGCTCTGGTTTTGTTCCTCAGGCTCTGGTTTTTTTCCTCGGTCTCTGGTTTTGTTCTTCCAGCTCTGCTTTAGATCCTCGGGCTCTGGTTTGGGTCCATGGGTCTGGTTTTGATCCTCGGGCCCGACATTTCTTCCTCAGGCTCTGGTTTTTTTCCTCGGGCTCTGGTTTCTTTCCTCGGGCTCTGGTTTTCTTCCTCGGGCTTTGCTTTTCTTCCTCGAGGGCTAGTTTTGTTCCTTGGGGTCTGGTTTTATTCCTCGGGCTCTCCTTTTGTTCTTCGGTATCTGGTTTTGTTCCTCGGGATCTGGTTTTCTTCCTCGGGCTCTGGTTTTTTTCCTCGGGCTCTGGTTTTCTTCCTCGAGGGCTGGTTTTGTTCCCCGGGCTCTGGTTTTGTTCTTCCAGCTCTGCTTTAGTTCCTCGGGCTCTGGTTTGGGTCCACGGGTCTCGTTTTGTTCCTCGGGCCCACCATTTCTTCCTCGGTCTCTGGTTTTGTTCCTCGGGTTCTGGTTTTCTTCCTCGGGCTCTGGTTTCTTTCCTCAGGCTCTGGTTTCTTTCCTCGGGCTCTGGTTTTCTTCCTCGGGCTTTGCTTTTCTTCCTCGAGGGCTAGTTTTGTTCATTGGGGTCTGGTTTTATTCCTCGGGCCCTCCTTTTGTTCTTCGCGATCTGATTTTGTTCCTCGGGCTCTGGTTTTCTTCCTCGGGCTCTGGTTTCTTTCCTCGGGAGCTCGTTTTGTTCCTCGAGCTGTGGTTTTGCTCCTCTAGCTCTGGTTGTATTCCTCAGGCTCTGATACTCTTCCTCGAGGTCTAGTTTTGTTCCTCGGGGTCTCGTTTTCTTCCTCGGACCCTCCTTTTGTTCTTCGGGACCTGCTTTTGTTCCTTGGGCTCTGGTTTCTTTCCTCGGGCTCTGGTTTTGTTCCTCGAACTGTGGTTTTGCTCCTCTAGCTCTGGTTGTCTTCCTCGGGCTCTGCTTTTCTTCCTCGGGCTCTGCTTTTCTTCCTCGAGGGCTGGTTTTGTTGCCCGGGCTCTGGTTTTGTTCTTCCAGCTCTGCTTTAGCTCCTCGGGCTCTGGTTTGGGTCCACGGGTCTCGTTTTATTCCTCAGGCCCACCATTTCTTCCTCGGTCTCTGGTTTTGTTCCGCGGGCTCTGGGTTGTTCCTCGGGCTCTGGTTTAATTTCTCGGGTTCTGGTTTTGTTCCTCGAGCTCTGTTTTAGTTCCATTGGCTCTGGTTTTGTTCCTCAGGCTCTGGTTTTTTTCCTCGGGCTCTGGTTTTGTTCCTCGGGGCCTCCTTTTGTTCTTCGCGATCTGATTTTGTTCCTCGGGCTCTGGTTTCGTTGCTCGGGCTCTGGTTTCTTTCCTCGGGCTCTGGTTTTCTTCCTCCGGCTTTGCTTTTCTTCCTCGAGGGCTAGTTTTGTTCCTTGGGGTCTGGTTTTATTCCTCGGGCCCTCCTTTTGTTCTTCGGGATCTGGTTTTGTTCCTCGGGCTCTGGTTTTCTTCCTCGGGCTCTGGTTTCTTTCCTCGGGAGCTCGTTTTGTTCCTCGAGCTGTGGTTTTGCTCCTCTAGCTCTGGTTTTCTTCCTCGGGCTCTGCTTTTCTTCCTCGGGCTCTGCTTTTTTTCCTCGAGGACTAGTTCTGTTCCTCGGGCTCTGGTTTTATTCCTCGGGCCCTCCTTTTGTTCTTCGGTATCTGGTTTTGTTCCTCGGGCTCTGGTTTTCTTCCTCGGGCTCTGGTTTAATTTCTCGCGTTCTGGTTTTGTTCCTCGAGCTCTGCTTTATTTCCATTGGCTCTGGTTTTGTTCCTCAGGCTCTGTTTTTTTCCCTCGGTCTCTGGTTTTGTTCTTCCAGCTCTGCTTTAGCTCCTCGGGCTCTGGTTTGGGTCCATGGGTCTCGTTTTGCTCCTCGGGCCCGACATTTCTTCCTCAGGCTCTGGTTTCTTTCCTCGGGCTCTGGTTTTGTTCCTCGAGCTGTGGTTTTGTTCCTCGAGATCTGGTTTTGTTCCCCGGGCTCTGGTTTTGTTCTTCCAGCTCTGCTTTAGCTCCTCAGGCTCTGGTTTGGGTCCATGGGTCTCGTTTTGTTCCTCGGGCCCAACATTTCTTCCTCGGTCTCTGGTTTTGTTCCTCGGGTTCTGGTTTTCTTCCTCGGGCTCTGGTTTAATTTCTCGGGTTCTGGTTTTGTTCCTCGAGCTCTGTTTTAGTTCCATTGGCTCTGGTTTTTTTCCTCAGGCTCTGGTTTTTTTCCTCGGGCTCTGGTTTTGTTCCTCGGACTCTAGTATAATTCCACGGGCTCTGGTTTTGTTCCTCTGGGCCTCCTTTTGTTCTTCGCGATGTGCTTTTGTTCCTCGGGCTCTGGTTTCTTTCCTCGGGCTCTGGTTTTGTTCCTCGAGCTGGGGTTTTGCTCCTCTAGCTCTCGTTGTCTTCCTCGGGCTCTGGTTTTCTTCCTCGGGCTCTGCTTTTCTACCTCGAGGGCTAGTTTTGTTCCTCGGGGTCTCGTTTTATTCCTCGGACCCTCCTTTTGTTCTTCGGGACCTGTTTTTCTTCCTTGGGCTCTGGTTTCTTTCCTCGGGCTCTGGTTTTGTTCCTTGGACTCGAGTATAATTCCACGGGCTCTGGTATTGTTCCTTGGGGCCTCCTTTTGTTCTTCGCGATCTGGTTTTGTTCCTCGGGATCTGGCTTTGTTCCTCGGGCTCTGGTTTCTTTCCTCGGGAGCTCGTTTTGTTCCTCGAGCTGTGGTTTTGCTCCTCTACCTCTGGTTGTCTTCCTCGGGATCTCGTTTTCTTCCTTGGGCTCTGGTTTTCTTCCTCGAAGGCTAGTTTTGTTCCTCGGGGTCTGGTTTTATTCCTCGGGCCCTCCTTTTGTTCTTCGGGATCTGGTTTTCTACCTCAGGCTCTTGTTTCTTTCCTCGGGAGCTCGTTTTGTTCCTCGAGCTGTGGTTTTGCTCCTCTAGCTCTGGTTGTATTCCTCGGGCTCTGGTATTCTTCCTCGAGGGCTAGTTTTGTTCCTCGGGGTCTCGTTTTATTCCTCGGACCCTCCTTTTGTTCTTTGGGACCTGCTTTTGTTCCTTTGGCTCTGGTTTCTTTCCTCGGGCTCTGGTTTTGTTCCTCGAGCTGTGGTTTTGCTCCTCTAGCTCTGGTTGTCTTCCTCGGGCTCTGCTTTTCTTCCTCGGGCTCTGGTTTTCTTCCTCGAGGGCTGGTTTTGTTGCCCGGGCTCTGGTTTTGTTCTTCCAGCTCTGCTTTAGCTCCTCGGGCTCTGGTTTGGGTCCACGGGTCTCGTTTTGTTCCTCAGGCCCACCATTTCTTCCTGGGTCTCTGGTTTTGTTCCTCGGGCTCTGGTTTTCTTCCTCGGGCTCTGGTTTAATTTCTCGGGTTCTGGTTTTGTTCCTCGAGCTCTGTTTTAGTTCCATTGGCTCTGGTTTTTTTCCTCAGGCTCTGGTTTCTTTCCTCGAGCTCTGGTTTTGTTCCTTGGACTCTAGTATAATTCCACGGGCTCTGGTTTTGTTCCTTGGGGCCTCCTTTTGTTCTTCGCGATCTGGTTTTGTTCCTCGGGCTCTGGTTTCTTTCCTCGGGCTCTGGTTTCTTTCCTCGGGAGCTCGTTTTTTTCCTCGAGCTGTGGTTTTGCTCCTCTACCTCTGGTTGTCTTCCTCGGGCTCTGGTTTTCTTCCTTGGGCTCTGGTTTTCTTCCTCGAAGGCTAGTTTTGTTCCTCGGGGTCTGGTTTTATTCCTCGAGCCCTCCTTTTGTTCTTCGGGGTATGGTTTTCTTCCTCGGGCTCTGGTTTCTTTCCTCGGGAGCTCGTTTTGTTCCTCGAGCTGTGGTTTTGCTCCTCTAGCTCTGGTTGTCTTCGTCGGACTCTGCTTTTCTTCCTGGGGCTCTGCTTTTCTTCCTCGAGGGCTGGTTTTGTTGCCCAGGCTCTGGTTTTGTTCTTCCAGCTCTGCTTTAGCTCCTCGGGCTCTGGTTTGGGTCCACGGGTCTCGTTTTGTTCCTCGGGCCCACCATTTCTTCCTCGGTCTCTGGTTTTGTTCCTCGGGTTCTGGTTTTCTTCCTCGGGCTCTGGTTTAATTTCTCGGGTTCTGGTTTTGTTCCTCGAGCTCTCGTTTAGTTCCATTGGCTCTGGTTTTGTTCCTCAGGCTCTGGATTTTTTCCACGGGCCCTGGTTTTGTTCCTTGGACTCTAGTATAATTCCACGGGCCTTGGTTTTGTTCCTTGGGGCCTCCTTTTGTTCTTCGCGATCTGGTTTTGTTCCTCGGGATCTGGTTTTCTTCCTCGGGCTCTGGTTTCTTTCCTCGGGAGCTCGTTTTGTTCCTCGAGCTGTGGTTTTGCTCCTCTAGCTCTGGTTGTATTCCTTGGGCTCTGGTATTCTTCCTCGAGGGCTAGTTTTGTTCCTCGGGGTCTCGTTTTATTCCTCGGACCCTCCTTTTGTTCTTCGGGACCTGCTTTTGTTCCTCGGGCTCTGGTTTCTTTCCTCGGGCTCTGGTTTTGTTCCTCGAACTGTGGTTTTGCTCCTCTAGCTCTGGTTGTCTTCCTCGGGCTCTGCTTTTCTTCCTCGGGCTCTGCTTTTCTTCCTCGAGGGCTGGTTTTGTTCCCCGGGCTCTGGTTTTGTTCTTCCAGCTCTGCTTTAGCTCCTCGGGCTCTGGTTTGGGTCCACAGGTCTCGTTTTGTTCCTCAGGCCCACCATTTCTTCCTGGATCTCTGGTTTTGTTCCTCGGGCTCTGGTTTTGTTCCTCGGGCTCTGGTTTAATTTCTCGGGTTCTGGATTTGTTCCTCGAGCTCTGTTTTAGTTCCATTGGCTCTGGTTTTGTTCCTCAGGCTCTGCTTTTTTTCCTCGGGCTCTGGTTTTGTTCCTTGGGGCCTCCTTTTGTTCTTCGGTATCTGGTTTATTTCCTCGGGCTCTGGTTTTGTTCCTCGAGCTGTGGTTTTGCTCCTCTAGCTCTGGTTGTCTTCCTCGGGCTCTGGTATTCTTCCTCGAGGGCTAGTTTTGTTCCTCGGGCTCTGGTTTTTTTCCTCGGGCTCTGGTTTTCTTCCTCGAGGGCTGGTTTTGTTCCCCGGGCTCTGGTTTTGTTCTTCCAGCTCTGCTTTAGCTCCTCGGGCTCTGGTTTGGGTCCCTGGGTCTCGTTTTGTTCATCGGGCCTACCATTTCTTCCTCAGTCTCTGGTTTTGTTCCTCGGGTTCTGGTTTTCTTCCTCGGGCTCTGGTTTAATTTCTCGGGTTCTGGTTTTGTTCCTCGAGCTCTGTTTTAGTTCCATTGGCTCTGGTTTTGTTCCTCAGGCTCTGGTTTTTTCCCTCGGGCTCTGGTTTTGTTCCTTGGACTCTAGTATAATTCCACGGGCTCTGTTTTTTTTCCTTGGGGCCTCCTTTTTTTCTTCGCAATCTGGTTTTGTTCCTTGGGCTCCGGTTTTCTTCCTCGGGCTCTGGTTTCTTTCCTCGGGCTCTGGTTTCTTTCCTCGGGCTCTGGTTTTCTTCCTCGGGCTTTGCTTTTCTTCCTCGAGGGCTAGTTTTGTTCCTTGGGGTCTGGTTTTATTCCTCGGGCCCTCCTTTTGTTCTTCGCGATCTGATTTTGTTCCTCGGGCTCTGGTTTCTTTCCTCGGGCTCTGGTTTTGTTCCTCGAACTGTGGTTTTGCTCCTCTAGCTCTGGTTGTCTTCCTCGGGCTCTGCTTTTCTTCCTCGGGCTCTGCTTTTCTTCCTCGAGGGCTGGTTTTGTTGCCCGGGCTCTGGTTTTGTTCTTCCAGCTCTGCTTTAGCTCCTCGGGCTCTGGTTTGGGTCCACGGGTCTCGTTTTATTCCTCAGGCCCACCATTTCTTCCTCGGTCTCTGGTTTTGTTCCGCGGGCTCTGGGTTGTTCCTCGGGCTCTGGTTTAATTTCTCGGGTTCTGGTTTTGTTCCTAGAGCTCTGTTTTAGTTCCATTGGCTCTGGTTTTGTTCCTCAGGCTCTGGTTTTTTTCCTCGGGCTCTGGTTTTGTTCCTCGGGGCCTCCTTTTGTTCTTCGCGATCTGATTTTGTTCCTCGGGCTCTGGTTTCCTTCCTCGGGCTCTGGTTTCTTTCCTCGGGCTCTGGTTTTCTTCCTCGGGCTTTGCTTTTCTTCCTCGAGGGCTAGTTTTGTTCCTTGGGGTCTGGTTTTATTCCTCGGGCCCTCCTTTTGTTCTTCGGGATCTGGTTTTGTTCCTCGGGCTCTGGTTTTCTTCCTCGGGCTCTGGTTTCTTTCCTCGGGAGCTCGTTTTGTTCCTCGAGCTGTGGTTTTGCTCCTCTAGCTCTGGTTTTCTTCCTCGGGCTCTGCTTTTCTTCCTCGGGCTCTGCTTTTCTTCCTCGAGGGCTAGTTCTGTTCCTCGGGCTCTGGTTTTATTCCTCGGGCCCTCCTTTTGTTCTTCGGTATCTGGTTTTGTTCCTCAGGCTCTGGTTTTTTTCCTCGGGCTCTGGTTTCCTTCCTCGGGCTCTGGTTTCTTTCCTCGGGCTCTGGTTGTCTTCCTCGGGCTCTGGTTTTCTTCCTCGAGGGCTAGTTTTGTTCCTTGGGGTCTGGTTTTATTCCTCGGGCCCTCCTTTTGTTCTTCGGTAACTGGTTTTGTTCTTCGGGATCTGGTTTTCTTCCTCGGGCTCTGGTTTATTTCCTCGGGCTCTGGTTTTGTTCCTCGAGCTGTGGTTTTGCTCCTCTAGCTCTGGTTGTCTTCCTCGGGCTCTGGTATTCTTCCTCGAGGGCTAGTTTTGTTCCTCGGGCTCTGGTTTTTTTCCTCGGGCTCTGGTTTTCTTCCTCGAGGGCTGGTTTTGTTCCCCCGGCTCTGGTTTTGTTATTCCAGCTCTGCTTTAGCTCCTCGGGCTCTGGTTTGGGTCCACGGGTCTCATTTTATTCCTCAGGCCCACCATTTCTTCCTCGGTCTCTGGTTTTGTTCCGCGGGCTCTGGGTTGTTCCTCGGGCTCTGGTTTAATTTCTCGGGTTCTGGTTTTGTTCCTCGAGCTCTGTTTTAGTTGCATTGGCTCTGGTTTTGTTCCTCAGGCTCTGGTTTTTTTCCTCGGGCTCTGGTTTTGTTCCTCGGGGCCTCCTTTTGTTCTTCGCGATCTGATTTTGTTCCTCGGGCTCTGGTTTCGTTGCTCGGGCTCTGGTTTCTTTCCTCGGGCTCTGGTTTTCTTCCTCGGGCTTTGCTTTTCTTCCTCGAGGGCTAGTTTTGTTCCTTGGGGTCTGGTTTTATTCCTCGGGCCCTCCTTTTGTTCTTCGGTATCTGGTTTTGTTCCTCGGGCTCTGGTTTTCTTCCTCGGGCTCTGGTTTCTTTCCTCGGGAGCTCGTTTTGTTCCTCGAGCTGTGGTTTTGCTCCTCTAGCTCTGGTTTTCTTCCTCGGGCTCTGCTTTTCTTCCTCGGGCTCTGCTTTTCTTCCTCGAGGGCTAGTTCTGTTCCTCGGGCTCTGGTTTTATTCCTCGGGCCCTCCTTTTGTTCTTCGGGATCTGGTTTTGTTCCTCGGGCTCTGGTTTTCTTCCTCGGGCTCTGGTTTAATTTCTCGGGTTCTGGTTTTGTTCCTCGAGCTCTCGTTTAGTTCCATTGGCTCTGGTTTTGTTCCTCAGGCTCTGGTTTTTTTCCTCGGTCTCTGGTTTTGTTCTTCCACCTCTGCTTTAGATCCTCGGGCTCTGGTTTGGGTCCATGGGTCTGGTTTTGATCCTCGGGCCCGACATTTCTTCCTCAGGCTCTGGTTTTTTTCCTCGGGCTCTGGTTTCTTTCCTCGGGCTCTGGTTTTCTTCCTCGGGCTTTGCTTTTCTTCCTCGAGGGCTAGTTTTGTTCCTTGGGGTCTGGTTTTATTCCTCGGGCTCTCCTTTTGTTCTTCGGTATCTGGTTTTGTTCCTCGGGATCTGGTTTTCTTCCTCGGGCTCTGGTTTCTTTCCTCGGGCTCTGGTTTTGTTCCTCGAGCTGTGGTTTTGCTCCTCTAGCTCTGGTTGTCTTCCTCGGGCTCTGGTATTCTTCCTCGAGGGCTAGTTTTGTTCCTCGGGCTCTGGTTTTTTTCCTCGGGCTCTGGTTTTCTTCCTCGAGGGCTGGTTTTGTTCCCCGGGCTCTGGTTTTGTTCTTCCAGCTCTGCTTTAGCTCCTCGGGCTCTGGTTTGGGTCCACGGGTCTCGTTTTGTTCCTCGGGCCCACCATTTCTTCCTCGGTCTCTGGTTTTGTTCCTCGGGTTCTGGTTTTCTTCCTCGGGCTCTGGTTTCTTTCCTCGGGCTCTGGTTTCTTTCCTCGGGCTCTGGTTTTCTTCCTCGGGCTTTGCTTTTCTTCCTCGAGGGCTAGTTTTGTTCCTTGGGGTCTGGTTTTATTCCTCGGGCCCTCCTTTTGTTCTTCGCGATCTGATTTTGTTCCTCGGGCTCTGGTTTTCTTCCTCGGGCTCTGGTTTCTTTCCTCGGGAGCTCGTTTTGTTCCTCGAGCTGTGGTTTTGCTCCTCTAGCTCTGGTTGTATTCCTCAGGCTCTGATATTCTTCCTCGAGGTCTAGTTTTGTTCCTCGGGGTCTCGTTTTCTTCCTCGGACCCTCCTTTTGTTCTTCGGGACCTGCTTTTGTTCCTTGGGCTCTGGTTTCTTTCCTCAGGCTCTGGTTTTGTTCCTCGAACTGTGGTTTTACTCCTCTAGCTCTGGTTTTCTTCCTCGGGCTCTGCTTTTCTTCCTCGGGCTCTGCTTTTTTTCCTCGAGGACTAGTTCTGTTCCTCGGGCTCTGGTTTTATTCCTCGGGCCCTCCTTTTGTTCTTCGGTATCTGGTTTTGTTCCTCGGGCTCTGGTTTTCTTCCTCGGGCTCTGGTTTAATTTCTCGCATTCTGGTTTTGTTCCTCGAGCTCTGCTTTAGTTCCATTGGCTCTGGTTTTGTTCCTCAGGATCTGTTTTTTTTCCTCGGTCTCTGGTTTTGTTCTTCCAGCTCTGCTTTAGCTCCTCGGGCTCTGGTTTGGGTCCATGGGTCTCGTTTTGCTCCTCGGGCCCGACATTTCTTCCTCAGGCTCTGGTTTTTTCCCTCGGGCTCTGGTTTTGTTCCTCGGGGCCTCCTTTTGTTCTTCGCGATCTGATTTTTTTCCTCGGGCTCTGGTTTCCTTCCTCAGCCTCTGTTTTTTTTCCTCGGTCTCTGGTTTTGTTCTTCCAGCTCTGCTTTAGATCCTCGGGCTCTGGTTTGGGTCCATGGGTCTCGTTTTGATCCTCGGGCCCGACATTTCTTCCTCAGGCTCTGGTTTTTTTCCTCGGGCTCTGGTTTATTTCCTCGGGCTCTGGTTTTGTTCCTCGAGCTGTGGTTTTGCTCCTCTAGCTCTGGTTGTCTTCCTCGGGCTCTGGTATTCTTCCTCAAGGGCTAGTTTTGTTCCTCGGGCTCTGGTTTTTTTCCTCGGGCTCTGCTTTTCTTCCTCGAGGGCTGGGTTTGTTCCCCGGGCTCTGGTTTTGTTCTTCCAGCTCTGCTTTAGCTCCTCGGGCTCTGGTTTGGGTCCATGGGTCTCGTTTTGTTCCTCTGGCCCACCATTTCTTCCTCGGTCTCTGGTTTTGTTCCTCGGGTTCTGGTTTTCTTCCTCGGGCTCTGGTTTAATTTCTCGGGTTCTGGTTTTGTTCCTCGAGCTGTGGTTTAGTTCCATTGGCTCTGGTTTTGTTCCTCAGGCTCTGGTTTCTTTCCTCGGGCTCTGGTTTTGTTCCTTGGACTCTAGTACAATTCCACGGGCTCTGGTTTTTTTCCTTGGGGCCTCCTTTTGTTCTTCGCAATCTGGTTTTGTTCCTTGGGCTCCGGTTTTCTTCCTCGGGCTCTGGTTTCTTTCCTCGGGCTCTGGTTTCTTTCCTCGGGCTCTGGTTTTCTGCCTCGGGCTTTGCTTTTCTTCCTCGAGGGCTAGTTTTGTTCCTTGGGGTCTGGTTTTATTCCTCGGGAGCTCGTTTTGTTCCTCGAGCTGTGGTTTTGCTCCTCTAGCTCTGGCTGTATTCCTTGGGCTCTGGTATTCTTCCTCGAGGGCTAGTTTTGTTCCTTGGGGTCTGGTTTTATTCCTCGGACCGTCCTTTTGTACTTCGGGACCTACTTTTGTTCCTCGGGCTCTGGTTTCTTTCCTTGGGCACTGGTTTTGTTCCTCGAGCTGTGGTTTTGCTCCTCTAGCTCTGGTTGTCTTCCTCGGGCTCTGCTTTTCTTCCTCGGGCTCTGCTTTTCTTCCTCGAGGGCTGGTTTTGTTGCCCGGGCTCTGGTTTTGTTCTTCCAGCTCTGCTTTAGCTCCTCGGGCTCTGGTTTGGGTCCACGGGTCTCGTTTTATTCCTCGGGCCCACCATTTCTTCCTCGGTCTCTGGTTTTGTTCCGCGGGCTCTGGGTTGTTCCTCGGGCTCTGGTTTAATTTCTCGGGTTCTGGTTTTGTTCCTCGAGCTCTGTTTTAGTTCCATTGGCTCTGGTTTTGTTCCTCAGGCTCTGGTTTTTTTCCTCGGGCTCTGGTTTTGTTCCTCGGGGCCTCCTTTTGTTCTTCGCGATGTGCTTTTGTTCCTCGGGCTCTGGTTTCCTTCCTCGGGCTCTGGTTTCTTTCTCGGGCTCTGGTTTTCTTCCTCGGGCTTTGCTTTTCTTCCTCGAGGGCTAGTTTTGTTCCTTGGGGTCTGGTTTTATTCCTCGGGCCCTCCTTTTGTTCTTCGGTATCTGGTTTTGTTCCTCGGGCTCTGGTTTTCTTCCTCGGGCTCTGGTTTCTTTCCTCGGGAGCTCGTTTTGTTCCTCGAGCTGTGGTTTTGCTCCTCTAGCTCTGGTTGTATTCCTCGGGCTCTGCTTTTCTTCCTCGGGCTCTGCTTTTCTTCCTTGAGGGCTAGTTCTGTTCCTCGGGCTCTGGTTTTATTCCTCGGGCCCTCCTTTTGTTCTTCGGGATCTGGTTTTGTTCCTCGGGCTCTGGTTTTCTTCCTCGGGCTCTGGTTTAATTTCTCGCGTTCTGGTTTTGTTCCTCGAGCTCTGTTTTAGTTCCTTTGGCTCTGGTTTTGTTCCTCAGGCTCTGTTTTTTTTCCTCGGTCTCTGGTTTTGTTCTTCCAGCTCTGCTTTAGCTCCTCGGGCTCTGGTTTGGGTCCATGGGTCTCGTTTTGCTCCTCGGGCCCGACATTTCTTCCTCAGGCTCTGCTTTTCTTCCTCGGGCTCTGCTTTTCTTCCTCGGGCTCTGCTTTTCTTCCTCGAGGGCTAGTTCTGTTCCTCGGGCTCTGGTTTTATTCCTCGGACCCTCCTTTTGTTCTTCGGTATCTGGTTTTGTTCCTCGGGATCAGGTTTTCTTCCTCGGGCTCTGGTTTATTTCCTCGGGCTCTGGTTTTGTTCCTCGAGCTGTGGTTTTGCTCCTCTAGCTCTGGTTGTCTTCCTCGGGCTCTGGTTTTCTTCCTCAGGCTCTGGTTTTCTTCCTCGAGCCCTGTTTTTGTTCCCCGGGCTCTGGTTTTGTTCTTCCAGCTCTGCTTTAACTCATCGGGCTCTGGTTTGGGTCCACGGGTGTCGTTTTGTTCCTCAGGCCCACCATTTTTTCCTCGGTCTCTGGTTTTGTTCCTCGGGTTCTGGTTTTCTTCCTCGGGCTCTGGTTTAATTTCTCGGGTTCTGGTTTTGTTCCTAGAGCTCTGTTTTAGTTCCATTGGCTCTGGTTTTCTTCCTCAGGCTCTGGTTTATTTCCTCGGGCTCTGGTTTTGTTCCTCGGGGCCTCCTTGTGTTCTTCGCGATCTGATTTTGTTCCTCGGGCTGTGGTTTTGCTCCTCTAGCTCTGCTTTTCTTCCTCGGGCTCTGCTTTTCTTCCTCGGGCTCTGCTTTTCTTCCTCGAGGGCTAGTTCTGTTCCTCGGGCTCTGGTTTTATTCCTCGGACCCTCCTTTTGTTCCTCGCGATCTGGTTTTGTTCCTCGGGATCAGGTTTTCTTCCTCGGGCTCTGGTTTATTTCCTCGGGCTCTGGTTTTGTTCCTCGAGCTGTGGTTTTGCTCCTCTAGCTCTGGTTGTCTTCCTCGGGCTCTGGTATTCTTCCTCGAGGGCTAGTTTTGTTCCTCGGGGTCTCGTTTTATTCCTCGGACCCTCCTTTTGTTCTTCGGTATCTGGTTTTGTTCCTTGGGCTCTGGTTTCTTTCCTCGGGCTCTGGTTTTGTTCCTTGAGCTGTGGTTTTGCTCCTCTAGCTCTGGTTGTCTTCCTCGGGCTCTGGTTTTCTTCCTCGAGGGCTGGTTTTGTTCCCCGGGCTCTGGTTTTGTTCTTCCAGCTCTGCTTTAACTCCTTGGGCTCTGGTTTGGGTCCACGGGTCTCGTTTTGTTCCTCAGGCCCACCATTTCTTCCTCGGTCTCTGGTTTTGTTCCTCGGGTTCTGGTTTTCTTCCTCGGGCTCTGGTTTAATTTCTCGGGTTCTGGTTTTGTTCCTCGAGCTCTGTTTTAGTTCCATTGGCTCTGGTTTTGTTCCTCAGGCTCTGGTTTTTTTCCTCGGGCTCTGGTTTTGTTCCTCGGGGCCTCCTTTTGTTCTTCGCGATCTGATTTTTTTCCTCGGGCTCTGGTTTCCTTCCTCGGGCTCTGGTTTCTTTCCTCGGGCTCTGGTTTTCTTCCTCGGGCTTTGCTTTTCTTCCTCGAGGGCTAGTTTTGTTCCTTGGGGTCTGGTTTTATTCCTCGGGCCCTCCTTTTGTTCTTCGGTATCTGGTTTTGTTCCTCGGGCTCTGGTTTTCTTCCTCGGGCTCTGGTTTCTTTCCTCGGGAGCTCGTTTTGTTCCTCGAGCTGTGGTTTTGCTCCTCTAGCTCTGGTTTTCTTCCTCGGGCTCTGCTTTTCTTCCTCGGGCTCTGCTTTTCTTCCTCGAGGGCTAGTTCTGTTCCTCGGGCTCTGGTTTTATTCCTCGGGCCCTCCTTTTGTTCTTCGGGATCTGGTTTTGTTCCTCGGGCTCTGGTTTTCTTCCTCGGGCTCTGGTTTAATTTCTCGGGTTCTGGTTTTGTTCCTCGAGCTCTCGTTTAGTTCCATTGGCTCTGGTTTTGTTCCTCAGGCTCTGGTTTTTTTCCTCGGTCTCTGGTTTTGTTCTTCCAGCTCTGCTTTAGATCCTCGGGCTCTGGTTTGGGTCCATGGGTCTGGTTTTGATCCTCGGGCCCGACATTTCTTCCTCAGGCTCTGGTTTTTTTCCTCGGGCTCTGGTTTCTTTCCTCGGGCTCTGGTTTTCTTCCTCGGGCTTTGCTTTTCTTCCTCGAGGGCTAGTTTTGTTCCTTGGGGTCTGGTTTTATTCCTCGGGCTCTCCTTTTGTTCTTCGGTATCTGGTTTTGTTCCTCGGGATCTGGTTTTCTTCCTCGGGCTCTGGTTTTTTTCCTCGGGCTCTGGTTTTCTTCCTCGAGGGCTGGTTTTGTTCCCCGGGCTCTGGTTTTGTTCTTCCAGCTCTGCTTTAGTTCCTCGGGCTCTGGTTTGGGTCCACGGGTCTCGTTTTGTTCCTCGGGCCCACCATTTCTTCCTCGGTCTCTGGTTTTGTTCCTCGGGTTCTGGTTTTCTTCCTCGGGCTCTGGTTTCTTTCCTCAGGCTCTGGTTTCTTTCCTCGGGCTCTGGTTTTCTTCCTCGGGCTTTGCTTTTCTTCCTCGAGGGCTAGTTTTGTTCATTGGGGTCTGGTTTTATTCCTCGGGCCCTCCTTTTGTTCTTCGCGATCTGATTTTGTTCCTCGGGCTCTGGTTTTCTTCCTCGGGCTCTGGTTTCTTTCCTCGGGAGCTCGTTTTGTTCCTCGAGCTGTGGTTTTGCTCCTCTAGCTCTGGTTGTATTCCTCAGGCTCTGATATTCTTCCTCGAGGTCTAGTTTTGTTCCTCGGGGTCTCGTTTTCTTCCTCGGACCCTCCTTTTGTTCTTCGGGACCTGCTTTTGTTCCTTGGGCTCTGGTTTCTTTCCTCGGGCTCTGGTTTTGTTCCTCGAACTGTGGTTTTGCTCCTCTAGCTCTGGTTGTCTTCCTCGGGCTCTGCTTTTCTTCCTCGGGCTCTGCTTTTCTTCCTCGAGGGCTGGTTTTGTTGCCCGGGCTCTGGTTTTGTTCTTCCAGCTCTGCTTTAGCTCCTCGGGCTCTGGTTTGGGTCCACGGGTCTCGTTTTATTCCTCAGGCCCACCATTTCTTCCTCGGTCTCTGGTTTTGTTCCGCGGGCTCTGGGTTGTTCCTCGGGCTCTGGTTTAATTTCTTGGGTTCTGGTTTTGTTCCTCGAGCTCTGTTTTAGTTGCATTGGCTCTGGTTTTGTTCCTCAGGCTCTGGTTTTTTTCCTCGGGCTCTGGTTTTGTTCCTCGGGGCCTCCTTTTGTTCTTCGCGATCTGATTTTGTTCCTCGGGCTCTGGTTTCGTTGCTCGGGCTCTGGTTTCTTTCCTCGGGCTCTGGTTTTCTTCCTCGGGCTTTGCTTTTCTTCCTCGAGGGCTAGTTTTGTTCCTTGGGGTCTGGTTTTATTCCTCGGGCCCTCCTTTTGTTCTTCGGGATCTGGTTTTGTTCCTCGGGCTCTGGTTTTCTTCCTCGGGCTCTGGTTTCTTTCCTCGGGAGCTCGTTTTGTTCCTCGAGCTGTGGTTTTGCTCCTCTAGCTCTGGTTTTCTTCCTCGGGCTCTGCTTTTCTTCCTCGGGCTCTGCTTTTTTTCCTCGAGGACTAGTTCTGTTCCTCGGGCTCTGGTTTTATTCCTCGGGCCCTCCTTTTGTTCTTCGGTATCTGGTTTTGTTCCTCGGGCTCTGGTTTTCTTCCTCGGGCTCTGGTTTAATTTCTCGCGTTCTGGTTTTGTTCCTCGAGCTCTGCTTTATTTCCATTGGCTCTGGTTTTGTTCCTCAGGCTCTGTTTTTTTTCCTCGGTCTCTGGTTTTGTTCTTCCAGCTCTGCTTTAGCTCCTCGGGCTCTGGTTTGGGTCCATGGGTCTCGTTTTGCTCCTCGGGCCCGACATTTCTTCCTCAGGCTCTGGTTTCTTTCCTCGGGCTCTGGTTTTGTTCCTCGAGCTGTGGTTTTGTTCCTCGAGATCTGGTTTTGTTCCCCGGGCTCTGGTTTTGTTCTTCCAGCTCTGCTTTAGCTCCTCAGGCTCTGGTTTGGGTCCATGGGTCTCGTTTTGTTCCTCGGGCCCAACATTTCTTCCTCGGTCTCTGGTTTTGTTCCTCGGGTTCTGGTTTTCTTCCTCGGGCTCTGGTTTAATTTCTCGGGTTCTGGTTTTGTTCCTCGAGCTCTGTTTTAGTTCCATTGGCTCTGGTTTTTTTCCTCAGGCTCTGGTTTTTTTCCTCGGGCTCTGGTTTTGTTCCTCGGACTCTAGTATAATTCCACGGGCTCTGGTTTTGTTCCTCTGGGCCTCCTTTTGTTCTTCGCGATGTGCTTTTGTTCCTCGGGCTCTGGTTTCTTTCCTCGGGCTCTGGTTTTGTTCCTCGAGCTGGGGTTTTGCTCCTCTAGCTCTCGTTGTCTTCCTCGGGCTCTGGTTTTCTTCCTCGGGCTCTGCTTTTCTACCTCGAGGGCTAGTTTTGTTCCTCGGGGTCTCGTTTTATTCCTCGGACCCTCCTTTTGTTCTTCGGGACCTGTTTTTCTTCCTTGGGCTCTGGTTTCTTTCCTCGGGCTCTGGTTTTGTTCCTTGGACTCGAGTATAATTCCACGGGCTCTGGTATTGTTCCTTGGGGCCTCCTTTTGTTCTTCGCGATCTGGTTTTGTTCCTCGGGATCTGGCTTTGTTCCTCGGGCTCTGGTTTCTTTCCTCGGGAGCTCGTTTTGTTCCTCGAGCTGTGGTTTTGCTCCTCTACCTCTGGTTGTCTTCCTCGGGATCTCGTTTTCTTCCTTGGGCTCTGGTTTTCTTCCTCGAAGGCTAGTTTTGTTCCTCGGGGTCTGGTTTTATTCCTCGGGCCCTCCTTTTGTTCTTCGGGATCTGGTTTTCTTCCTCAGGCTCTTGTTTCTTTCCTCGGGAGCTCGTTTTGTTCCTCGAGCTGTGGTTTTGCTCCTCTAGCTCTGGTTGTATTCCTCGGGCTCTGGTATTCTTCCTCGAGGGCTAGTTTTGTTCCTCGGGGTCTCGTTTTATTCCTCGGACCCTCCTTTTGTTCTTTGGGACCTGCTTTTGTTCCTTTGGCTCTGGTTTCTTTCCTCGGGCTCTGGTTTTGTTCCTCGAGCTGTGGTTTTGCTCCTCTAGCTCTGGTTGTCTTCCTCGGGCTCTGCTTTTCTTCCTCGGGCTCTGGTTTTCTTCCTCGAGGGCTGGTTTTGTTGCCCGGGCTCTGGTTTTGTTCTTCCAGCTCTGCTTTAGCTCCTCGGGCTCTGGTTTGGGTCCACGGGTCTCGTTTTGTTCCTCAGGCCCACCATTTCTTCCTGGGTCTCTGGTTTTGTTCCTCGGGCTCTGGTTTTCTTCCTCGGGCTCTGGTTTAATTTCTCGGGTTCTGGTTTTGTTCCTCGAGCTCTGTTTTAGTTCCATTGGCTCTGGTTTTTTTCCTCAGGCTCTGGTTTCTTTCCTCGAGCTCTGGTTTTGTTCCTTGGACTCTAGTATAATTCCACGGGCTCTGGTTTTGTTCCTTGGGGCCTCCTTTTGTTCTTCGCGATCTGGTTTTGTTCCTCGGGCTCTGGTTTCTTTCCTCGGGCTCTGGTTTCTTTCCTCGGGAGCTCGTTTTTTTCCTCGAGCTGTGGTTTTGCTCCTCTACCTCTGGTTGTCTTCCTCGGGCTCTGGTTTTCTTCCTTGGGCTCTGGTTTTCTTCCTCGAAGGCTAGTTTTGTTCCTCGGGGTCTGGTTTTATTCCTCGAGCCCTCCTTTTGTTCTTCGGGGTATGGTTTTCTTCCTCGGGCTCTGGTTTCTTTCCTCGGGAGCTCGTTTTGTTCCTCGAGCTGTGGTTTTGCTCCTCTAGCTCTGGTTGTCTTCGTCGGACTCTGCTTTTCTTCCTGGGGCTCTGCTTTTCTTCCTCGAGGGCTGGTTTTGTTGCCCAGGCTCTGGTTTTGTTCTTCCAGCTCTGCTTTAGCTCCTCGGGCTCTGGTTTGGGTCCACGGGTCTCGTTTTGTTCCTCGGGCCCACCATTTCTTCCTCGGTCTCTGGTTTTGTTCCTCGGGTTCTGGTTTTCTTCCTCGGGCTCTGGTTTAATTTCTCGGGTTCTGGTTTTGTTCCTCGAGCTCTCGTTTAGTTCCATTGGCTCTGGTTTTGTTCCTCAGGCTCTGGATTTTTTCCACGGGCCCTGGTTTTGTTCCTTGGACTCTAGTATAATTCCACGGGCCTTGGTTTTGTTCCTTGGGGCCTCCTTTTGTTCTTCGCGATCTGGTTTTGTTCCTCGGGATCTGGTTTTCTTCCTCGGGCTCTGGTTTCTTTCCTCGGGAGCTCGTTTTGTTCCTCGAGCTGTGGTTTTGCTCCTCTAGCTCTGGTTGTATTCCTTGGGCTCTGGTATTCTTCCTCGAGGGCTAGTTTTGTTCCTCGGGGTCTCGTTTTATTCCTCGGACCCTCCTTTTGTTCTTCGGGACCTGCTTTTGTTCCTCGGGCTCTGGTTTCTTTCCTCGGGCTCTGGTTTTGTTCCTCGAACTGTGGTTTTGCTCCTCTAGCTCTGGTTGTCTTCCTCGGGCTCTGCTTTTCTTCCTCGGGCTCTGGTTTTCTTCCTCGAGGGCTGGTTTTGTTCCCCGGGCTCTGGTTTTGTTCTTCCAGCTCTGCTTTAGCTCCTCGGGCTCTGGTTTGGGTCCACAGGTCTCGTTTTGTTCCTCAGGCCCACCATTTCTTCCTGGATCTCTGGTTTTGTTCCTCGGGCTCTGGTTTTGTTCCTCGGGCTCTGGTTTAATTTCTCGGGTTCTGGATTTGTTCCTCGAGCTCTGTTTTAGTTCCATTGGCTCTGGTTTTGTTCCTCAGGCTCTGCTTTTTTTCCTCGGGCTCTGGTTTTGTTCCTTGGGGCCTCCTTTTGTTCTTCGGTATCTGGTTTATTTCCTCGGGCTCTGGTTTTGTTCCTCGAGCTGTGGTTTTGCTCCTCTAGCTCTGGTTGTCTTCCTCGGGCTCTGGTATTCTTCCTCGAGGGCTAGTTTTGTTCCTCGGGCTCTGGTTTTTTTCCTCGGGCTCTGGTTTTCTTCCTCGAGGGCTGGTTTTGTTCCCCGGGCTCTGGTTTTGTTCTTCCAGCTCTGCTTTAGCTCCTCGGGCTCTGGTTTGGGTCCCTGGGTCTCGTTTTGTTCATCGGGCCTACCATTTCTTCCTCAGTCTCTGGTTTTGTTCCTCGGGTTCTGGTTTTCTTCCTCGGGCTCTGGTTTAATTTCTCGGGTTCTGGTTTTGTTCCTCGAGCTCTGTTTTAGTTCCATTGGCTCTGGTTTTGTTCCTCAGGCTCTGGTTTCTTTCCTCGGGCTCTGGTTTTGTTCCTTGGACTCTAGTATAATTCCACGGGCTCTGTTTTTTTTCCTTGGGGCCTCCTTTTTTTCTTCGCAATCTGGTTTTGTTCCTTGGGCTCCGGTTTTCTTCCTCGGGCTCTGGTTTCTTTCCTCGGGCTCTGGTTTCTTTCCTCGGGCTCTGGTTTTCTTCCTCGGGCTTTGCTTTTCTTCCTCGAGGGCTAGTTTTGTTCCTTGGGGTCTGGTTTTATTCCTCGGGCCCTCCTTTTGTTCTTCGCGATCTGATTTTGTTCCTCGGGCTCTGGTTTCTTTCCTCGGGCTCTGGTTTTGTTCCTCGAACTGTGGTTTTGCTCCTCTAGCTCTGGTTGTCTTCCTCGGGCTCTGCTTTTCTTCCTCGGGCTCTGCTTTTCTTCCTCGAGGGCTGGTTTTGTTGCCCGGGCTCTGGTTTTGTTCTTCCAGCTCTGCTTTAGCTCCTCGGGCTCTGGTTTGGGTCCACGGGTCTCGTTTTATTCCTCAGGCCCACCATTTCTTCCTCGGTCTCTGGTTTTGTTCCGCGGGCTCTGGGTTGTTCCTCGGGCTCTGGTTTAATTTCTCGGGTTCTGGTTTTGTTCCTCGAGCTCTGTTTTAGTTGCATTGGCTCTGGTTTTGTTCCTCAGGCTCTGGTTTTTTTCCTCGGGCTCTGGTTTTGTTCCTCGGGGCCTCCTTTTGTTCTTCGCGATCTGATTTTGTTCCTCGGGCTCTGGTTTCGTTGCTCGGGCTCTGGTTTCTTTCCTCGGGCTCTGGTTTTCTTCCTCGGGCTTTGCTTTTCTTCCTCGAGGGCTAGTTTTGTTCCTTGGGGTCTGGTTTTATTCCTCGGGCCCTCCTTTTGTTCTTCGGTATCTGGTTTTGTTCCTCGGGCTCTGGTTTTCTTCCTCGGGCTCTGGTTTCTTTCCTCGGGAGCTCGTTTTGTTCCTCGAGCTGTGGTTTTGCTCCTCTAGCTCTGGTTTTCTTCCTCGGGCTCTGCTTTTCTTCCTCGGGCTCTGCTTTTCTTCCTCGAGGGCTAGTTCTGTTCCTCGGGCTCTGGTTTTATTCCTCGGGCCCTCCTTTTGTTCTTCGGGATCTGGTTTTGTTCCTCGGGCTCTGGTTTTCTTCCTCGGGCTCTGGTTTAATTTCTCGGGTTCTGGTTTTGTTCCTCGAGCTCTCGTTTAGTTCCATTGGCTCTGGTTTTGTTCCTCAGGCTCTGGTTTTTTTCCTCGGTCTCTGGTTTTGTTCTTCCACCTCTGCTTTAGATCCTCGGGCTCTGGTTTGGGTCCATGGGTCTGGTTTTGATCCTCGGGCCCGACATTTCTTCCTCAGGCTCTGGTTTTTTTCCTCGGGCTCTGGTTTCTTTCCTCGGGCTCTGGTTTTCTTCCTCGGGCTTTGCTTTTCTTCCTCGAGGGCTAGTTTTGTTCCTTGGGGTCTGGTTTTATTCCTCGGGCTCTCCTTTTGTTCTTCGGTATCTGGTTTTGTTCCTCGGGATCTGGTTTTCTTCCTCGGGCTCTGGTTTCTTTCCTCGGGCTCTGGTTTTGTTCCTCGAGCTGTGGTTTTGCTCCTCTAGCTCTGGTTGTCTTCCTCGGGCTCTGGTATTCTTCCTCGAGGGCTAGTTTTGTTCCTCGGGCTCTGGTTTTTTTCCTCGGGCTCTGGTTTTCTTCCTCGAGGGCTGGTTTTGTTCCCCGGGCTCTGGTTTTGTTCTTCCAGCTCTGCTTTAGCTCCTCGGGCTCTGGTTTGGGTCCACGGGTCTCGTTTTGTTCCTCGGGCCCACCATTTCTTCCTCGGTCTCTGGTTTTGTTCCTCGGTTTCTGGTTTTCTTCCTCAGGCTCTGGTTTTTTTCCTCGGGCTCTGGTTTCTTTCCTCGGGCTCTGGTTTTCTTCCTCGGGCTTTGCTTTTCTTCCTCGAGGGCTAGTTTTGTTCCTTGGGGTCTGGTTTTATTCCTCGGGCTCTCCTTTTGTTCTTCGGTATCTGGTTTTGTTCCTCGGGATCTGGTTTTCTTCCTCGGGCTCTGGTTTCTTTCCTCGGGCTCTGGTTTTGTTCCTCGAGCTGTGGTTTTGCTCCTCTAGCTCTGGTTGTCTTCCTCGGGCTCTGGTATTCTTCCTCGAGGGCTAGTTTTGTTCCTCGGGCTCTGGTTTTTTTCCTCGGGCTCTGGTTTTCTTCCTCGAGGGCTGGTTTTGTTCCCCGGGCTCTGGTTTTGTTCTTCCAGCTCTGCTTTAGCTCCTCGGGCTCTGGTTTGGGTCCACGGGTCTCGTTTTGTTCCTCGGGCCCACCATTTCTTCCTCGGTCTCTGGTTTTGTTCCTCGGTTTCTGGTTTTCTTCCTCGGGCTCTGGTTTCTTTCCTCGGGCTCTGGTTTCTTTCCTCGGGCTCTGGTTTTCTTCCTCGGGCTTTGCTTTTCTTCCTCGAGGGCTAGTTTTGTTCCTTGGGGTCTGGTTTTATTCCTCGGGCCCTCCTTTTGTTCTTCGCGATCTGATTTTGTTCCTCGGGCTCTGGTTTTCTTCCTCGGGCTCTGGTTTCTTTCCTCGGGAGCTCGTTTTGTTCCTCGAGCTGTGGTTTTGCTCCTCTAGCTCTGGTTGTATTCCTCAGGCTCTGATATTCTTCCTCGAGGTCTAGTTTTGTTCCTCGGGGTCTCGTTTTCTTCCTCGGACCCTCCTTTTGTTCTTCGGGACCTGCTTTTGTTCCTTGGGCTCTGGTTTCTTTCCTCGGGCTCTGGTTTTGTTCCTCGAACTGTGGTTTTACTCCTCTAGCTCTGGTTTTCTTCCTCGGGCTCTGCTTTTCTTCCTCGGGCTCTGCTTTTTTTCCTCGAGGACTAGTTCTGTTCCTCGGGCTCTGGTTTTATTCCTCGGGCCCTCCTTTTGTTCTTCGGTATCTGGTTTTGTTCCTCGGGCTCTGGTTTTCTTCCTCGGGCTCTGGTTTAATTTCTCGCATTCTGGTTTTGTTCCTCGAGCTCTGCTTTAGTTCCATTGGCTCTGGTTTTGTTCCTCAGGATCTGTTTTTTTTCCTCGGTCTCTGGTTTTGTTCTTCCAGCTCTGCTTTAGCTCCTCGGGCTCTGGTTTGGGTGCATGGGTCTCGTTTTGCTCCTCGGGCCCGACATTTCTTCCTCAGGCTCTGGTTTTTTCCCTCGGGCTCTGGTTTTGTTCCTCGGGGCCTCCTTTTGTTCTTCGCGATCTGATTTTTTTCCTCGGGCTCTGGTTTCCTTCCTCAGCCTCTGTTTTTTTTCCTCAGTCTCTGGTTTTGTTCTTCCAGCTCTGCTTTAGATCCTCGGGCTCTGGTTTGGGTCCATGGGTCTCGTTTTGATCCTCGGGCCCGACATTTCTTCCTCAGGCTCTGGTTTTTTTCCTCGGGCTCTGGTTTATTTCCTCGGGCTCTGGTTTTGTTCCTCGAGCTGTGGTTTTGCTCCTCTAGCTCTGGTTGTCTTCCTCGGGCTCTGGTATTCTTCCTCAAGGGCTAGTTTTGTTCCTCGGGCTCTGGTTTTTTTCCTCGGGCTCTGCTTTTCTTCCTCGAGGGCTGGGTTTGTTCCCCGGGCTCTGGTTTTGTTCTTCCAGCTCTGCTTTAGCTCCTCGGGCTCTGGTTTGGGTCCACGGGTCTCGTTTTGTTCCTCTGGCCCACCATTTCTTCCTCGGTCTCTGGTTTTGTTCCGCGGGTTCTGGTTTTCTTCCTCGGGCTCTGGTTTAATTTCTCGGGTTCTGGTTTTGTTCCTAGAGCTCTGTTTTAGTTCCATTGGCTCTGGTTTTCTTCCTCAGGCTCTGGTTTATTTCCTCGGGCTCTGGTTTTGTTCCTCGGGGCCTCCTTGTGTTCTTCGCGATCTGATTTTGTTCCTCGGGCTGTGGTTTTGCTCCTCTAGCTCTGCTTTTCTTCCTCGGGCTCTGCTTTTCTTCCTCGGGCTCTGCTTTTCTTCCTCGAGGGCTAGTTCTGTTCCTCGGGCTCTGGTTTTATTCCTCGGACCCTCCTTTTGTTCCTCGCGATCTGGTTTTGTTCCTCGGGATCAGGTTTTCTTCCTCGGGCTCTGGTTTATTTCCTCGGGCTCTGGTTTTGTTCCTCGAGCTGTGGTTTTGCTCCTCTATCTCTGGTTGTCTTCCTCGGGCTCTGGTATTCTTCCTCGAGGGCTAGTTTTGTTCCTCGGGGTCTCGTTTTATTCCTCGGACCCTCCTTTTGTTCTTCGGGACCTGTTTTTGTTCCTTGGGCTCTGGTTTCTTTCCTCGGGCTCTGGTTTTGTTCCTTGAGCTGTGGTTTTCCTCCTGTAGCTCTGGTTGTCTTCCTCGGGCTCTGGTTTTCTTCCTCGAGGGCTGGTTTTGTTCCCCGGGCTCTGGTTTTGTTCTTCCAGCTCTGCTTTAACTCCTTGGGCTCTGGTTTGGGTCCACGGGTCTCGTTTTGTTCCTCAGGCCCACCATTTGTTCCTCGGTCTCTGGTTTTGTTCCTCGGGTTCTGGTTTTCTTCCTCGGGCTCTGGTTTAATTTCTCGGGTTCTGGTTTTGTTCCTCGAGCTCTGTTTTAGTTCCATTGGCTCTGGTTTTGTTCCTCAGGCTCTGTTTTTTTTCCTCGGGCTCTGGTTTTGTTCCTCGGGGCCTCCTTTTGTTCTTCGCGATCTGATTTTGTTCCTCGGGCTCTGGTTTCGTTGCTCGGGCTCTGGTTTCTTTCCTCGGGCTCTGGTTTTCTTCCTCGGGCTTTGCTTTTCTTCCTCGAGGGCTAGTTTTGTTCCTTGGGGTCTGGTTTTATTCCACGGGCCCTCCTTTTGTTCTTCGCGATCTGGTTTTGTTCCTCGGGATCTGGTTTTCTTCCTCGGGCTCTGGTTTCTTTCCTCGGGAGCTCGTTTTGTTCCTCGACCTGGGGTTTTGCTCCTCTAGCTCTGCTTTTCTTCCTCGGGCTCTGGTTTTCTTCCTCGGGCTCTGCTTTTCTTCCTTGAGGGCTAGTTCTGTTCCTCGGGCTCTGGTTTTTTTCCTCGGGCCCTCCTTTTGTTCTTCGGGATCTGGTTTTTTTCCTCGGGATCTGGTTTCGTTCCTCAGGCTCTGGTTTCTTTCCTCGGGCTCTGGTTTTGTTCCTCGAGCTGTGGTTTTGCTCCTCTAGCTCTGGTTGTCTTCCTCGGGCTCTGGTTTTCCTCCTTGAGGTGTAGTTTTGTTCCTCGGGCTCTGGTTTTATTCCTCGGACCCTCCTTTTGTTCTTCGGCACCTGTTTTTGTTCCTTGGGCTCCGGTTTCTTTCCTCGGGCTCTGGTTTTGTTCCTCGAGCTGTGGTTTTGCTCCTCTAGCTCTGGTTGTCTTCCTCGGGCTCTGCTTTTCTTCCTCGGGCTCTGCTTTTCTTCCTCGAGGGCTGGTTTTGTTCCCCGGGCTCTGGTTTTGTTCTTCCAGCTCTGCTTTAGCTCCTCGGGCTCTGGTTTGGGTCCACGGGTCTCGTTTTGTTCCTCTGGCCCACCATTTCTTCCTCGGTCTCTGGTTTTGTTCCGCGGGTTCTGGTTTTCTTCCTCGGGCTCTGGTTTAATTTCTCGGGTTCTGGTTTTGTTCCTTGAGCTCTGCTTTAGTTCCATTGGCTCTGGTTTTGTTCCTCAGGCTCTGGTTTTTTTCCTCGGGCTCTGGTTTTGTTCCTCGGACTCTAGTATAATTCCACGGGCTCTGGTTTTGTTCCTTGGGGCCTCCTTTTGTTCTTCGCGATCTGGTTTTGTTCCTCGGGATCTGGTTTTCTTCCTCGGGCTCTGGTTTCTTTCCTCGGGAGCTCGTTTTGTTCCTCGAGCTGTGGTTTTGCTCCTCTAGCTCTGGTAGTCTTCCTCGGGCTCTGGTTTTCTTCGTCTAGTGCTAATTTTGTTCCTCGGGGTCTCGTTTTATTCCTCGGACCCTCCTTTTGTTCTTCGGGACCTGTTTTTGTTCCTTGGGCTCAGGTTTATTTCCTCGGGATCTGGTTTTGTTCCTCGAGCTGTGGTTTTGCTCCTCTAGCTCTGGTTGTCTTCCTCGGGCTCTGGTTTTCCTCCTCGAGGGCTAGTTTTGTTCCTCGGGGTCTCGTTTTATTCCTCGGACCCTCCTTTTGTTCTTCGGGACCTGTTTTTGTTCCTTGGGCTCTGGTTTCTTTCCTCGGGCTCTGGTTTTGTTCCTTGAGCTGTGGTTTTGCTCCTCTAGCTCTGGTTGTCTTCCTCGGGCTCTGGTTTTCTTCCTCGAGGGCTGGTTTTGTTCCCCGGGCTCTGGTTTTGTTCTTCCAGCTCTGCTTTAACTCCTTGGGCTCTGGTTTGGGTCCACGGGTCTCGTTTTGTTCCTCAGGCCCACCATTTGTTCCTCGGTCTCTGGTTTTGTTCCTCGGGTTCTGGTTTTCTTCCTCGGGCTCTGGTTTAATTTCTCGGGTTCTGGTTTTGTTCCTCGAGCTCTGTTTTAGTTCCATTGGCTCTGGTTTTGTTCCTCAGGCTCTGGTTTTTTTCCTCGGGCTCTGGTTTTGTTCCTCGGGGCCTCCTTTTGTTCTTCGCGATCTGATTTTGTTCCTCGGGCTCTGGTTTCGTTGCTCGGGCTCTGGTTTCTTTCCTCGGGCTCTGGTTTTCTTCCTCGGGCTTTGCTTTTCTTCCTTGAGGGCTAGTTTTGTTCCTTGGGGTCTGGTTTTATTCCACGGGCCCTCCTTTTGTTCTTCGCGATCTGGTTTTGTTCCTCGGGATCTGGTTTTCTTCCTCGGGCTCTGGTTTCTTTCCTCGGGAGCTCGTTTTGTTCCTCGACCTGGGGTTTTGCTCCTCTAGCTCTGCTTTTCTTCCTCGGGCTCTGGTTTTCTTCCTCGGGCTCTGCTTTTCTTCCTTGAGGGCTAGTTCTGTTCCTCGGGCTCTGGTTTTTTTCCTCGGGCCCTCCTTTTGTTCTTCGGGATCTGGTTTTTTTCCTCGGGATCTGGTTTCGTTCCTCAGGCTCTGGTTTCTTTCCTCGGGCTCTGGTTTTGTTCCTCGAGCTGTGGTTTTGCTCCTCTAGCTCTGGTTGTCTTCCTCGGGCTCTGGTTTTCCTCCTTGAGGTGTAGTTTTGTTCCTCGGGCTCTGGTTTTATTCCTCGGACCCTCCTTTTGTTCTTCGGCACCTGTTTTTGTTCCTTGGGCTCCGGTTTCTTTCCTCGGGCTCTGGTTTTGTTCCTCGAGCTGTGGTTTTGCTCCTCTAGCTCTGGTTGTCTTCCTCGGGCTCTGCTTTTCTTCCTCGGGCTCTGCTTTTCTTCCTCGAGGGCTGGTTTTGTTCCCCGGGCTCTGGTTTTGTTCTTCCAGCTCTGCTTTAGCTCCTCGGGCTCTGGTTTGGGTCCACGGGTCTCGTTTTGTTCCTCTGGCCCACCATTTCTTCCTCGGTCTCTGGTTTTGTTCCGCGGGTTCTGGTTTTCTTCCTCGGGCTCTGGTTTAATTTCTCGGGTTCTGGTTTTGTTCCTTGAGCTCTGCTTTAGTTCCATTGGCTCTGGTTTTGTTCCTCAGGCTCTGGTTTTTTTCCTCGGGCTCTGGTTTTGTTCCTCGGACTCTAGTATAATTCCACGGGCTCTGGTTTTGTTCCTTGGGGCCTCCTTTTGTTCTTCGCGATCTGGTTTTGTTCCTCGGGATCTGGTTTTCTTCCTCGGGCTCTGGTTTCTTTCCTCGGGAGCTCGTTTTGTTCCTCGAGCTGTGGTTTTGCTCCTCTAGCTCTGGTAGTCTTCCTCGGGCTCTGGTTTTCTTCGTCTAGTGCTAATTTTTTTCCTCGGGGTCTCGTTTTATTCCTCGGACCCTCCTTTTGTTCTTCGGGACCTGTTTTTGTTCCTTGGGCTCAGGTTTATTTCCTCGGGATCTGGTTTTGTTCCTCGAGCTGTGGTTTTGCTCCTCTAGCTCTGGTTGTCTTCCTCGGGCTCTGGTTTTCCTCCTCGAGGGCTAGTTTTGTTCCTCGTGGTCTCGTTTTATTCCTCGAACCCTCCTTTTGTTCTTCGGTATCTGGTTTTGTGCCTTGGGCTCTGGTTTCTTTCCTCGGGCTCTGGTTTTGTTCCTCGAGCTGTGGTTTTGCTCCTCTAGGTCTCGTTGTCTTCCTCGGGCTCTGGTTTTCTTCCTCATGGCCTGGTTTTCTTCCTCGAGGGCTGGTTTTGTTCCCCGGGCTCTGGTTTTGTTCTTCCAGCTCTGCTTTAGCTCCTCGGGCTCTGGTTTGGGTCCACGGGTCTCGTTTTGTTCCTCAGGCCCACCATTTGTTCCTCGGTCTCTGGTTTTGTTCCGCGGGTTCTGGTTTTCTTCCTCGGGCTCTGGTTTAATTTCTCGGGTTCTGGTTTTGTTCCTTGAGCTCTGCTTTAGTTCCATTGGCTCTGGTTTTGTTCCTCAGGCTCTGGTTTTTTTCCTCGGGCTCTGGTTTTGTTCCTCGGACTCTAGTATAATTCCACGGGCTCTGGTTTTGTTCCTTGGGGCCTCCTTTTGTTCTTCGCGATCTGGTTTTGTTCCTCGGGATCTGGTTTTCTTCCTCGGGCTCTGGTTTCTTTCCTCGGGAGCTCGTTTTGTTCCTCGAGCTGTGGTTTTGCTCCTCTAGCTCTGGTAGTCTTCCTCGGGCTCTGGTTTTCTTCGTCTAGTGCTAATTTTGTTCCTCGGGGTCTCGTTTTATTCCTCGGACCCTCCTTTTGTTCTTCGGGACCTGTTTTTGTTCCTTGGGCTCAGGTTTATTTCCTCGGGATCTGGTTTTGTTCCTCGAGCTGTGGTTTTGCTCCTCTAGCTCTGGTTGTCTTCCTCGGGCTCTGGTTTTCCTCCTCGAGGGCTAGTTTTGTTCCTCGGGGTCTCGTTTTATTCCTCGGACCCTCCTTTTGTTCTTCGGGACCTGTTTTTGTTCCTTGGGCTCTGGTTTCTTTCCTCGGGCTCTGGTTTTGTTCCTTGAGCTGTGGTTTTGCTCCTCTAGCTCTGGTTGTCTTCCTCGGGCTCTGGTTTTCTTCCTCGAGGGCTGGTTTTGTTCCCCGGGCTCTGGTTTTGTTCTTCCAGCTCTGCTTTAACTCCTTGGGCTCTGGTTTGGGTCCACGGGTCTCGTTTTGTTCCTCAGGCCCACCATTTGTTCCTCGGTCTCTGGTTTTGTTCCTCGGGTTCTGGTTTTCTTCCTCGGGCTCTGGTTTAATTTCTCGGGTTCTGGTTTTGTTCCTCGAGCTCTGTTTTAGTTCCATTGGCTCTGGTTTTGTTCCTCAGGCTCTGGTTTTTTTCCTCGGGCTCTGGTTTTGTTCCTCGGGGCCTCCTTTTGTTCTTCGCGATCTGATTTTGTTCCTCGGGCTCTGGTTTCGTTGCTCGGGCTCTGGTTTCTTTCCTCGGGCTCTGGTTTTCTTCCTCGGGCTTTGCTTTTCTTCCTTGAGGGCTAGTTTTGTTCCTTGGGGTCTGGTTTTATTCCACGGGCCCTCCTTTTGTTCTTCGCGATCTGGTTTTGTTCCTCGGGATCTGGTTTTCTTCCTCGGGCTCTGGTTTCTTTCCTCGGGAGCTCGTTTTGTTCCTCGACCTGGGGTTTTGCTCCTCTAGCTCTGCTTTTCTTCCTCGGGCTCTGGTTTTCTTCCTCGGGCTCTGCTTTTCTTCCTTGAGGGCTAGTTCTGTTCCTCGGGCTCTGGTTTTTTTCCTCGGGCCCTCCTTTTGTTCTTCGGGATCTGGTTTTTTTCCTCGGGATCTGGTTTCGTTCCTCAGGCTCTGGTTTCTTTCCTCGGGCTCTGGTTTTGTTCCTCGAGCTGTGGTTTTGCTCCTCTAGCTCTGGTTGTCTTCCTCGGGCTCTGGTTTTCCTCCTTGAGGTGTAGTTTTGTTCCTCGGGCTCTGGTTTTATTCCTCGGACCCTCCTTTTGTTCTTCGGCACCTGTTTTTGTTCCTTGGGCTCCGGTTTCTTTCCTCGGGCTCTGGTTTTGTTCCTCGAGCTGTGGTTTTGCTCCTCTAGCTCTGGTTGTCTTCCTCGGGCTCTGCTTTTCTTCCTCGGGCTCTGCTTTTCTTCCTCGAGGGCTGGTTTTGTTCCCCGGGCTCTGGTTTTGTTCTTCCAGCTCTGCTTTAGCTCCTCGGGCTCTGGTTTGGGTCCACGGGTCTCGTTTTGTTCCTCTGGCCCACCATTTCTTCCTCGGTCTCTGGTTTTGTTCCGCGGGTTCTGGTTTTCTTCCTCGGGCTCTGGTTTAATTTCTCGGGTTCTGGTTTTGTTCCTTGAGCTCTGCTTTAGTTCCATTGGCTCTGGTTTTGTTCCTCAGGCTCTGGTTTTTTTCCTCGGGCTCTGGTTTTGTTCCTCGGACTCTAGTATAATTCCACGGGCTCTGGTTTTGTTCCTTGGGGCCTCCTTTTGTTCTTCGCGATCTGGTTTTGTTCCTCGGGATCTGGTTTTCTTCCTCGGGCTCTGGTTTCTTTCCTCGGGAGCTCGTTTTGTTCCTCGAGCTGTGGTTTTGCTCCTCTAGCTCTGGTAGTCTTCCTCGGGCTCTGGTTTTCTTCGTCTAGTGCTAATTTTTTTCCTCGGGGTCTCGTTTTATTCCTCGGACCCTCCTTTTGTTCTTCGGGACCTGTTTTTGTTCCTTGGGCTCAGGTTTATTTCCTCGGGATCTGGTTTTGTTCCTCGAGCTGTGGTTTTGCTCCTCTAGCTCTGGTTGTCTTCCTCGGGCTCTGGTTTTCCTCCTCGAGGGCTAGTTTTGTTCCTCGTGGTCTCGTTTTATTCCTCGAACCCTCCTTTTGTTCTTCGGTATCTGGTTTTGTGCCTTGGGCTCTGGTTTCTTTCCTCGGGCTCTGGTTTTGTTCCTCGAGCTGTGGTTTTGCTCCTCTAGGTCTCGTTGTCTTCCTCGGGCTCTGGTTTTCTTCCTCATGGCCTGGTTTTCTTCCTCGATGGCTGGTTTTGTTCCCCGGGCTCTGGTTTTGTTCTTCCAGCTCTGCTTTAGCTCCTCGGGCTCTGGTTTGGGTCCACGGGTCTCGTTTTGTTCCTCAGGCCCACCATTTGTTCCTCGGTCTCTGGTTTTGTTCCTCGGGTTCTGGTTTTCTTCCTCGGACTCTGGTTTAATTTCTCGGGTTCTGGTTTTGTTCCTCGAGCTCTGTTTTAGTTCCATTGGCTCTGGTTTTCTTCCTCAGGCTCTGGTTTTTTTCCTCGGGCTCTGGTTTTGTTCCTCGGACTCTAGTATAATTCCACGGGCTCTGGTTTTGTTCCTCGGGGCCTCCTTTTGTTCTTCCCGATCTGATTTTGTTCCTCGGGATCTGGTTTCGTTCCTCGCCTCTGGTTTCTTTCCTAGGGCTCTGGTTTTCTTCCTCGGGCTTTGCTTTTCTTCCTCTAGGGCTAGTTTTGTTCCTCGGGGTCTGGTTTCTTTCCTCGGGAGCTCGTTTTGTTCCTCGAGCTGTGGTTTTGCTCCTCTAGCTCTGGCTGTATTCCTTGGGCTCTGGTATTCTTCCTCGAGGGCTAGTTTTGTTCCTTGGGGTCTGGTTTTATTCCTCGGACCGTCCTTTTGTACTTCGGGACCTACTTTTGTTCCTCGGGCTCTGGTTTCTTTCCTTGGGCACTGGTTTTGTTCCTCGAGCTGTGGTTTTGCTCCTCTAGCTCTGGTTGTCTTCCTCGGGCTCTGCTTTTCTTCCTCGGGCTCTGCTTTTCTTCCTCGAGGGCTGGTTTTGTTGCCCGGGCTCTGGTTTTGTTCTTCCAGCTCTGCTTTAGCTCCTCGGGCTCTGGTTTGGGTCCACGGGTCTCGTTTTATTCCTCGGGCCCACCATTTCTTCCTCGGTCTCTGGTTTTGTTCCGCGGGCTCTGGGTTGTTCCTCGGGCTCTGGTTTAATTTCTCGGGTTCTGGTTTTGTTCCTCGAGCTCTGTTTTAGTTCCATTGGCTCTGGTTTTGTTCCTCAGGCTCTGGTTTTTTTCCTCGGGCTCTGGTTTTGTTCCTCGGGGCCTCCTTTTGTTCTTCGCGATGTGCTTTTGTTCCTCGGGCTCTGGTTTCGTTGCTCGGGCTCTGGTTTCTTTCTCGGGCTCTGGTTTTCTTCCTCGGGCTTTGCTTTTCTTCCTCGAGGGCTAGTTTTGTTCCTTGGGGTCTGGTTTTATTCCTCGGGCCCTCCTTTTGTTCTTCGGTATCTGGTTTTGTTCCTCGGGCTCTGGTTTTCTTCCTCGGGCTCTGGTTTCTTTCCTCGGGAGCTCGTTTTGTTCCTCGAGCTGTGGTTTTGCTCCTCTAGCTCTGGTTTTCTTCCTCGGGCTCTGCTTTTCTTCCTCGGGCTCTGCTTTTCTTCCTTGAGGGCTAGTTCTGTTCCTCGGGCTCTGGTTTTATTCCTCGGGCCCTCCTTTTGTTCTTCGGTATCTGGTTTTGTTCCTCAGGCTCTGGTTTTCTTCCTCGGGCTCTGGTTTAATTTCTCGCGTTCTGGTTTTGTTCCTCGAGCTCTGTTTTAGTTCCTTTGGCTCTGGTTTTGTTCCTCAGGCTCTGTTTTTTTTCCTCGGTCTCTGG
Organism: Calonectris borealis; assembly: GCF_964195595.1. Lineage (NCBI taxonomy): Eukaryota > Metazoa > Chordata > Aves > Procellariiformes > Procellariidae > Calonectris > Calonectris borealis. Next base: position 857,699 of record NC_134326.1, read on the forward strand.
TTTTGTTCTTCCAGCTCTGCTTTAGCTCCTCGGGCTCTGGTTTGGGTCCATGGGTCTCGTTTTGCTCCTCGGGCCCGACATTTCTTCCTCAGGCTCTGCTTTTCTTCCTCGGGCTCTGCTTTTCTTCCTCGGGCTCTGCTTTTCTTCCTCGAGGGCTAGTTCTGTTCCTCGGGCTCTGGTTTTATTCCTCGGACCCTCCTTTTGTTCTTCGGTATCTGGTTTTGTTCCTCGGGATCAGGTTTTCTTCCTCGGGCTCTGGTTTATTTCCTCGGGCTCTGGTTTTGTTCCTCGAGCTGTGGTTTTGCTCCTCTATCTCTGGTTGTCTTCCTCGGGCTCTGGTTTTCTTCCTCAGGCTCTGGTTTTCTTCCTCGAGCCCTGTTTTTGTTCCCCGGGCTCTGGTTTTGTTCTTCCAGCTCTGCTTTAACTCATCGGGCTCTGGTTTGGGTCCACGGGTGTCGTTTTGTTCCTCAGGCCCACCATTTTTTCCTCGGTCTCTGGTTTTGTTCCTCGGGTTCTGGTTTTCTTCCTCGGGCTCTGGTTTAATTTCTCGGGTTCTGGTTTTGTTCCTAGAGCTCTGTTTTAGTTCCATTGGCTCTGGTTTTCTTCCTCAGGCTCTGGTTTATTTCCTCGGGCTCTGGTTTTGTTCCTCGGGGCCTCCTTGTGTTCTTCGCGATCTGATTTTGTTCCTCGGGCTGTGGTTTTGCTCCTCTAGCTCTGCTTTTCTTCCTCGGGCTCTGCTTTTCTTCCTCGGGCTCTGCTTTTCTTCCTCGAGGGCTAGTTCTGTTCCTCGGGCTCTGGTTTTATTCCTCGGACCCTCCTTTTGTTCTTCGGTATCTGGTTTTGTTCCTCGGGATCAGGTTTTCTTCCTCGGGCTCTGGTTTATTTCCTCGGGCTCTGGTTTTGTTCCTCGAGCTGTGGTTTTGCTCCTCTAGCTCTGGTTGTCTTCCTCGGGCTCTGGTTTTCTTCCTCAGGCTCTGCTTTTCTTCCTCGAGCCCTGTTTTTGTTCCCCGGGCTCTGGTTTTGTTCTTCCAGCTCTGCTTTAACTCCTCGGGCTCTGGTTTGGGTCCACGGGTGTCGTTTTGTTCCTCAGGCCCACCATTTTTTCCTCGGTCTCTGGTTTTGTTCCTCGGGTTCTGGTTTTCTTCCTCGGGCTCTGGTTTAATTTCTCGGGTTCTGGTTTTGTTCCTAGAGCTCTGTTTTAGTTCCATTGGCTCTGGTTTTCTTCCTCAGGCTCTGGTTTATTTCCTCGGGCTCTGGTTTTGTTCCTCGGGGCCTCCTTGTGTTCTTCGCGATCTGATTTTGTTCCTCGGGCTGTGGTTTTGCTCCTCTAGCTCTGCTTTTCTTCCTCGGGCTCTGCTTTTCTTCCTCGGGCTCTGCTTTTCTTCCTCGAGGGCTAGTTCTGTTCCTCGGGCTCTGGTTTTATTCCTCGGACCCTCCTTTTGTTCCTCGCGATCTGGTTTTGTTCCTCGGGATCAGGTTTTCTTCCTCGGGCTCTGGTTTATTTCCTCGGGCTCTGGTTTTGTTCCTCGAGCTGTGGTTTTGCTCCTCTAGCTCTGGTTGTCTTCCTCGGGCTCTGGTATTCTTCCTCGAGGGCTAGTTTTGTTCCTCGGGGTCTCGTTTTATTCCTCGGACCCTCCTTTTGTTCTTCGGGACCTGTTTTTGTTCCTTGGGCTCTGGTTTCTTACCTCGGGCTCTGGTTTTGTTCCTTGAGCTGTGGTTTTGCTCCTCTAGCTCTGGTTGTCTTCCTCGGGCTCTGGTTTTCTTCCTCGAGGGCTGGTTTTGTTCCCCGGGCTCTGGTTTTGTTCTTCCAGCTCTGCTTTAACTCCTTGGGCTCTGGTTTGGGTCCACGGGTCTCGTTTTGTTCCTCAGGCCCACCATTTGTTCCTCGGTCTCTGGTTTTGTTCCTCGGGTTCTGGTTTTTTTCCTCGGGCTCTGGTTTTGTTCCTCGGGGCCTCCTTTTGTTCTTCGCGATCTGATTTTGTTCCTCGGGCTCTGGTTTCGTTGCTCGGGCTCTGGTTTCTTTCCTCGGGCTCTGGTTTTCTTCCTCGGGCTTTGCTTTTCTTCCTCGAGGGCTAGTTTTGTTCCTTGGGGTCTGGTTTTATTCCACGGGCCCTCCTTTTGTTCTTCGCGATCTGGTTTTGTTCCTCGGGATCTGGTTTTCTTCCTCGGGCTCTGGTTTCTTTCCTCGGGAGCTCGTTTTGTTCCTCGACCTGGGGTTTTGCTCCTCTAGCTCTGCTTTTCTTCCTCGGGCTCTGGTTTTCTTCCTCGGGCTCTGCTTTTCTTCCTTGAGGGCTAGTTCTGTTCCTTGGGCTCTGGTTTTTTTCCTCGGGCCCTCCTTTTGTTCTTCGGGATCTGGTTTTTTTCCTCGGGATCTGGTTTCGTTCCTCAGGCTCTGGTTTCTTTCCTCGGGCTCTGGTTTTGTTCCTCGAGCTGTGGTTTTGCTCCTCTAGCTCTGGTTGTCTTCCTCGGGCTCTGGTTTTCCTCCTTGAGGTGTAGTTTTGTTCCTCGGGCTCTGGTTTTATTCCTCGGACCCTCCTTTTGTTCTTCGGCACCTGTTTTTGTTCCTTGGGCTCCGGTTTCTTTCCTCGGGCTCTGGTTTTGTTCCTCGAGCTGTGGTTTTGCTCCTCTAGCTCTGGTTGTCTTCCTCGGGCTCTGCTTTTCTTCCTCGGGCTCTGCTTTTCTTCCTCGAGGGCTGGTTTTGTTCCCCGGGCTCTGGTTTTGTTCTTCCAGCTCTGCTTTAGCTCCTCGGGCTCTGGTTTGGGTCCACGGGTCTCGTTTTGTTCCTCTGGCCCACCATTTCTTCCTCGGTCTCTGGTTTTGTTCCGCGGGTTCTGGTTTTCTTCCTCGGGCTCTGGTTTAATTTCTCGGGTTCTGGTTTTGTTCCTTGAGCTCTGCTTTAGTTCCATTGGCTCTGGTTTTGTTCCTCAGGCTCTGGTTTTTTTCCTCGGGCTCTGGTTTTGTTCCTCGGACTCTAGTATAATTCCACGGGCTCTGGTTTTGTTCCTTGGGGCCTCCTTTTGTTCTTCGCGATCTGGTTTTGTTCCTCGGGATCTGGTTTTCTTCCTCGGGCTCTGGTTTCTTTCCTCGGGAGCTCGTTTTGTTCCTCGAGCTGTGGTTTTGCTCCTCTAGCTCTGGTAGTCTTCCTCGGGCTCTGGTTTTCTTCGTCTAGTGCTAATTTTGTTCCTCGGGGTCTCGTTTTATTCCTCGGACCCTCCTTTTGTTCTTCGGGACCTGTTTTTGTTCCTTGGGCTCAGGTTTATTTCCTCGGGATCTGGTTTTGTTCCTCGAGCTGTGGTTTTGCTCCTCTAGCTCTGGTTGTCTTCCTCGGGCTCTGGTTTTCCTCCTCGAGGGCTAGTTTTGTTCCTCGTGGTCTCGTTTTATTCCTCGAACCCTCCTTTTGTTCTTCGGTATCTGGTTTTGTGCCTTGGGCTCTGGTTTCTTTCCTCGGGCTCTGGTTTTGTTCCTCGAGCTGTGGTTTTGCTCCTCTAGGTCTCGTTGTCTTCCTCGGGCTCTGGTTTTCTTCCTCATGGCCTGGTTTTCTTCCTCGAGGGCTGGTTTTGTTCCCCGGGCTCTGGTTTTGTTCTTCCAGCTCTGCTTTAGCTCCTCGGGCTCTGGTTTGGGTCCACGGGTCTCGTTTTGTTCCTCAGGCCCACCATTTGTTCCTCGGTCTCTGGTTTTGTTCCTCGGGTTCTGGTTTTCTTCCTCGGACTCTGGTTTAATTTCTCGGGTTCTGGTTTTGTTCCTCGAGCTCTGTTTTAGTTCCATTGGCTCTGGTTTTCTTCCTCAGGCTCTGGTTTTTTTCCTCGGGCTCTGGTTTTGTTCCTCGGACTCTAGTATAATTCCACGGGCTCTGGTTTTGTTCCTCGGGGCCTCCTTTTGTTCTTCCCGATCTGATTTTGTTCCTCGGGATCTGGTTTCGTTCCTCGCCTCTGGTTTCTTTCCTAGGGCTCTGGTTTTCTTCCTCGGGCTTTGCTTTTCTTCCTCTAGGGCTAGTTTTGTTCCTCGGGGTCTGGTTTCTTTCCTCGGGAGCTCGTTTTGTTCCTCGAGCTGTGGTTTTGCTCCTCTAGCTCTGGCTGTATTCCTTGGGCTCTGGTATTCTTCCTCGAGGGCTAGTTTTGTTCCTTGGGGTCTGGTTTTATTCCTCGGACCGTCCTTTTGTACTTCGGGACCTACTTTTGTTCCTCGGGCTCTGGTTTCTTTCCTTGGGCACTGGTTTTGTTCCTCGAGCTGTGGTTTTGCTCCTCTAGCTCTGGTTGTCTTCCTCGGGCTCTGCTTTTCTTCCTCGGGCTCTGCTTTTCTTCCTCGAGGGCTGGTTTTGTTGCCCGGGCTCTGGTTTTGTTCTTCCAGCTCTGCTTTAGCTCCTCGGGCTCTGGTTTGGGTCCACGGGTCTCGTTTTATTCCTCGGGCCCACCATTTCTTCCTCGGTCTCTGGTTTTGTTCCGCGGGCTCTGGGTTGTTCCTCGGGCTCTGGTTTAATTTCTCGGGTTCTGGTTTTGTTCCTCGAGCTCTGTTTTAGTTCCATTGGCTCTGGTTTTGTTCCTCAGGCTCTGGTTTTTTTCCTCGGGCTCTGGTTTTGTTCCTCGGGGCCTCCTTTTGTTCTTCGCGATGTGCTTTTGTTCCTCGGGCTCTGGTTTCGTTGCTCGGGCTCTGGTTTCTTTCTCGGGCTCTGGTTTTCTTCCTCGGGCTTTGCTTTTCTTCCTCGAGGGCTAGTTTTGTTCCTTGGGGTCTGGTTTTATTCCTCGGGCCCTCCTTTTGTTCTTCGGTATCTGGTTTTGTTCCTCGGGCTCTGGTTTTCTTCCTCGGGCTCTGGTTTCTTTCCTCGGGAGCTCGTTTTGTTCCTCGAGCTGTGGTTTTGCTCCTCTAGCTCTGGTTTTCTTCCTCGGGCTCTGCTTTTCTTCCTCGGGCTCTGCTTTTCTTCCTTGAGGGCTAGTTCTGTTCCTCGGGCTCTGGTTTTATTCCTCGGGCCCTCCTTTTGTTCTTCGGTATCTGGTTTTGTTCCTCAGGCTCTGGTTTTCTTCCTCGGCCTCTGGTTTAATTTCTCGCGTTCTGGTTTTGTTCCTCGAGCTCTGTTTTAGTTCCTTTGGCTCTGGTTTTGTTCCTCAGGCTCTGTTTTTTTTCCTCGGTCTCTGGTTTTGTTCTTCCAGCTCTGCTTTAGCTCCTCGGGCTCTGGTTTGGGTCCATGGGTCTCGTTTTGCTCCTCGGGCCCGACATTTCTTCCTCAGGCTCTGCTTTTCTTCCTCGGGCTCTGCTTTTCTTCCTCGGGCTCTGCTTTTCTTCCTCGAGGGCTAGTTCTGTTCCTCGGGCTCTGGTTTTATTCCTCGGACCCTCCTTTTGTTCTTCGGTATCTGGTTTTGTTCCTCGGGATCAGGTTTTCTTCCTCGGGCTCTGGTTTATTTCCTCGGGCTCTGGTTTTGTTCCTCGAGCTGTGGTTTTGCTCCTCTAGCTCTGGTTGTCTTCCTCGGGCTCTGGTTTTCTTCCTCAGGCTCTGGTTTTCTTCCTCGAGCCCTGTTTTTGTTCCCCGGGCTCTGGTTTTGTTCTTCCAGCTCTGCTTTAACTCATCGGGCTCTGGTTTGGGTCCACGGGTGTCGTTTTGTTCCTCAGGCCCACCATTTTTTCCTCGGTCTCTGGTTTTGTTCCTCGGGTTCTGGTTTTCTTCCTCGGGCTCTGGTTTAATTTCTCGGGTTCTGGTTTTGTTCCTAGAGCTCTGTTTTAGTTCCATTGGCTCTGGTTTTCTTCCTCAGGCTCTGGTTTATTTCCTCGGGCTCTGGTTTTGTTCCTCGGGGCCTCCTTGTGTTCTTCGCGATCTGATTTTGTTCCTCGGGCTGTGGTTTTGCTCCTCTAGCTCTGCTTTTCTTCCTCGGGCTCTGCTTTTCTTCCTCGGGCTCTGCTTTTCTTCCTCGAGGGCTAGTTCTGTTCCTCGGGCTCTGGTTTTATTCCTCGGACCCTCCTTTTGTTCTTCGGTATCTGGTTTTGTTCCTCGGGATCAGGTTTTCTTCCTCGGGCTCTGGTTTATTTCCTCGGGCTCTGGTTTTGTTCCTCGAGCTGTGGTTTTGCTCCTCTAGCTCTGGTTGTCTTCCTCGGGCTCTGGTTTTCTTCCTCAGGCTCTGGTTTTCTTCCTCGAGCCCTGTTTTTGTTCCCCGGGCTCTGGTTTTGTTCTTCCAGCTCTGCTTTAACTCATCGGGCTCTGGTTTGGGTCCACGGGTGTCGTTTTGTTCCTCAGGCCCACCATTTTTTCCTCGGTCTCTGGTTTTGTTCCTCGGGTTCTGGTTTTCTTCCTCGGGCTCTGGTTTAATTTCTCGGGTTCTGGTTTTGTTCCTAGAGCTCTGTTTTAGTTCCATTGGCTCTGGTTTTCTTCCTCAGGCTCTGGTTTATTTCCTCGGGCTCTGGTTTTGTTCCTCGGGGCCTCCTTGTGTTCTTCGCGATCTGATTTTGTTCCTCGGGCTGTGGTTTTGCTCCTCTAGCTCTGCTTTTCTTCCTCGGGCTCTGGTTTTCTTCCTCGGGCTCTGCTTTTCTTCCTCGAGGGCTAGTTCTGTTCCTCGGGCTCTGGTTTTATTCCTCGGACCCTCCTTTTGTTCCTCGCGATCTGGTTTTGTTCCTCGGGATCAGGTTTTCTTCCTCGGGCTCTGGTTTATTTCCTCGGGCTCTGGTTTTGTTCCTCGAGCTGTGGTTTTGCTCCTCTAGCTCTGGTTGTCTTCCTCGGGCTCTGGTATTCTTCCTCGAGGGCTAGTTTTGTTCCTCGGGGTCTCGTTTTATTCCTCGGACCCTCCTTTTGTTCTTCGGGACCTGTTTTTGTTCCTTGGGCTCTGGTTTCTTACCTCGGGCTCTGGTTTTGTTCCTTGAGCTGTGGTTTTGCTCCTCTAGCTCTGGTTGTCTTCCTCGGGCTCTGGTTTTCTTCCTCGAGGGCTGGTTTTGTTCCCCGGGCTCTGGTTTTGTTCTTCCAGCTCTGCTTTAACTCCTTGGGCTCTGGTTTGGGTCCACGGGTCTCGTTTTGTTCCTCAGGCCCACCATTTGTTCCTCGGTCTCTGGTTTTGTTCCTCGGGTTCTGGTTTTTTTCCTCGGGCTCTGGTTTTGTTCCTCGGGGCCTCCTTTTGTTCTTCGCGATCTGATTTTGTTCCTCGGGCTCTGGTTTCGTTGCTCGGGCTCTGGTTTCTTTCCTCGGGCTCTGGTTTTCTTCCTCGGGCTTTGCTTTTCTTCCTCGAGGGCTAGTTTTGTTCCTTGGGGTCTGGTTTTATTCCACGGGCCCTCCTTTTGTTCTTCGCGATCTGGTTTTGTTCCTCGGGATCTGGTTTTCTTCCTCGGGCTCTGGTTTCTTTCCTCGGGAGCTCGTTTTGTTCCTCGACCTGGGGTTTTGCTCCTCTAGCTCTGCTTTTCTTCCTCGGGCTCTGGTTTTCTTCCTCGGGCTCTGCTTTTCTTCCTTGAGGGCTAGTTCTGTTCCTTGGTCTCTGGTTTTTTTCCTCGGGCCCTCCTTTTGTTCTTCGGGATCTGGTTTTTTTCCTCGGGATCTGGTTTCGTTCCTCAGGCTCTGGTTTCTTTCCTCGGGCTCTGGTTTTGTTCCTCGAGCTGTGGTTTTGCTCCTCTAGCTCTGGTTGTCTTCCTCGGGCTCTGGTTTTCCTCCTTGAGGTGTAGTTTTGTTCCTCGGGCTCTGGTTTTATTCCTCGGACCCTCCTTTTGTTCTTCGGCACCTGTTTTTGTTCCTTGGGCTCCGGTTTCTTTCCTCGGGCTCTGGTTTTGTTCCTCGAGCTGTGGTTTTGCTCCTCTAGCTCTGGTTGTCTTCCTCGGGCTCTGCTTTTCTTCCTCGGGCTCTGCTTTTCTTCCTCGAGGGCTGGTTTTGTTCCCCGGGCTCTGGTTTTGTTCTTCCAGCTCTGCTTTAGCTCCTCGGGCTCTGGTTTGGGTCCACGGGTCTCGTTTTGTTCCTCTGGCCCACCATTTCTTCCTCGGTCTCTGGTTTTGTTCCGCGGGTTCTGGTTTTCTTCCTCGGGCTCTGGTTTAATTTCTCGGGTTCTGGTTTTGTTCCTTGAGCTCTGCTTTAGTTCCATTGGCTCTGGTTTTGTTCCTCAGGCTCTGGTTTTTTTCCTCGGGCTCTGGTTTTGTTCCTCGGACTCTAGTATAATTCCACGGGCTCTGGTTTTGTTCCTTGGGGCCTCCTTTTGTTCTTCGCGATCTGGTTTTGTTCCTCGGGATCTGGTTTTCTTCCTCGGGCTCTGGTTTCTTTCCTCGGGAGCTCGTTTTGTTCCTCGAGCTGTGGTTTTGCTCCTCTAGCTCTGGTAGTCTTCCTCGGGCTCTGGTTTTCTTCGTCTAGTGCTAATTTTGTTCCTCGGGGTCTCGTTTTATTCCTCGGACCCTCCTTTTGTTCTTCGGGACCTGTTTTTGTTCCTTGGGCTCAGGTTTATTTCCTCGGGATCTGGTTTTGTTCCTCGAGCTGTGGTTTTGCTCCTCTAGCTCTGGTTGTCTTCCTCGGGCTCTGGTTTTCCTCCTCGAGGGCTAGTTTTGTTCCTCGTGGTCTCGTTTTATTCCTCGAACCCTCCTTTTGTTCTTCGGTATCTGGTTTTGTGCCTTGGGCTCTGGTTTCTTTCCTCGGGCTCTGGTTTTGTTCCTCGAGCTGTGGTTTTGCTCCTCTAGGTCTCGTTGTCTTCCTCGGGCTCTGGTTTTCTTCCTCATGGCCTGGTTTTCTTCCTCGAGGGCTGGTTTTGTTCCCCGGGCTCTGGTTTTGTTCTTCCAGCTCTGCTTTAGCTCCTCGGGCTCTGGTTTGGGTCCACGGGTCTCGTTTTGTTCCTCAGGCCCACCATTTGTTCCTCGGTCTCTGGTTTTGTTCCTCGGGTTCTGGTTTTCTTCCTCGGACTCTGGTTTAATTTCTCGGGTTCTGGTTTTGTTCCTCGAGCTCTGTTTTAGTTCCATTGGCTCTGGTTTTCTTCCTCAGGCTCTGGTTTTTTTCCTCAGGCTCTGGTTTTGTTCCTCGGACTCTAGTATAATTCCACGGGCTCTGGTTTTGTTCCTCGGGGCCTCCTTTTGTTCTTCCCGATCTGATTTTGTTCCTCGGGATCTGGTTTCGTTCCTCGCCTCTGGTTTCTTTCCTAGGGCTCTGGTTTTCTTCCTCGGGCTTTGCTTTTCTTCCTCGAGGGCTAGTTTTGTTCCTCGGGGTCTGGTTTCTTTCCTCGGGAGCTCGTTTTGTTCCTCGAGCTGTGGTTTTGCTCCTCTAGCTCTGGCTGTATTCCTTGGGCTCTGGTATTCTTCCTCGAGGGCTAGTTTTGTTCCTTGGGGTCTGGTTTTATTCCTCGGACCGTCCTTTTGTACTTCGGGACCTACTTTTGTTCCTCGGGCTCTGGTTTCTTTCCTTGGGCACTGGTTTTGTTCCTCGAGCTGTGGTTTTGCTCCTCTAGCTCTGGTTGTCTTCCTCGGGCTCTGCTTTTCTTCCTCGGGCTCTGCTTTTCTTCCTCGAGGGCTGGTTTTGTTGCCCGGGCTCTGGTTTTGTTCTTCCAGCTCTGCTTTAGCTCCTCGGGCTCTGGTTTGGGTCCACGGGTCTCGTTTTATTCCTCGGGCCCACCATTTCTTCCTCGGTCTCTGGTTTTGTTCCGCGGGCTCTGGGTTGTTCCTCGGGCTCTGGTTTAATTTCTCGGGTTCTGGTTTTGTTCCTCGAGCTCTGTTTTAGTTCCATTGGCTCTGGTTTTGTTCCTCAGGCTCTGGTTTTTTTCCTCGGGCTCTGGTTTTGTTCCTCGGGGCCTCCTTTTGTTCTTCGCGATGTGCTTTTGTTCCTCGGGCTCTGGTTTCGTTGCTCGGGCTCTGGTTTCTTTCTCGGGCTCTGGTTTTCTTCCTCGGGCTTTGCTTTTCTTCCTCGAGGGCTAGTTTTGTTCCTTGGGGTCTGGTTTTATTCCTCGGGCCCTCCTTTTGTTCTTCGGTATCTGGTTTTGTTCCTCGGGCTCTGGTTTTCTTCCTCGGGCTCTGGTTTCTTTCCTCGGGAGCTCGTTTTGTTCCTCGAGCTGTGGTTTTGCTCCTCTAGCTCTGGTTTTCTTCCTCGGGCTCTGCTTTTCTTCCTCGGGCTCTGCTTTTCTTCCTTGAGGGCTAGTTCTGTTCCTCGGGCTCTGGTTTTATTCCTCGGGCCCTCCTTTTGTTCTTCGGTATCTGGTTTTGTTCCTCAGGCTCTGGTTTTCTTCCTCGGGCTCTGGTTTAATTTCTCGCGTTCTGGTTTTGTTCCTCGAGCTCTGTTTTAGTTCCTTTGGCTCTGGTTTTGTTCCTCAGGCTCTGGTTCCTTTCCTAGGGCTCTGGTTTTGTTCCTTGGACTCTAGTATAATTCCACGGGCTCTGGTTTTTTTCCTAGGGGCCTCCTTTTGTTCTTCGCGATCTGATTTTGTTCCTCGGGCTCTGGTTTCGTTACTCGGGCTCTGGTTTCTTTCCTCGGGCTCTGGTTTTCTTCCTCGGGCTTTGCTTTTCTTCCTCGAGGGCTAGTTTTGTTCCTTGGGGTCTGGTTTTATTCCTCGGGCCCTCCTTTTGTTCTTCGGGATCTGGTTTTGTTCCTCGGGCTCTGGTTTTGTTCCTTGGACTCGAGTATAATTCCACGGGCTCTGGTATTCTTCCTTGGGGCCTCCTTTTGTTCTTCGCGATCTGATTTTGTTCCTCGGGCTCTGGTTTCGTTGCTCGGGCTCTGGTTTCTTTCCTCGGGCTCTGGTTTTCTTCCTCGGGCTCTAGTATAATTCCATGGGCTCTGGTTTTGTTCCTCTGGGCCTCCTTTTGTTTTTCGCGATGTGCTTTTGTTCCTCGGGCTCTGGTTTCTTTCCTCGGGCTCTGGTTTTGTTCCTCGAGCTGTGGTTTTGCTCCTCTAGCTCTGGTTGTCTTCCTCGGGCTCTGGTTTTCTTCCTCGGGCTCTGGTTTTCTTCCTCGAGGGCTGGTTTTGTTCCTCGGGGACACGTTTTATTCCTCGGACCCTCCTTTTGTTCTTCGGGACCTGTTTTTCTTCCTTGGGCTCTGGTTTCTTTTCTCGGGCTCTGGTTTTGTTCCTCGAGCTGTGGTTTTGCTCCTCTAGCTCTGGTTGTCTTCCTCGGGCTCTGGTTTTTTTCCTCGGGCTCTGGTTTTGTTCCTCGGACTCTAGTATAATTCCACGGGCTCTGGTTTTGTTCCTTGGGGCCTCCTTTTATTCTTCGCGATCTGGTTTTGTTCCTCGGGATCTGGTTTTGTTCCTCGGGCTCTGGTTTCTTTCCTCGGGAGCTCGTTTTGTTCCTCGAGCTGTGGTTTTGCTGCTCTAGCTCTCATTGTCTTCCTCGGGAGCTCGTTTTCTTCCTCGGGCTATGGTTTTCTTCCTCGAGGGCTAGTTCTGTTCCTTGGGGTCTCGTTTTATTCCTCGGGCCCTCCTTTTGTTCTTCGGGATCTGGTTTTGTTCCTCGGGCTCTGGTTTTCTTCCTCGGGCTCTTTTTTCTTTCCTCGGGCTCTGGTTTTGTTCCTCGAGCTGTGGTTTTGCTCCTCTAGCTCTGGTTGTCTTCCTCGGGCTCTGGTATTCTTCCTCGAGGGCTAGTTTTGTTCCTCGGGGTCTCGTTTTATTCCTCGGACCCTCCTTTTGTTCTTCGGGACCTGTTTTTGTTCCTTGGGCTCCGGTTTCTTTCCTCGGGCTCTGGTTTTTTTCCTCGAGCTGTGGTTTTGCTCCTCTAGCTCTGGTTGTCTTCCTCGGGCTCTGGTTTTCTTCCTCGAGGGCTAGTTTTGTTCCACGGACTCTGTTTTTTTTCCTCGGGCCCTCCTTTTGTTCTTCGCGATCTGGTTTTGTTCCTCGGGATCTGGTTTCGTTCCTCAGGCTCTGGTTTCTTCCTCGGGCTCTGGTTTTGTTCCTCGAGCTGTGGTTTTGCTCCTCTAGCTCTCGTTGTCTTCCTCGGGCTCTGGTTTTCTTCCTCAGGCTCTGGTTTTCTTCCTCGAGGGCTGGTTTTGTTCCCCGGGCTCTGGTTTTGTTCTTCCAGCTCTGCTTTAACTCCTCGGGCTCTGGTTTGGGTCCACGGGTCTCGTTTTGTTCCTCAGGCCCACCATTTTTTCCTCCGTCTCTGGTTTTTTTCCTCGGGTTCTGGTGTTCTTCCTCGGGCTCTGGTTTAATTTCTCGGGTTCTGGTTTTGTTCCTCGAGCTCTGTTTTAGTTCCATTGGCTCTGGTTTTGTTCCTCAGGCTCTGTTTTTTTCCCTCAGGCTCTGGTTTTGTTCCTCGGACTCTAGTATAATTCCACGGGCTCTGGTTTTGTTCCTTGGGGCCTCCTTTTGTTCCTCGCAATCTGGTTTTGTTCCTCGGGCTCTGGTTTTGTTCCTCGGGCTCTGGTTTCTTTCCTCGGGAGCTCGTTTTGTTCCTCGAGCTGTGGTTTTCTCCTCTAGCTCTGGTTGTCTTCCTCGGGCTCTGGTATTCTTCCTCGAGGGCTAGTTTTGTTCCTCGGGGTCTCGTTTTATTCCTAAGACTCTCCTTTTGTTCTTCGGGACCTTCTTTTGTTCCTTGGGCTGTGGTTTCTTTCCTCGGGCTCTGGTTTTGTTCTTCCAGCTCTGCTTTAGCTCCTCGGGCTCTGGTTTGGGTCCACGGGTCTCGTTTTGTTCCTCAGGCCCACCATTTCTTCTTCGATCTCTGGTTTTGTTCCTCGGGTTCTGGTTTTCTTCCTCGGGCTCTGGTTTAATTTCTCGGGTTCTGGTTTTGTTCCTCGAGCTCTCGTTTAGTTCCATTGGCTCTGGTTTTGTTCCTCAGGCTCTGGTTTTTTTCCTCGGGCTCTGGTTTTGTTCCTCAGACTCTAGTATAATTCCACGGGCTCTGGTTCTGTTCCTTGGGGCCTCCTTTTGTTCTTCGCGATCTGGTTTTGTTCCTCGGGATCTGGTTTTGTTCCTCGGGCTCTGGTTTCTTTCCTCGGGAGCTCGTTTTGTTCCTCGAGCTGTGGTTTTGCTCCTCTAGCTCTGGTTGTCTTCCTCGGGCTCTGGTTTTCTTCCTCGAGGGCTAGTTTTGCTCCTCGGGCTCTGGTTTTTTTTCCTCGGGCCCTCCTTTTGTTCTTCGCGATCTGATATTGTTCCTCGGGCTCTGGTTTCTTTCCTTGGGCTCTGGTTTTGTTCCTCGAGCTGTGGTTTTGCTCCTCTAGCTCTGGTTGTCTTCCTCGGGCTCTGGTTTTCTTCCTCCGTCTCTGGTTTTCTTCCTCGAGGGCTGGTTTTGTTCCCCGGGCTCTGGTTTTGTTCTTCCATCTCTGCTTTAGCTCCTCGGGCTCTGGTTTGGGTCCACGGCTCTCGTTTTGATCCTCGGACCCACCATTTCTTTCTCGGTCTCTGACTTTGTTCCTCGGGCTCTGGTTTTGTTCCTCGGGCTCTGGTATTGTTCCTCGGCCTCTTTTTTTGTTCCTCTGCCCCTGCTTTTTTTTCTCGGCTTCTGATTTTGTTCCCCCGGCTCTGGTTTAGTTCCACGGGCTCTGCTTTTGTTCCTCAGGCTCTGGTTTATTTCCTCGGGCTCTGGTTTTGCTTCTCGGACTCTAGTATATTTCCACGGGCTCTGGTTTTTTTCCTTGGGGCCTCCTTTTGTTTTTCGCGATCTGGTTTCTTTCCTCGGGAGCTCGTTTTGTTCCTCGAGCTGTGGTTTTGCTCCTCTAGCTCTCGTTGTCTTCCTCGGGCTCTGGTATTCTTCCTCGAGGGCTAGTTTTGTTCCTCGGGGTCTCGTTTTATTCCTAGGACCCTCCTTTTGTTCTTCGGGACCTATTTTTGTTCCTTGGGCTCCGGTTTCTTTCCTCGGGCTCTGGTTTTGTTCCTCGAGCTGTGGTTTTGCTCCTCTAGCTCTGGTTGTCTTCCTCGGGCTCTGGTTTTCTTGCTCGGGCTCTGGTTTTCTTCCTCGAGGGCTGGTTTTGTTGTCCGGGCTCTGGTTTTGTTCTTCCAGCTCTGCTTTAGCTCCTCGGGCTCTGGTTTGTGTCCACGGGTCTCGTTTTGTTCCTCGGGCCCACCATTTCTTCCTCGGTCTCTGGTTTTGTTCCTTGGGTTCTGGTTTTCTTCCTCGGGCTCTGGTTTAATTTCTCGGGTTCTGGTTTTGTTCCTCGAGCTCTGGTTTAGTTCCATTGGCTCTGGTTTTGTTCCTCAGGCTCTGGTTTTTTTTCTCGGGCTCTGATTTTGTACCTCGGACTCTAGTATAATTCCACGGGCTCTGGTTTTGTTCCTTGGGGCCTCCTTTTGTTCTTCGCGATCTGGTTTTGTTCCTCGGTCTCTGGTTTTGTTCCTCGGGCTCTGGTTTTCTTCCTCGGGCTCTTGTTTTGCTCCTCTAGCTCTGGTTGTCTTCCTCGAGCTGTGGTTTTGCTCCTCTAGCTCTGGTTGTCTTCCTCGGGCTCTGGTTTTCTTCCTCGGGCTCTGCTTTTCTTCCTCGAGGGCTAGTTTTGTTCCTCGGGATCTGGTTTTGTTCCTCGGGCTCTGGTTTCTTTCCTCGGGAGCTCGTTTTGTTCCTCGAGCTGTGGTTTTGCTCCTCTACCTCTGGTTGTCTTCCTCGGGCTCTGGTTTTCTTCCTTGGGCTCTGGTTTTCTTCCTCGAAGGCTAGTTTTGTTCCTCGGGGTCTGGTTTTATTCCTCGAGCCCTCCTTTTGTTCTTCAGGATATGGTTTTCTTCCTCGGGCTCTGGTTTCTTTCCTCGGGAGCTCGTTTTTTTCCTCGAGCTGTGGTTTTGCTCCTCTAGCTCTGGTTGTCTTCCTCGGGCTCTGCTTTTCTTCCTCTTGCTCTGCTTTTCTTCCTCGAGGGCTGGTTTTGTTGTCCGGGCTCTGGTTTTGTTCTTCCAGCTCTGCTTTAGCTCCTCGGGCTCTGGTTTGGGTCCACGGGTCTCGTTTTGTTCCTCGGGCCCAACATTTCTTCCTCGGTCTCTGGTTTTGTTCCTCGGGTTCTGGTGTTCTTCCTCGGGCTCTGGTTAATTTCTTGGGTTCTGGTTTTGTTCCTCGAGCTCTCGTTTAGTTCCATTGGCTCTGGTTTTGTTCCTCAGGCTCTGGATTTTTCCACGGGTTCTGGTTTTGTTCCTTGGACTCTACTATAATTCCACGGGCCTTGGTTTTGTTCCTTGGGGCCTCCTTTTGTTCTTCGCGATCTGGTTTTGTTCCTCGGGCTCTGGTTTTGTTCCTCGGGCTCTGGTTTCTTTCCTCGGGAGCTCGTTTTGTTCCTCGAGCTGTGGTTTTGCTCCTCTAGCAATGGTTGTCTTCCTCGGGCTCTGATTTTCCTCCTCGAGGGCTAGTTTTGTTCCTTGGGGTCTGGTTTTATTCCTCGGACCCTCCTTTTGTTCTTCGGGACCTATTTTTGTTCCTTGGGCTCCGGTTTCTTTCCTCGGGCTCTGGTTTTGTTCCTCGAGCTGTGGTTTTGCTCCTCTAGCTCTGGTTGTCTTCCTCGGGCTCTGCTTTTCTTCCTCGGGCTCTGCTTTTCTTCCTCGAGGGCTGGTTTTGTTGCCCGGGCTCTGGTTTTGTTCTTCCAGCTCTGCTTTAACTCCTCGGGCTCTGGTTTTGTTCCTCGAGCTGTGGTTTTGCTCCTCTAGCTCTGGTTGTCTTCCTCGGGCTCTGCTTTTCTTCCTCGGGCTCTGCTTTTCTTCCTCGAGGGCTGGTTTTGTTGCCCGGGTTCTGGTTTTGTTCCTCTAGCTCTGGTTTTTTTCCTCGGGCTCTGGTTTTGTTCCTTGGACTCTAGTATAATTCCACGGGCTCTGGTTTTGTTCCTCGGGGCCTCCTTTTGTTCTTCGCGATCTGGTTTTGTTCCTCGGGCTCTGGTTTTGTTCCTCGGGCTCTGGTTTCTTTCCTCGGGAGCTCGTTTTGTTCCTCGAGCTGTGGTTTTGCTCCTCTAGCTCTGGTTGTCTTCCTCGGGCTCTGGTATTCTTCCTCGAGGGCTAGTTTTGTTCCTCGACCTCTGGTTTTATTCCTCGGACCCTCCTTTTGTTCTTCGGGACCTGTTTTTGTTCCTTGGGCTCCGGTTTCTTTCCTCGGGCTCTGGTTTTTTTCCTCGAGCTGTGGTTTTGCTCCTCTAGCTCTGGTTGTCTTCCTCGGGCTCTGGTTTTCTTCCTCGAGGGCTAGTTTTGTTCCTCGGACTCTGTTTTTTTTCCTCGGGCCCTCCTTTTGTTCTTCGCGATCTGGTTTTGTTCCTTGGGATCTGGTTTCGTTCCTCAGGCTCTGGTTTCTTTCCTCGGGCTCTGGTTTTGTTCCTCGAGCTGTGGTTTTGCTCCTCTAGCTCTCGTTGTCTTCCTCGGGCTCTGGTTTTGTTGCCCGGGCTCTGGTTTTGTTCTTCCAGCTCTGCTTTAGCTCCTCGGGCTCTGGTTTGGGTCCATGGGTCTCGTTTTCTTCCTCGGGCCCACCATTTCTTCCTCGGTCTCTGGTTTTGTTCCTCGGGTTCTGGTTTTCTTCCTTGAGCTCTGGTTTAGTTCCATTGGCTCTGGTTTTGTTCCTCAGGCTCTGTTTTTTTTCCTCGGGCTCTGGTTTTCTTCCTCGGACTCTAGTATAATTCCACGGGCACTGGTTTTGTTCCTTGGGGCCTCCTTTTGTTCTTCGCGATCTGGTTTTGCTCCTCGGGATCTGGTTTTGTTCCTCGGGCTCTGGTTTCTTTCCTCGGGAGCTCGTTTTGTTCCTCGAGCTGTGGTTTTGCTCCTCTAGCTCTGGTTGTCTTCCTCGGGCTCTGGTTTTCTTCCTCGAGGGCTAGTTTTGTTCCTTGGGGTCTGGTTTTATTCCTCGGGCCCTCCTTTTGTTCTTCGGGATCTGGTTTTGTTCCTCGGGCTCTGGTTTTCTTCCTCGGGCTCTGGTTTCTTTCCTCGGGCTCTGGTTTTGTTCCTCGAGCTGTGGTTTTGCTCCTCTAGCTCTGGTTGTCTTCCTCGGGCTCTGGTATTATTCCTCGAGGGATAGTTTTGTTCCTCGGGGTCTCGTTTTATTCCTCGGACCCTCCTTTTGTTCTTCGGGACCTGTTTTTGTTCCTTGGGCTCCGGTTTCTTTCCTCGGGCTCTGGTTTTCTTCCTCGAGCTGTGGTTTTCCTCCTGTAGCTCTGGTTGTCTTCCTCGGGCTCTGGTTTTCTTCCTCGAGGACTAGTTTTGTTCCTCGGGCTCTGGTTTTTTTCCTCGGGCCCTCTTTTTGTTCTTCGGGATCTGGTTTTGTTCCTCGGGATCTGGTTTCGTTCCTCAGGCTCTGGTTTCTTTCCTCGGGCTCTGGTTTTGTTCCTCGAGCTGTGGTTTTGCTCCTCTAGCTCTGGTTGTCATCCTCGGGCTCTGGTTTTCTTCCTCGGGCTCTGGTTTTCTTCCTCGAGATCTGGTTTGTTGCCCGGGCTCTGGTTTTGTTCTTCCAGCTCTGCTTTAGCTCCTCGGGCTCTGGTTTGGGTCCAACGGTCTCGTTTTGTTCCTCGGGCCCACCATTTGTTCCTCCGTCTCTGGTTTTGTTCCTCGGGTTCTGGTTTTCTTCCTCGGGCTCTGGTTTAATTTCTCGGGTTCTGGTTTTGTTCCTCGAGCTCTGTTTTAGTTCCATTGGCTCTGGTTTTGTTCCTCAGGCTCTGGTTTTTTTCCTCGGGCTCTGGTTTTGTTCCTCGGACTCTAGTATAATTCCACGGGCTCTGGTTTTGTTCCTTGGGGCATCCTTTTGTTCTTCGCAATCTGGTTTTGCTCCTCGGGATCTGGTTTTGTTCCTCGGGCTCTGGTTTCTTTCCTCGGGAGCTCGTTTTGTTCCTCGAGCTGTGGTTTTACTCCTCTAGCTCTCATTGTCTTCCTCGGGCCCTGGTTTTCTTCCTCGGGATCTGCTTTTCTTCCTCAATGGCTAGGTTTGTTCCTTGGGGTCTGGTTTTGTTCCTCGGACCCTCCTTTTGTTCTTTGGGATCTGGTTTTGTTCCTTGGGTTCTGGTTTTCTTCCTTGGGCTCTGGTTTCTTTCCTCGGGAGCTCGTTTTGTTCCTCGAGCTGTGGTTTTTCTCCTCTAGCTCTCGTTGTCTTCCTCGGGCTCTGGTATTCTTCCTCGAGGGCTAGTTTTGTTCCTCGGGGTCTCGTTTTATTCCTCGGACCCTCCTTTTGTTCTTCGGGACCTTCTTTTGTTCCTTGGGCTCTGGTTTCTTTCCTCGGGCTCTGGTTTTGTTCCTCGAGCTGTGGTTTTGCTCCTCTAGCTCTCGTTGTCTTCCTCGGGCTCTGATTTTCTTCCTCAGGCTCTGGTTTTCTTCCTCGAGGGCTGGTTTTGTTGCCCGGGCTCTGGTTTTGTTCTTCCAGCTCTGCTTTAACTCCTCGGGCTCTGGTTTGGGTCCACGGGTCTCGTTTTGTTCCTCAGGCCCACCATTTTTTCCCCCGTCTCTGGTTTTTTTCCTCGGGTTCTGGTGTTCTTCCTCGGGCTCTGGTTTAATTTCTCGGGTTCTGGTTTTGTTCCTCGAGCTCTGGTTTAGTTCCATTGGCTCTGGTTTTGTTCCTCAGGCTCTGGTTTTTTTCCTCGGGCTCTGGTTTTGTTCCTCGGACTCTAGTATAATTCCACGGGCCTTGGTTTTGTTCCTTGGGGCCTCCTTTTGTTCTTCGCGATCTGGTTTTGTTCCTCGGGCTCTGGTTTTGTTCCTCGGGCTCTGGTTTCTTTCCTCGGGAGCTCGTTTTGTTCCTCGAGCTGTGGTTTTGCTCCTCTAGCAATGGTTGTCTTCCTCGGGCTCTGGTTTTCCTCCTCGAGGGCTAGTTTTGTTCCTCGGGCTCTGGTTTTATTCCTCGGACCCTCCTTTTGTTCTTCGGGACCTATTTTTGTTCCTTGGGCTCCGGTTTCTTTCCTCGGGCTCTGGTTTTGTTCCTCGAGCTGTGGTTTTGCTCCTCTAGCTCTGGTTGTCTTCCTCGGGCTCTGCTTTTCTTCCTCGGGCTCTGCTTTTCTTCCTCGAGGGCTGGTTTTGTTCCCCGGGCTCTGGTTTTGTTCTTCCAGCTCTGCTTTAGCTCCTCGGGCTCTGGTTTGGGTCCATGGGTCTCATTTTCTTCCTCGGGCCCACCATTTCTTCCTCGGTCTCTGGTTTTGTTCCTCGGGTTCTGGTTTTCTTCCTTGAGCTCTGGTTTAGTTCCATTGGCTCTGGTTTTGTTCTTCAGGCTCTGGTTTTTTTCCTTGGGCTCTGGTTTTCTTCCTCGGACTCTAGTATAATTCCACGGGCACTGGTTTTGTTCCTTGGGGCCTCCTTTTGTTCTTCGCGATCTGGTTTTGCTCCTCGGGATCTGGTTTTGTTCCTCGGGCTCTGGTTTCTTTCCTCGGGAGCTCGTTTTGTTCCTCGAGCTGTGGTTTTGCTCCTCTAGCTCTCGTTGTCTTCCTCGGGCTCTGGTTTTCTTCCTCGAGGGCTAGTTTTGTTCCTTGGGGTCTGGTTTTATTCCTCGGGCCCTCCTTTTGTGCTTCGGGATCTGGTTTTGTTCCTCGGGCTCTGGTTTTCTTCCTCGGGCTCTGGTTTCTTTCCTCGGGCTCTGGTTTTGTTCCTCGAGCTGTGGTTTTGCTCCTCTAGCTCTGGTTGTCTTCCTCGGGCTCTGGTATTATTCCTCGAGGGATAGTTTTGTTCCTCGGGGTCTCGTTTTATTCCTCGGACCCTGCTTTTGTTCTTCGGGACCTGTTTTTGTTCCTTGGGCTCCGGTTTCTTTCCTCGGGCTCTGGTTTTGTTCCTCGAGCTGTGGTTTTCCTCCTCTAGCTCTGGTTGTCTTCCTCGGGCTCTGGTTTTCTTCCTCGAGGACTAGTTTTGTTCCTCGGGCTCTGGTTTTTTTCCTCGGGCCCTCTTTTTGTTCTTCGGGATCTGGTTTTGTTCCTCGGGATCTGGTTTCGTTCCTCAGGCTCTGGTTTCTTTCCTCGGGCTCTGGTTTTGTTCCTCGAGCTGTGGTTTTGCTCCTCTAGCTCTGGTTGTCGTCCTCGGGCTCTGGTTTTCTTCCTCGGGCTCTGGTTTTCTTCCTCGAGATCTGGTTTTGTTGCCCGGGCTCTGGTTTTGTTCTTCCAGCTCTGCTTTAGCTCCTCGGGCTCTGGTTTGGGTCCAACGGTCTCGTTTTGTTCCTCGGGCCCACCATTTGTTCCTCCGTGTCTGGTTTTGTTCCTCGGGTTCTGGTTTTCTTCCTCGGGCTCTGGTTTAATTTCTCGGGTTCTGGTTTTGTTCCTCGAGCTCTGTTTTAGTTCCATTGGCTCTGGTTTTGTTCCTCAGGCTCTGGTTTTTTTCCTCGGGCTCTGGTTTTGTTCCTCGGACTCTAGTATAATTCCACGGGCTCTGGTTTTGTTCCTTGGGGCATCCTTTTGTTCTTCGCAATCTGGTTTTGCTCCTCGGGATCTGGTTTCTTTCCTCGGGAGCTCGTTTTGTTCCTCGAGCTGTGGTTTTGCTCCTCTAGCTCTGGTTGTCTTCCTCGGGCTCTGGTTTTCTTCCTCGAGGGCTAGTTTTGTTCCTTGGGGTCTGGTTTTATTCCTCGGGCCCTCCTTTTGTTCTTCGGGATCTGGTTTTGTTCCTCGGGCTCTGGTTTTCTTCCTCGGGCTCTGGTTTCTTTCCTCGGGCTCTGGTTTTGTTCCTCGAGCTGTGGTTTTGCTCCTCTAGCTCTGGTTGTCTTCCTCGGGCTCTGGTATTATTCCTCGAGGGATAGTTTTGTTCCTCGGGGTCTCGTTTTATTCCTCGGACCCTCCTTTTGTTCTTCGGGACCTGTTTTTGTTCCTTGGGCTCCGGTTTCTTTCCTCGGGCTCTGGTTTTCTTCCTCGAGCTGTGGTTTTCCTCCTGTAGCTCTGGTTGTCTTCCTCGGGCTCTGGTTTTCTTCCTCGAGGACTAGTTTTGTTCCTCGGGCTCTGGTTTTTTTCCTCGGGCCCTCTTTTTGTTCTTCGGGATCTGGTTTTGTTCCTCGGGATCTGGTTTCGTTCCTCAGGCTCTGGTTTCTTTCCTCGGGCTCTGGTTTTGTTCCTCGAGCTGTGGTTTTGCTCCTCTAGCTCTGGTTGTCATCCTCGGGCTCTGGTTTTCTTCCTCGGGCTCTGGTTTTCTTCCTCGAGATCTGGTTTGTTGCCCGGGCTCTGGTTTTGTTCTTCCAGCTCTGCTTTAGCTCCTCGGGCTCTGGTTTGGGTCCAACGGTCTCGTTTTGTTCCTCGGGCCCACCATTTGTTCCTCCGTCTCTGGTTTTGTTCCTCGGGTTCTGGTTTTCTTCCTCGGGCTCTGGTTTAATTTCTCGGGTTCTGGTTTTGTTCCTCGAGCTCTGTTTTAGTTCCATTGGCTCTGGTTTTGTTCCTCAGGCTCTGGTTTTTTTCCTCGGGCTCTGGTTTTGTTCCTCGGACTCTAGTATAATTCCACGGGCTCTGGTTTTGTTCCTTGGGGCATCCTTTTGTTCTTCGCAATCTGGTTTTGCTCCTCGGGATCTGGTTTTGTTCCTCGGGCTCTGGTTTCTTTCCTCGGGAGCTCGTTTTGTTCCTCGAGCTGTGGTTTTACTCCTCTAGCTCTCATTGTCTTCCTCGGGCCCTGGTTTTCTTCCTCGGGATCTGCTTTTCTTCCTCAATGGCTAGGTTTGTTCCTTGGGGTCTGGTTTTGTTCCTCGGACCCTCCTTTTGTTCTTTGGGATCTGGTTTTGTTCCTTGGGTTCTGGTTTTCTTCCTTGGGCTCTGGTTTCTTTCCTCGGGAGCTCGTTTTGTTCCTCGAGCTGTGGTTTTTCTCCTCTAGCTCTCGTTGTCTTCCTCGGGCTCTGGTATTCTTCCTCGAGGGCTAGTTTTGTTCCTCGGGGTCTCGTTTTATTCCTCGGACCCTCCTTTTGTTCTTCGGGACCTTCTTTTGTTCCTTGGGCTCTGGTTTCTTTCCTCGGGCTCTGGTTTTGTTCCTCGAGCTGTGGTTTTGCTCCTCTAGCTCTCGTTGTCTTCCTCGGGCTCTGATTTTCTTCCTCAGGCTCTGGTTTTCTTCCTCGAGGGCTGGTTTTGTTGCCCGGGCTCTGGTTTTGTTCTTCCAGCTCTGCTTTAACTCCTCGGGCTCTGGTTTGGGTCCACGGGTCTCGTTTTGTTCCTCAGGCCCACCATTTTTTCCCCCGTCTCTGGTTTTTTTCCTCGGGTTCTGGTGTTCTTCCTCGGGCTCTGGTTTAATTTCTCGGGTTCTGGTTTTGTTCCTCGAGCTCTGGTTTAGTTCCATTGGCTCTGGTTTTGTTCCTCAGGCTCTGGTTTTTTTCCTCGGGCTCTGGTTTTGTTCCTCGGACTCTAGTATAATTCCACGGGCCTTGGTTTTGTTCCTTGGGGCCTCCTTTTGTTCTTCGCGATCTGGTTTTGTTCCTCGGGCTCTGGTTTTGTTCCTCGGGCTCTGGTTTCTTTCCTCGGGAGCTCGTTTTGTTCCTCGAGCTGTGGTTTTGCTCCTCTAGCAATGGTTGTCTTCCTCGGGCTCTGGTTTTCCTCCTCGAGGGCTAGTTTTGTTCCTCGGGCTCTGGTTTTATTCCTCGGACCCTCCTTTTGTTCTTCGGGACCTATTTTTGTTCCTTGGGCTCCGGTTTCTTTCCTCGGGCTCTGGTTTTGTTCCTCGAGCTGTGGTTTTGCTCCTCTAGCTCTGGTTGTCTTCCTCGGGCTCTGCTTTTCTTCCTCGGGCTCTGCTTTTCTTCCTCGAGGGCTGGTTTTGTTCCCCGGGCTCTGGTTTTGTTCTTCCAGCTCTGCTTTAGCTCCTCGGGCTCTGGTTTGGGTCCATGGGTCTCATTTTCTTCCTCGGGCCCACCATTTCTTCCTCGGTCTCTGGTTTTGTTCCTCGGGTTCTGGTTTTCTTCCTTGAGCTCTGGTTTAGTTCCATTGGCTCTGGTTTTGTTCTTCAGGCTCTGGTTTTTTTCCTTGGGCTCTGGTTTTCTTCCTCGGACTCTAGTATAATTCCACGGGCACTGGTTTTGTTCCTTGGGGCCTCCTTTTGTTCTTCGCGATCTGGTTTTGCTCCTCGGGATCTGGTTTTGTTCCTCGGGCTCTGGTTTCTTTCCTCGGGAGCTCGTTTTGTTCCTCGAGCTGTGGTTTTGCTCCTCTAGCTCTCGTTGTCTTCCTCGGGCTCTGGTTTTCTTCCTCGAGGGCTAGTTTTGTTCCTTGGGGTCTGGTTTTATTCCTCGGGCCCTCCTTTTGTGCTTCGGGATCTGGTTTTGTTCCTCGGGCTCTGGTTTTCTTCCTCGGGCTCTGGTTTCTTTCCTCGGGCTCTGGTTTTGTTCCTCGAGCTGTGGTTTTGCTCCTCTAGCTCTGGTTGTCTTCCTCGGGCTCTGGTATTATTCCTCGAGGGATAGTTTTGTTCCTCGGGGTCTCGTTTTATTCCTCGGACCCTGCTTTTGTTCTTCGGGACCTGTTTTTGTTCCTTGGGCTCCGGTTTCTTTCCTCGGGCTCTGGTTTTGTTCCTCGAGCTGTGGTTTTCCTCCTCTAGCTCTGGTTGTCTTCCTCGGGCTCTGGTTTTCTTCCTCGAGGACTAGTTTTGTTCCTCGGGCTCTGGTTTTTTTCCTCGGGCCCTCTTTTTGTTCTTCGGGATCTGGTTTTGTTCCTCGGGATCTGGTTTCGTTCCTCAGGCTCTGGTTTCTTTCCTCGGGCTCTGGTTTTGTTCCTCGAGCTGTGGTTTTGCTCCTCTAGCTCTGGTTGTCGTCCTCGGGCTCTGGTTTTCTTCCTCGGGCTCTGGTTTTCTTCCTCGAGATCTGGTTTTGTTGCCCGGGCTCTGGTTTTGTTCTTCCAGCTCTGCTTTAGCTCCTCGGGCTCTGGTTTGGGTCCAACGGTCTCGTTTTGTTCCTCGGGCCCACCATTTGTTCCTCCGTGTCTGGTTTTGTTCCTCGGGTTCTGGTTTTCTTCCTCGGGCTCTGGTTTAATTTCTCGGGTTCTGGTTTTGTTCCTCGAGCTCTGTTTTAGTTCCATTGGCTCTGGTTTTGTTCCTCAGGCTCTGGTTTTTTTCCTCGGGCTCTGGTTTTGTTCCTCGGACTCTAGTATAATTCCACGGGCTCTGGTTTTGTTCCTTGGGGCATCCTTTTGTTCTTCGCAATCTGGTTTTGCTCCTCGGGATCTGGTTTCTTTCCTCGGGAGCTCGTTTTGTTCCTCGAGCTGTGGTTTTGCTCCTCTAGCTCTGGTTGTCTTCCTCGGGCTCTGGTTTTCTTCCTCGAGGGCTAGTTTTGTTCCTTGGGGTCTGGTTTTATTCCTCGGGCCCTCCTTTTGTTCTTCGGGATCTGGTTTTGTTCCTCGGGCTCTGGTTTTCTTCCTCGGGCTCTGGTTTCTTTCCTCGGGCTCTGGTTTTGTTCCTCGAGCTGTGGTTTTGCTCCTCTAGCTCTGGTTGTCTTCCTCGGGCTCTGGTATTATTCCTCGAGGGATAGTTTTGTTCCTCGGGGTCTCGTTTTATTCCTCGGACCCTCCTTTTGTTCTTCGGGACCTGTTTTTGTTCCTTGGGCTCCGGTTTCTTTCCTCGGGCTCTGGTTTTCTTCCTCGAGCTGTGGTTTTCCTCCTGTAGCTCTGGTTGTCTTCCTCGGGCTCTGGTTTTCTTCCTCGAGGACTAGTTTTGTTCCTCGGGCTCTGGTTTTTTTCCTCGGGCCCTCTTTTTGTTCTTCGGGATCTGGTTTTGTTCCTCGGGATCTGGTTTCGTTCCTCAGGCTCTGGTTTCTTTCCTCGGGCTCTGGTTTTGTTCCTCGAGCTGTGGTTTTGCTCCTCTAGCTCTGGTTGTCATCCTCGGGCTCTGGTTTTCTTCCTCGGGCTCTGGTTTTCTTCCTCGAGATCTGGTTTGTTGCCCGGGCTCTGGTTTTGTTCTTCCAGCTCTGCTTTAGCTCCTCGGGCTCTGGTTTGGGTCCAACGGTCTCGTTTTGTTCCTCGGGCCCACCATTTGTTCCTCCGTCTCTGGTTTTGTTCCTCGGGTTCTGGTTTTCTTCCTCGGGCTCTGGTTTAATTTCTCGGGTTCTGGTTTTGTTCCTCGAGCTCTGTTTTAGTTCCATTGGCTCTGGTTTTGTTCCTCAGGCTCTGGTTTTTTTCCTCGGGCTCTGGTTTTGTTCCTCGGACTCTAGTATAATTCCACGGGCTCTGGTTTTGTTCCTTGGGGCATCCTTTTGTTCTTCGCAATCTGGTTTTGCTCCTCGGGATCTGGTTTCTTTCCTCGGGAGCTCGTTTTGTTCCTCGAGCTGTGGTTTTGCTCCTCTAGCTCTGGTTGTCTTCCTCGGGCTCTGGTTTTCTTCCTCGAGGGCTAGTTTTGTTCCTTGGGGTCTGGTTTTATTCCTCGGGCCCTCCTTTTGTTCTTCGGGATCTGGTTTTGTTCCTCGGGCTCTGGTTTTCTTCCTCGGGCTCTGGTTTCTTTCCTCGGGCTCTGGTTTTGTTCCTCGAGCTGTGGTTTTGCTCCTCTAGCTCTGGTTGTCTTCCTCGGGCTCTGGTATTATTCCTCGAGGGATAGTTTTGTTCCTCGGGGTCTCGTTTTATTCCTCGGACCCTCCTTTTGTTCTTCGGGACCTGTTTTTGTTCCTTGGGCTCCGGTTTCTTTCCTCGGGCTCTGGTTTTCTTCCTCGAGCTGTGGTTTTCCTCCTGTAGCTCTGGTTGTCTTCCTCGGGCTCTGGTTTTCTTCCTCGAGGACTAGTTTTGTTCCTCGGGCTCTGGTTTTTTTCCTCGGGCCCTCTTTTTGTTCTTCGGGATCTGGTTTTGTTCCTCGGGATCTGGTTTCGTTCCTCAGGCTCTGGTTTCTTTCCTCGGGCTCTGGTTTTGTTCCTCGAGCTGTGGTTTTGCTCCTCTAGCTCTGGTTGTCATCCTCGGGCTCTGGTTTTCTTCCTCGGGCTCTGGTTTTCTTCCTCGAGATCTGGTTTGTTGCCCGGGCTCTGGTTTTGTTCTTCCAGCTCTGCTTTAGCTCCTCGGGCTCTGGTTTGGGTCCAACGGTCTCGTTTTGTTCCTCGGGCCCACCATTTGTTCCTCCGTCTCTGGTTTTGTTCCTCGGGTTCTGGTTTTCTTCCTCGGGCTCTGGTTTAATTTCTCGGGTTCTGGTTTTGTTCCTCGAGCTCTGTTTTAGTTCCATTGGCTCTGGTTTTGTTCCTCAGGCTCTGGTTTTTTTCCTCGGGCTCTGGTTTTGTTCCTCGGACTCTAGTATAATTCCACGGGCTCTGGTTTTGTTCCTTGGGGCATCCTTTTGTTCTTCGCAATCTGGTTTTGCTCCTCGGGATCTGGTTTTGTTCCTCGGGCTCTGGTTTCTTTCCTCGGGAGCTCGTTTTGTTCCTCGAGCTGTGGTTTTACTCCTCTAGCTCTCATTGTCTTCCTCGGGCCCTGGTTTTCTTCCTCGGGATCTGCTTTTCTTCCTCAATGGCTAGGTTTGTTCCTTGGGGTCTGGTTTTGTTCCTCGGACCCTCCTTTTGTTCTTTGGGATCTGGTTTTGTTCCTTGGGTTCTGGTTTTCTTCCTTGGGCTCTGGTTTCTTTCCTCGGGAGCTCGTTTTGTTCCTCGAGCTGTGGTTTTTCTCCTCTAGCTCTCGTTGTCTTCCTCGGGCTCTGGTATTCTTCCTCGAGGGCTAGTTTTGTTCCTCGGGGTCTCGTTTTATTCCTCGGACCCTCCTTTTGTTCTTCGGGACCTTCTTTTGTTCCTTGGGCTCTGGTTTCTTTCCTCGGGCTCTGGTTTTGTTCCTCGAGCTGTGGTTTTGCTCCTCTAGCTCTCGTTGTCTTCCTCGGGCTCTGATTTTCTTCCTCAGGCTCTGGTTTTCTTCCTCGAGGGCTGGTTTTGTTGCCCGGGCTCTGGTTTTGTTCTTCCAGCTCTGCTTTAACTCCTCGGGCTCTGGTTTGGGTCCACGGGTCTCGTTTTGTTCCTCAGGCCCACCATTTTTTCCCCCGTCTCTGGTTTTTTTCCTCGGGTTCTGGTGTTCTTCCTCGGGCTCTGGTTTAATTTCTCGGGTTCTGGTTTTGTTCCTCGAGCTCTGGTTTAGTTCCATTGGCTCTGGTTTTGTTCCTCAGGCTCTGGTTTTTTTCCTCGGGCTCTGGTTTTGTTCCTCGGACTCTAGTATAATTCCACGGGCCTTGGTTTTGTTCCTTGGGGCCTCCTTTTGTTCTTCGCGATCTGGTTTTGTTCCTCGGGCTCTGGTTTTGTTCCTCGGGCTCTGGTTTCTTTCCTCGGGAGCTCGTTTTGTTCCTCGAGCTGTGGTTTTGCTCCTCTAGCAATGGTTGTCTTCCTCGGGCTCTGGTTTTCCTCCTCGAGGGCTAGTTTTGTTCCTCGGGCTCTGGTTTTATTCCTCGGACCCTCCTTTTGTTCTTCGGGACCTATTTTTGTTCCTTGGGCTCCGGTTTCTTTCCTCGGGCTCTGGTTTTGTTCCTCGAGCTGTGGTTTTGCTCCTCTAGCTCTGGTTGTCTTCCTCGGGCTCTGCTTTTCTTCCTCGGGCTCTGCTTTTCTTCCTCGAGGGCTGGTTTTGTTCCCCGGGCTCTGGTTTTGTTCTTCCAGCTCTGCTTTAGCTCCTCGGGCTCTGGTTTGGGTCCATGGGTCTCATTTTCTTCCTCGGGCCCACCATTTCTTCCTCGGTCTCTGGTTTTGTTCCTCGGGTTCTGGTTTTCTTCCTTGAGCTCTGGTTTAGTTCCATTGGCTCTGGTTTTGTTCTTCAGGCTCTGGTTTTTTTCCTTGGGCTCTGGTTTTCTTCCTCGGACTCTAGTATAATTCCACGGGCACTGGTTTTGTTCCTTGGGGCCTCCTTTTGTTCTTCGCGATCTGGTTTTGCTCCTCGGGATCTGGTTTTGTTCCTCGGGCTCTGGTTTCTTTCCTCGGGAGCTCGTTTTGTTCCTCGAGCTGTGGTTTTGCTCCTCTAGCTCTCGTTGTCTTCCTCGGGCTCTGGTTTTCTTCCTCGAGGGCTAGTTTTGTTCCTTGGGGTCTGGTTTTATTCCTCGGGCCCTCCTTTTGTGCTTCGGGATCTGGTTTTGTTCCTCGGGCTCTGGTTTTCTTCCTCGGGCTCTGGTTTCTTTCCTCGGGCTCTGGTTTTGTTCCTCGAGCTGTGGTTTTGCTCCTCTAGCTCTGGTTGTCTTCCTCGGGCTCTGGTATTATTCCTCGAGGGATAGTTTTGTTCCTCGGGGTCTCGTTTTATTCCTCGGACCCTGCTTTTGTTCTTCGGGACCTGTTTTTGTTCCTTGGGCTCCGGTTTCTTTCCTCGGGCTCTGGTTTTGTTCCTCGAGCTGTGGTTTTCCTCCTCTAGCTCTGGTTGTCTTCCTCGGGCTCTGGTTTTCTTCCTCGAGGACTAGTTTTGTTCCTCGGGCTCTGGTTTTTTTCCTCGGGCCCTCTTTTTGTTCTTCGGGATCTGGTTTTGTTCCTCGGGATCTGGTTTCGTTCCTCAGGCTCTGGTTTCTTTCCTCGGGCTCTGGTTTTGTTCCTCGAGCTGTGGTTTTGCTCCTCTAGCTCTGGTTGTCGTCCTCGGGCTCTGGTTTTCTTCCTCGGGCTCTGGTTTTCTTCCTCGAGATCTGGTTTTGTTGCCCGGGCTCTGGTTTTGTTCTTCCAGCTCTGCTTTAGCTCCTCGGGCTCTGGTTTGGGTCCAACGGTCTCGTTTTGTTCCTCGGGCCCACCATTTGTTCCTCCGTGTCTGGTTTTGTTCCTCGGGTTCTGGTTTTCTTCCTCGGGCTCTGGTTTAATTTCTCGGGTTCTGGTTTTGTTCCTCGAGCTCTGTTTTAGTTCCATTGGCTCTGGTTTTGTTCCTCAGGCTCTGGTTTTTTTCCTCGGGCTCTGGTTTTGTTCCTCGGACTCTAGTATAATTCCACGGGCTCTGGTTTTGTTCCTTGGGGCATCCTTTTGTTCTTCGCAATCTGGTTTTGCTCCTCGGGATCTGGTTTCTTTCCTCGGGAGCTCGTTTTGTTCCTCGAGCTGTGGTTTTGCTCCTCTAGCTCTGGTTGTCTTCCTCGGGCTCTGGTTTTCTTCCTCGAGGGCTAGTTTTGTTCCTTGGGGTCTGGTTTTATTCCTCGGGCCCTCCTTTTGTTCTTCGGGATCTGGTTTTGTTCCTCGGGCTCTGGTTTTCTTCCTCGGGCTCTGGTTTCTTTCCTCGGGCTCTGGTTTTGTTCCTCGAGCTGTGGTTTTGCTCCTCTAGCTCTGGTTGTCTTCCTCGGGCTCTGGTATTATTCCTCGAGGGATAGTTTTGTTCCTCGGGGTCTCGTTTTATTCCTCGGACCCTCCTTTTGTTCTTCGGGACCTGTTTTTGTTCCTTGGGCTCCGGTTTCTTTCCTCGGGCTCTGGTTTTCTTCCTCGAGCTGTGGTTTTCCTCCTGTAGCTCTGGTTGTCTTCCTCGGGCTCTGGTTTTCTTCCTCGAGGACTAGTTTTGTTCCTCGGGCTCTGGTTTTTTTCCTCGGGCCCTCTTTTTGTTCTTCGGGATCTGGTTTTGTTCCTCGGGATCTGGTTTCGTTCCTCAGGCTCTGGTTTCTTTCCTCGGGCTCTGGTTTTGTTCCTCGAGCTGTGGTTTTGCTCCTCTAGCTCTGGTTGTCATCCTCGGGCTCTGGTTTTCTTCCTCGGGCTCTGGTTTTCTTCCTCGAGATCTGGTTTGTTGCCCGGGCTCTGGTTTTGTTCTTCCAGCTCTGCTTTAGCTCCTCGGGCTCTGGTTTGGGTCCAACGGTCTCGTTTTGTTCCTCGGGCCCACCATTTGTTCCTCCGTCTCTGGTTTTGTTCCTCGGGTTCTGGTTTTCTTCCTCGGGCTCTGGTTTAATTTCTCGGGTTCTGGTTTTGTTCCTCGAGCTCTGTTTTAGTTCCATTGGCTCTGGTTTTGTTCCTCAGGCTCTGGTTTTTTTCCTCGGGCTCTGGTTTTGTTCCTCGGACTCTAGTATAATTCCACGGGCTCTGGTTTTGTTCCTTGGGGCATCCTTTTGTTCTTCGCAATCTGGTTTTGCTCCTCGGGATCTGGTTTTGTTCCTCGGGCTCTGGTTTCTTTCCTCGGGAGCTCGTTTTGTTCCTCGAGCTGTGGTTTTACTCCTCTAGCTCTCATTGTCTTCCTCGGGCCCTGGTTTTCTTCCTCGGGATCTGCTTTTCTTCCTCAATGGCTAGGTTTGTTCCTTGGGGTCTGGTTTTGTTCCTCGGACCCTCCTTTTGTTCTTTGGGATCTGGTTTTGTTCCTTGGGTTCTGGTTTTCTTCCTTGGGCTCTGGTTTCTTTCCTCGGGAGCTCGTTTTGTTCCTCGAGCTGTGGTTTTTCTCCTCTAGCTCTCGTTGTCTTCCTCGGGCTCTGGTATTCTTCCTCGAGGGCTAGTTTTGTTCCTCGGGGTCTCGTTTTATTCCTCGGACCCTCCTTTTGTTCTTCGGGACCTTCTTTTGTTCCTTGGGCTCTGGTTTCTTTCCTCGGGCTCTGGTTTTGTTCCTCGAGCTGTGGTTTTGCTCCTCTAGCTCTCGTTGTCTTCCTCGGGCTCTGATTTTCTTCCTCAGGCTCTGGTTTTCTTCCTCGAGGGCTGGTTTTGTTGCCCGGGCTCTGGTTTTGTTCTTCCAGCTCTGCTTTAACTCCTCGGGCTCTGGTTTGGGTCCACGGGTCTCGTTTTGTTCCTCAGGCCCACCATTTTTTCCCCCGTCTCTGGTTTTTTTCCTCGGGTTCTGGTGTTCTTCCTCGGGCTCTGGTTTAATTTCTCGGGTTCTGGTTTTGTTCCTCGAGCTCTGGTTTAGTTCCATTGGCTCTGGTTTTGTTCCTCAGGCTCTGGTTTTTTTCCTCGGGCTCTGGTTTTGTTCCTCGGACTCTAGTATAATTCCACGGGCCTTGGTTTTGTTCCTTGGGGCCTCCTTTTGTTCTTCGCGATCTGGTTTTGTTCCTCGGGCTCTGGTTTTGTTCCTCGGGCTCTGGTTTCTTTCCTCGGGAGCTCGTTTTGTTCCTCGAGCTGTGGTTTTGCTCCTCTAGCAATGGTTGTCTTCCTCGGGCTCTGGTTTTCCTCCTCGAGGGCTAGTTTTGTTCCTCGGGCTCTGGTTTTATTCCTCGGACCCTCCTTTTGTTCTTCGGGACCTATTTTTGTTCCTTGGGCTCCGGTTTCTTTCCTCGGGCTCTGGTTTTGTTGCTCGAGCTGTGGTTTTGCTCCTCTAGCTCTGGTTGTCTTCCTCGGGCTCTGCTTTTCTTCCTCGGGCTCTGCTTTTCTTCCTCGAGATCTGGTTTTGTTGCCCGGGCTCTGGTTTTGTTCTTCCAGCTCTGCTTTAGCTCCTCGGGCTCTGGTTTGGGTCCATGGGTCTCATTTTCTTCCTCGGGCCCACCATTTCTTCCTCGGTCTCTGGTTTTGTTCCTCGGGTTCTGGTTTTCTTCCTTGAGCTCTGGTTTAGTTCCATTGGCTCTGGTTTTGTTCTTCAGGCTCTGGTTTTTTTCCTTGGGCTCTGGTTTTCTTCCTCGGACTCTAGTATAATTCCACGGGCACTGGTTTTGTTCCTTGGGGCCTCCTTTTGTTCTTCGCGATCTGGTTTTGCTCCTCGGGATCTGGTTTTGTTCCTCGGGCTCTGGTTTCTTTCCTCGGGAGCTCGTTTTGTTCCTCGAGCTGTGGTTTTGCTCCTCTAGCTCTCGTTGTCTTCCTCGGGCTCTGGTTTTCTTCCTCGAGGGCTAGTTTTGTTCCTTGGGGTCTGGTTTTATTCCTCGGGCCCTCCTTTTGTGCTTCGGGATCTGGTTTTGTTCCTCGGGCTCTGGTTTTCTTCCTCGGGCTCTGGTTTCTTTCCTCGGGCTCTGGTTTTGTTCCTCGAGCTGTGGTTTTGCTCCTCTAGCTCTGGTTGTCTTCCTCGGGCTCTGGTATTATTCCTCGAGGGATAGTTTTGTTCCTCGGGGTCTCGTTTTATTCCTCGGACCCTGCTTTTGTTCTTCGGGACCTGTTTTTGTTCCTTGGGCTCCGGTTTCTTTCCTCGGGCTCTGGTTTTGTTCCTCGAGCTGTGGTTTTCCTCCTCTAGCTCTGGTTGTCTTCCTCGGGCTCTGGTTTTCTTCCTCGAGGACTAGTTTTGTTCCTCGGGCTCTGGTTTTTTTCCTCGGGCCCTCTTTTTGTTCTTCGGGATCTGGTTTTGTTCCTCGGGATCTGGTTTCGTTCCTCAGGCTCTGGTTTCTTTCCTCGGGCTCTGGTTTTGTTCCTCGAGCTGTGGTTTTGCTCCTCTAGCTCTGGTTGTCGTCCTCGGGCTCTGGTTTTCTTCCTCGGGCTCTGGTTTTCTTCCTCGAGATCTGGTTTTGTTGCCCGGGCTCTGGTTTTGTTCTTCCAGCTCTGCTTTAGCTCCTCGGGCTCTGGTTTGGGTCCAACGGTCTCGTTTTGTTCCTCGGGCCCACCATTTGTTCCTCCGTGTCTGGTTTTGTTCCTCGGGTTCTGGTTTTCTTCCTCGGGCTCTGGTTTAATTTCTCGGGTTCTGGTTTTGTTCCTCGAGCTCTGTTTTAGTTCCATTGGCTCTGGTTTTGTTCCTCAGGCTCTGGTTTTTTTCCTCGGGCTCTGGTTTTGTTCCTCGGACTCTAGTATAATTCCACGGGCTCTGGTTTTGTTCCTTGGGGCATCCTTTTGTTCTTCGCAATCTGGTTTTGCTCCTCGGGATCTGGTTTTGTTCCTCGGGCTCTGGTTTCTTTCCTCGGGAGCTCGTTTTGTTCCTCGAGCTGTGGTTTTACTCCTCTAGCTCTCATTGTCTTCCTCGGGCCCTGGTTTTCTTCCTCGGGATCTGCTTTTCTTCCTCAATGGCTAGGTTTGTTCCTTGGGGTCTGGTTTTGTTCCTCGGGCCCTCCTTTTGTTCTTTGGGATCTGGTTTTGTTCCTTGGGTTCTGGTTTTCTTCCTTGGGCTCTGGTTTCTTTCCTCGGGAGCTCGTTTTGTTCCTCGAGCTGTGGTTTTGCTCCTCTAGCTCTCGTTGTCTTCCTCGGGCTCTGGTATTCTTCCTCGAGGGCTAGTTTTGTTCCTCGGGGTCTCGTTTTATTCCTCGGACCCTCCTTTTGTTCTTCGGGACCTTCTTTTGTTCCTTGGGCTCTGGTTTCTTTCCTCGGGCTCTGGTTTTGTTCCTCGAGCTGTGGTTTTGCTCCTCTAGCTCTGGTTGTCTTCCTCGGGCTCTGCTTTTCTTCCTCGGGCTCTGGTTTTCTTCCTCGAGGGCTGGTTTTGTTGCCCGGGCTCTGGTTTTGTTCTTCCAGCTCTGCTTTAACTCCTCGGGCTCTGGTTTGGGTCCACGGGTCTCGTTTTGTTCCTCAGGCCCACCATTTTTTCCTCCGTCTCTGGTTTTTTTCCTCGGGTTCTGGTGTTCTTCCTCGGGCTCTGGTTTAATTTCTCGGGTTCTGGTTTTGTTCCTCGAGCTCTGGTTTAGTTCCATTGGCTCTGGTTTTGTTCCTCAGGCTCTGGTTTTTTTCCTCGGGCTCTGGTTTTGTTCCTCGGACTCTAGTATAATTCCACGGGCCTTGGTTTTGTTCCTTGGGGCCTCCTTTTGTTCTTCGCGATCTGGTTTTGTTCCTCGGGCTCTGGTTTTGTTCCTTGGGCTCTGGTTTCTTTCCTCGGGAGCTCGTTTTGTTCCTCGAGCTGTGGTTTTGCTCCTCTAGCAATGGTTGTCTTCCTCGGGCTCTGGTTTTCCTCCTCGAGGGCTAGTTTTGTTCCTCGGGCTCTGGTTTTATTCCTCGGACCCTCCTTTTGTTCTTCGGGACCTATTTTTGTTCCTTGGGCTCCGGTTTCTTTCCTCGGGCTCTGGTTTTGTTCCTCGAGCTGTGGTTTTGCTCCTCTAGCTCTGGTTGTCTTCCTCGGGCTCTGCTTTTCTTCCTCGGGCTCTGCTTTTCTTCCTCGAGGGCTGGTTTTGTTCCCCGGGCTCTGGTTTTGTTCTTCCAGCTCTGCTTTAGCTCCTCGGGCTCTGGTTTGGGTCCACAGGTCTTGTTTTGTTCCTCAGGCCCACCATTTCTTCCTGGGTCTCTGGTTTTGTTCCTCGGGTTCTGGTTTTGTTCCTCGGGCTCTGGTTTAATTTCTCGGGTTCTGGTTTTGTTCCTCGAGCTCTGGTTTAGTTCCATTGGCTCTGGTTTTCTTCCTCAGGCTCTGGTTTATTTCCTCGGGCTCTGGTTTTGTTCCTCGAGGCCTCCTTTTGTTCTTCGCGATCTGATTTTGTTCCTCGAGCTGTGGTTTTTCTCCTCTAGCTCTGGTTGTCTTCCTCGGGCTCTGGTTTTCTTCCTCGAGGGCTAGTTTTGTTCCTCGGGCTCTGGTTTTTTTCCTCAGGCCCTCCTTTTGTTCTTCGCGATCTGGTTTTGTTCCACGGGATCTGGTTTCGTTCCTCAGGCTCTGGTTTCTTTCCTCGGGCTCTGGTTTTCTTCCTCGAGGGCTGGTTTTGTTCCCCGGGCTCTGGTTTTGTTCTTCCAGGTTTGCTTTAACTCCTTGGGCTCTGGTTTGGGTCCACGGGTCTCGTTTTGTTCCTCAGGCCCGCCATTTGTTCCTCGGTCTCTGGTTTTGTTCCTCGGGCTCTGGTTTTCTTCCTCGGGCTCTGGTTTAATTTCTCGCGTTCTGGTTTTGTTCCTCGAGCTCTGTTTTAGTTCCATTGGCTCTGGTTTTCTTCCTCAGGCTCTGCTTTTTTTCCTCGGGCTCTGGTTTTGTTCCTTGGGGCCTCCTTTTGTTATTCGCGATCTGATTTTGTTCCTCGGGCTCTGGTTTCCTTCCTCGGGCTCTGGTTTCTTTCCTCGGGCTCTGGTTTTCTTCCTCGGGCTTTGCTTTTCTTCCTCGAGGGCTAGTTTTGTTCCTTGGGGTCTGGTTTTATTCCTCGGGCCCTCCTTTTGTTCTTCGGTATCTGGTTTTGTTCCTCGGGCTCTGGTTTTCTTCCTCGGGCTCTGGTTTCTTTCCTCGGGAGCTCGTTTTGTTCCTCGAGCTGTGGTTTTGCTCCTCTAGCTCTGGTTTTCTTCCTCGGGCTCTGCTTTTCTTCCTCGGGCTCTGCTTTTCTTCCTCGAGGGCTAGTTCTGTTCCTCGGGCTCTGGTTTTATTCCTCGGGCCCTCCTTTTGTTCTTCGGTATCTGGTTTTGTTCCTCGGGATCTGGTTTTCTTCCTCGGGCTCTGGTTTATTTCCTCGGGCTCTGGTTTTGTTCCTCGAGCTGTGGTTTTGCTCCTCTAGCTCTGGTTGTCTTCCTCGGGCTCTGGTATTCTTCCTCGAGGGCTAATTTTGTTCCTCGGGCTCTGGTTTTTTTCCTCGGGCTCTGGTTTTCTTCCTCGAGGGCTGGTTTTGTTCCCCGGGCTCTGGTTTTGTTCTTCCAGCTCTGCTTTAGTTCCTCGGGCTCTGGTTTGGGTCCATGGGTCTCGTTTTGTTCCTCGGGCCCACCATTTCTTCCTCGGTCTCTGGTTTTATTCCTCGGGTTCTGGTTTTCTTCCTCGGGCTCTGGTTTAATTTCTCGGGTTCTGGTTTTGTTCCTCGAGCTCTGCTTTAGTCCCATTGGCTCTGGTTTTGTTCCTCAGGCTCTGGTTTCTTTCCTCGGGCTCTGGTTTTGTTCCTTGGACTCTAGTATAATTCCACGGGCTCTGTTTTTTTTCCTTGGGGCCTCCTTTTGTTCTTCGCAATCTGGTTTTGTTCCTTGGGCTCCGGTTTTCTTCCTCGGGCTCTGGTTTCTTTCCTCGGGCTCTGGTTTCTTTCCTCGGGCTCTGGTTTTCTTCCTCGGGCTTTGCTTTTCTTCCTCGAGGGCTAGTTTTGTTCCTTTGGGTCTGGTTTTATTCCTCGGGCCCTCCTTTTGTTCTTCGGTATCTGGTTTTGTTCCTTGGGCTCTGGTTTTCTTCCTCGGGCTCTGGTTTCTTTCCTCGGGAGCTCGTTTTGTTCCTCGAGCTGTGGTTTTGCTCCTCTAGCTCTGGTTGTATTCCTTGGGCTCTGGTTTTCTTCCTCGAGGGCTAGTTTTGTTCCTCGGGGTCTCGTTTTATTCCTCGGACCCTCCTTTTGTTCTTCGGGACCTGCTTTTGTTCCTTGGGCTCTGGTTTCTTTCCTCGGGCTCTGGTTTTGTTCCTCGAACTGTGGTTTTGCTCCTCTAGCTCTGGTTGTCTTCCTCGGGCTCTGCTTTTCTTCCTCGGGCTCTGCTTTTCTTCCTCGAGGGCTGGTTTTGTTGCCCGGGCTCTGGTTTTGTTCTTCCAGCTCTGCTTTAGCTCCTCGGGCTCTGGTTTGGGTCCATGGGTCTCGTTTTCTTCCTCGGGCCCACCATTTCTTCCTCGGTCTCTGGTTTTGTTCCGCGGGCTCTGGGTTGTTCCTCGGGCTCTGGTTTAATTTCTCGGGTTCTGGTTTTGTTCCTCGAGCTCTGTTTTAGTTCCATTGGCTCTGGTTTTGTTCCTCAGGCTCTGGTTTTTTTCCTCGGGCTCTGGTTTTGTTCCTCGGGGCCTCCTTTTGTTCTTCGCGATCTGATTTTGTTCCTCGGGCTCTGGTTTCGTTGCTCGGGCTCTGGTTTCTTTCCTCGGGCTCTGGTTTTCTTCCTCGGGCTTTTCTTTTCTTCCTCGAGGGCTAGTTTTGTTCCTTGGGGTCTGGTTTTATTCCTCGGGCCCTCCTTTTGTTCTTCGGTATCTGGTTTTGTTCCTCGGGCTCTGGTTTTCTTCCTCGGGCTCTGGTTTCTTTCCTCGGGAGCTCGTTTTGTTCCTCGAGCTGTGGTTTTGCTCCTCTAGCTCTGGTTTTCTTCCTCGGGCTCTGCTTTTCTTCCTCGGGCTCTGCTTTTCTTCCTCGAGGGCTAGTTCTGTTCCTCGGGCTCTGGTTTTATTCCTCGGGCCCTCCTTTTGTTCTTCGGTATCTGGTTTTGTTCCTCGGGCTCTGGTTTTCTTCCTCGGGCTCTGGTTTAATTTCTCGCGTTCTGGTTTTGTTCCTCGAGCTCTGTTTTAGTTCCATTGGCTCTGGTTTTGTTCCTCAGGCTCTGTTTTTTTTCCTCGGTCTCTGGTTTTGTTCTTCCAGCTCTGCTTTAGATCCTCGGGCTCTGGTTTGGGTCCATGGGTCTCGTTTTGATCCTCGGGCCCGACATTTCTTCCTCAGGCTCTGGTTTTTTTCCTCGGGCTCTGGTTTCCTTCCTCGGGCTCTGGTTTCTTTCCTCGGGCTCTGGTTTTCTTCCTCGGGCTTTGCTTTTCTTTCTCGAGGGCTAGTTTTGTTCCTTGGGGTCTGGTTTTATTCCTCGGGCCCTCCTTTTGTTCTTCGGTATCTGGTTTTGTTCTTTGGGATCTGGTTTTCTTCCTCGGGCTCTGGTTTATTTCCTCGGGCTCTGGTTTTGTTCCTCGAGCTGTGGTTTTGCTCCTCTAGCTCTGGTTTTTTTCCTCGGGCTCTGGTTTCTTCCTCGAGGGCTGGTTTTGTTCCCCGGGCTCTGGTTTTGTTCTTCCAGCTCTGCTTTAGCTCCTCGGGCTCTGGTTTGGGTCCATGGGTCTCGTTTTGTTCCTCGAGCCCACCATTTCTTCCTCGGTCTCTGGTTTTGTTCCTCGGGTTCTGGTTTTCTTCCTCGGGCTCTGGTTTAATTTCTCGGGTTCTGGTTTTGTTCCTCGAGCTCTGGTTTAGTTCCATTGGCTCTGGTTTTGTTCCTCTGGGCCTCCTTTTGTTCTTCGCGATGTGCTTTTTTTCCTCGGGCTCTGGTTTCTTTCCTCGGGCTCTGGTTTTGTTCCTCGAGCTGGGGTTTTGCTCCTCTAGCTCTCGTTGTCTTCCTCGGGCTCTGGTTTTCTTCCTCGGGCTCTGGTTTTCTTCCTCGGGCTCTGCTTTTCTTCCTCGAGGGCTGGTTTTGTTCCCCGGGCTCTGGTTTTGTTCTTCCAGCTCTGCTTTAGCTCCTCGGGCTCTGGTTTGGGTCCATGGGTCTCGTTTTCTTCCTCGGGCCCACCATTTCTTCCTCGGTCTCTGGTTTTGTTCCGCGGGCTCTGGGTTGTTCCTCGGGCTCTGGTTTAATTTCTCGGGTTCTGGTTTTGTTCCTCGAGCTCTGTTTTAGTTCCATTGGCTCTGGTTTTGTTCCTCAGGCTCTGGTTTTTTTCCTCGGGCTCTGGTTTTGTTCCTCGGGGCCTCCTTTTGTTCTTCGCGATCTGATTTTGTTCCTCGGGCTCTGGTTTCCTTCCTCGGGCTCTGGTTTCTTTCCTCGGGCTCTGGTTTTCTTCCTCGGGCTTTGCTTTTCTTCCTCGAGGCTAGTTTTGTTCCTTGGGGTCTGGTTTTATTCCTCGGGCCCTCCTTTTGTTCTTCGGTATCTGGTTTTGTTCCTCGGGCTCTGGTTTTCTTCCTCGGGCTCTGGTTTCTTTCCTCGGGAGCTCGTTTTGTTCCTCGAGCTGTGGTTTTGCTCCTCTAGCTCTGGTTTTCTTCCTCGGGCTCTGCTTTTCTTCCTCGGGCTCTGCTTTTCTTCCTCGAGGGCTAGTTCTGTTCCTCGGGCTCTGGTTTTATTCCTCGGGCCCTCCTTTTGTTCTTCGGTATCTGGTTTTGTTCCTCGGGCTCTGGTTTTCTTCCTCGGGCTCTGGTTTAATTTCTCGCGTTCTGGTTTTGTTCCTCGAGCTCTGTTTTAGTTCCATTGGCTCTGGTTTTGTTCCTCAGGCTCTGTTTTTTTTCCTTAGTCTCTGGTTTTGTTCTTCCAGCTCTGCTTTAGCTCCTCGGGCTCTGGTTTGGGTCCATGCGTCTCGTTTTGATCCTCGGGCCCGACATTTCTTCCTCAGGCTCTGGTTTTTTTCCTCGGGCTCTGGTTTCCTTCCTCGGGCTCTGGTTTCTTTCCTCGGGCTCTGGTTTTCTTCCTCGGGCTTTGCTTTTCTTCCTCGAGGGCTAGTTTTTTTCCTCGGGGTCTCGTTTTATTCCTCGGACCCTCCTTTTGTTCTTCGGGACCTGTTTTTCTTCCTTGGGCTCTGGTTTCTTTCCTCGGGCTCTAGTTTTGTTCCTCGAGCTGTGGTATTGCTCCTCTAGCTCTCGTTGTCTTCCTCGGGCTCTGCTTTTCTTCCTCGGGCTCTGGTTTTCTTCCTCGAGGGCTGGTTTTGTTGCCCAGGCTCTGGTTTTGTTCTTCCAGCTCTGCTTTAGTTCCTCGGGCTCTGGTTTGGGTCCACGGGTGTCGTTTTGTTCCTCAGGCCCACCATTTCTTCCTGGGTCTCTGGTTTTGTTCCTCGGGCTCTGGTTTTGTTCCTCGGGCTCTGGTTTAATTTCTCGGGTTCTGGTTTTGTTCCTCGAGCTCTGGTTTAGTTCCATTGGCTCTGGTTTTGTTCCTCAGGCTCTGGTTTTTTTCCTCGGGCTCTGGTTTTGTTCCTTGGACTCGAGTATAATTCCACGGGCTCTGGTATTGTTCCTTGGGGCCTCCTTTTGTTCTTCGCGATCTGGTTTTGTTCCTCGGGATCTGGTTTTGTTCCTCGGGCTCTGGTTTTGTTCCTTGGACTCGAGTATAATTCCACGGGCTCTGGTATTCTTCCTTGGGGCCTCCTTTTGTTCTTCGCGATCTGATTTTGTTCCTCGGGCTCTGGTTTCGTTGCTCGGGCTCTGGTTTCTTTCCTCGGGCTCTGGTTTTGTTCCTCGAGCTGGGGTTTTGCTCCTCTAGCTCTCGTTGTCTTCCTCGGGCTCTGGTTTTCTTCCTCAGGCTCTGCTTTTCTTCCTCGAGGGCTAGTTTTGTTCCTCGGGGACTCGTTTTATTCCTCGGACCCTCCTTTTGTTCTTCGGGACCTGTTTTTCTTTCTTGGGCTCTGGTTTCTTTCCTCGGGCTCTGGTTTTGTTCCTCGAGCTGTGGTTTTGCTCCTCTAGCTCTGGTTGTCTTCCTCAGGCTCTGGTTTTTTTCCTCGGGCTCTGGTTTTGTTCCTCGGATTCTAGTATAATTCCACGGGCTCTGGTTTTGTTCCTTGGGGCCTCCTTTTATTCTTCGCGATCTAGTTTTGTTCCTCGGGATCTGGTTTTGTTCCTCGGGCTCTGGTTTCTTTCCTCGGGAGCTCGTTTTGTTCCTCGAGCTGTGGTTTTGCTGCTCTAGCTCTCATTGTCTTCCTCGGGAGCTCGTTTTCTTCCTCGGGCTATGGTTTTCTTCCTCGATGGCTAGTTCTGTTCCTTGGGGTCTCGTTTTATTCCTCGGGCCCTCCTTTTGTTCTTCGGGATCTGGTTTTGTTCCTCGGGCTCTGGTTTTCTTCCTCGGGCTCTGGTTTCTTTCCTCGGGCTCTGGTTTTGTTCCTCGAGCTGTGGTTTTGCTCCTCTAGCTCTGGTTGTCTTCCTCGGGCTCTGGTATTCTTCCTCGAGGGCTAGTTTTGTTCCTCGGGGTCTCGTTTTCTTCCTTGGACTCTCCTTTTGTTCTTCGGGACCTGTTTTTGTTCCTCGGGCTCTGGTTTCTTTCCTTGGGCTCTGGTTTTGTTCCTCGAGCTGTGGTTTTGCTCCTCTAGCTCTGGTTATCTTCCTCGGGCTCTGGTTTTCTTCCTCGGGCTCTGGTTTTCTTCCTCGAGGGCTGGTTTTGTTGCCTGGGCTCTGGTTTTGTTCCTCGGGGCCTCCTTTTATTCTTCGGGATCTGATTTTGTTCCTCGGGCTCTGGTTTCGTTCCTCGGGCTCTGGTTTCTTTCGTTGGGCGCTGGTTTTGTTCCTCGAGCTGTGGTTTTGCTCCTCTAGCTCTGGTTGTCTTCCTCGGGCTCTGTTTTTCTTCCTCGGGCTCTGGTTTTCTTCCTCGAGGGCTGGTTTTGTTGCCCGGGCTCTGGTTTTGTTCTTCCAGCTCTGCTTTAGCTCCTCGGGCTCTGGTTTAGTTCCACGGGACTCGTTTTGTTCCTCGGGCCCACCATTTGTTCCTCCGTCTCTGGTTTTGTTCCTCGGCTTCTGGTGTTCTTCCTCGGGCTGTGGTTTAATTTCTCGGGTTCTGGTTTTGTTCCTCGAGCTCTGGTTTAGTTCCATTGACTCTGGTTTTGTTCCTCAGGCTCTGGTTTCTTTCCTCGGGCTCTGGTTTTGTTCCTTGGACTCTAGTATAATTCCATGGGCTCTGTTTTTTTTCCTTGGGGCCTCCTTTTGTTCTTCGCGATCTGATTTTGTTCCTCGGGCTCTGGTTTCGTTGCTCGGGCTCTGGTTTCTTTCCTCGGGCTCTGGTTTTCTTCCTCGGGCTTTGCTTTTCTTCCTCGAGGGCTAGTTTTGTTCCTTGGGGTCTGGTTTTATTCCTCGGGCCCTCCTTTTGTTCTTCGGTATCTGGTTTTGTTCCTCGGGCTCTGGTTTTCTTCCTTGGACTCGAGTATAATTCCACGGGCTCTGGTATTCTTCCTTGGGGCCTCCTTTTGTTCTTCGTGATCTGATTTTGTTCCTCGGGCTCTGGTTTCGTTGCTCGGGCTCTGGTTTCTTTCCTCGGGCTCTGGTTTTGTTCCTCGAGCTCTGGTTTAGTTCCATTGGCTCTGGTTTTGTTCCTCTGGGCCTCCTTTTGTTCTTCGCGATGTGCTTTTGTTCCTCGGGCTCTGGTTTCTTTCCTCGGGCTCTGGTTTTTTTCCTCGAGCTGGGGTTTTGCTCCTCTAGCTCTCGTTGTCTTCCTCGGGCTCTGGTTTTCTTCCTCAGGCTCTGCTTTTCTTCCTCGAGGGCTAGTTTTGTTCCTCGGGGTCTCGTTTTATTCCTCGGACCCTCCTTTTGTTCTTCGGGACCTGTTTTTCTTTCTTGGGCTCTGGTTTCTTTCCTCGGGCTCTGGTTTTGTTCCTCGAGCTGTGGTTTTGCTCCTCTAGCTCTGGTTGTCTTCCTCGGGCTCTGGTTTTTTTCCTCGGGCTCTGGTTTTGTTCCTCGGACTCTAGTATAATTCCACGGTCTCTGGTTTTGTTCCTTGGGGCCTCCTTTTATTCTTCG
This sequence comes from Calonectris borealis, assembly GCF_964195595.1. Classification (NCBI taxonomy): domain Eukaryota; kingdom Metazoa; phylum Chordata; class Aves; order Procellariiformes; family Procellariidae; genus Calonectris; species Calonectris borealis. The sequence continues at coordinate 899,085 of NC_134326.1, forward strand.
CGATCTGGTTTTGTTCCTCGCGATCTGGTTTTGTTCCTCGGGCTCTGGTTTCTTTCCTCGGGAGCTCGTTTTGTTCCTCGAGCTGTGGTTTTGCTGCTCTAGCTCTCATTGTCTTCCTCGGGAGCTCGTTTTCTTCCTCGGGCTATGGTTTTCTTCCTCGAGGGCTAGTTCTGTTCCTTGGGGTCTCGTTTTATTCCTCGGGCCCTCCTTTTGTTCTTCGGGATCTGGTTTTGTTCCTCGGGCTCTGGTTTTCTTCCTCGGGCTCTGGTTTCTTTCCTCGGGCTCTGGTTTTGTTCCTCGAACTGTGGTTTTGCTCCTCTAGCTCTGGTTGTCTTCCTCGGGCTCTGGTATTCTTCCTCGAGGGCTAGTTTTGTTCCTCGGGGTCTCGTTTTCTTCCTTGGAGTCTCCTTTTGTTCTTCGGGACCTGTTTTTGTTCCTCGGGCTCTGGTTTCTTTCCTTGGGCTCTGGTTTTGTTCCTCGAGCTGGGGTTTTGCTCCTCTAGCTCTCGTTGTCTTCCTCGGGCTCTGGTTTTCTTCCTCAGGCTCTGCTTTTCTTCCTCGAGGGCTAGTTTTGTTCCTCGGGGACTCGTTTTATTCCTCGGACCCTCCTTTTGTTCTTCGGGACCTGTTTTTCTTTCTTGGGCTCTGGTTTCTTTCCTCGGGCTCTGGTTTTGTTCCTCGAGCTGTGGTTTTGCTCCTCTAGCTCTGGTTGTCTTCCTCAGGCTCTGGTTTTTTTCCTCGGGCTCTGGTTTTGTTCCTCGGACTCTAGTATAATTCCACGGGCTCTGGTTTTGTTCCTTGGGGCCTCCTTTTATTCTTCGCGATCTGGTTTTGTTCCTCGGGATCTGGTTTTGTTCCTCGGGCTCTGGTTTCTTTCCTCGGGAGCTCGTTTTGTTCCTCGAGCTGTGGTTTTGCTGCTCTAGCTCTCATTGTCTTCCTCGGGAGCTCGTTTTCTTCCTCGGGCTATGGTTTTCTTCCTCGAGGGCTAGTTCTGTTCCTTGGGGTCTCGTTTTATTCCTCGGGCCCTCCTTTTGTTCTTCGGGATCTGGTTTTGTTCCTCGGGCTCTGGTTTTCTTCCTCGGGCTCTGGTTTCTTTCCTCGGGCTCTGGTTTTGTTCCTCGAGCTGTGGTTTTGCTCCTCTAGCTCTGGTTGTCTTCCTCGGGCTCTGGTATTCTTCCTCGAGGGCTAGTTTTGTTCCTCGGGGTCTCGTTTTCTTCCTTGGACTCTCCTTTTGTTCTTCGGGACCTGTTTTTGTTCCTCGGGCTCTGGTTTCTTTCCTTGGGCTCTGGTTTTGTTCCTCGAGCTGTGGTTTTGCTCCTCTAGCTCTGGTTATCTTCCTCGGGCTCTGGTTTTCTTCCTCGGGCTCTGGTTTTCTTCCTCGAGGGCTGGTTTTGTTGCCTGGGCTCTGGTTTTGTTCCTCGGGGCCTCCTTTTATTCTTCGGGATCTGATTTTGTTCCTCGGGCTCTGGTTTCGTTCCTCGGGCTCTGGTTTCTTTCGTTGGGCGCTGGTTTTGTTCCTCGAGCTGTGGTTTTGCTCCTCTAGCTCTCGTTGTCTTCCTCGGGCTCTGTTTTTCTTCCTCGGGCTCTGGTTTTCTTCCTCGAGGGCTGGTTTTGTTGCCCGGGCTCTGGTTTTGTTCTTCCAGCTCTGCTTTAGCTCCTCGGGCTCTGGTTTAGTTCCACGGGACTCGTTTTGTTCCTCGGGCCCACCATTTGTTCCTCCGTCTCTGGTTTTGTTCCTCGGCTTCTGGTGTTCTTCCTCGGGCTGTGGTTTAATTTCTCGGGTTCTGGTTTTGTTCCTCGAGCTCTGGTTTAGTTCCATTGACTCTGGTTTTGTTCCTCAGGCTCTGGTTTCTTTCCTCGGGCTCTGGTTTTGTTCCTTGGACTCTAGTATAATTCCATGGGCTCTGTTTTTTTTCCTTGGGGCCTCCTTTTGTTCTTCGCGATCTGATTTTGTTCCTCGGGCTCTGGTTTCGTTGCTCGGGCTCTGGTTTCTTTCCTCGGGCTCTGGTTTTCTTCCTCGGGCTTTGCTTTTCTTCCTCGAGGGCTAGTTTTGTTCCTTGGGGTCTGGTTTTATTCCTCGGGCCCTCCTTTTGTTCTTCGGTATCTGGTTTTGTTCCTCGGGCTCTGGTTTTCTTCCTTGGACTCGAGTATAATTCCACGGGCTCTGGTATTCTTCCTTGGGGCCTCCTTTTGTTCTTCGTGATCTGATTTTGTTCCTCGGGCTCTGGTTTCGTTGCTCGGGCTCTGGTTTCTTTCCTCGGGCTCTGGTTTTGTTCCTCGAGCTCTGGTTTAGTTCCATTGGCTCTGGTTTTGTTCCTCTGGGCCTCCTTTTGTTCTTCGCGATGTGCTTTTGTTCCTCGGGCTCTGGTTTCTTTCCTCGGGCTCTGGTTTTTTTCCTCGAGCTGGGGTTTTGCTCCTCTAGCTCTCGTTGTCTTCCTCGGGCTCTGGTTTTCTTCCTCAGGCTCTGCTTTTCTTCCTCGAGGGCTAGTTTTGTTCCTCGGGGTCTCGTTTTATTCCTCGGACCCTCCTTTTGTTCTTCGGGACCTGTTTTTCTTTCTTGGGCTCTGGTTTCTTTCCTCGGGCTCTGGTTTTGTTCCTCGAGCTGTGGTTTTGCTCCTCTAGCTCTGGTTGTCTTCCTCGGGCTCTGGTTTTTTTCCTCGGGCTCTGGTTTTGTTCCTCGGACTCTAGTATAATTCCACGGTCTCTGGTTTTGTTCCTTGGGGCCTCCTTTTATTCTTCGCGATCTGGTTTTGTTCCTCGGGATCTGGTTTTGTTCCTCGGGCTCTGGTTTCTTTCCTCGGGAGCTCGTTTTGTTCCTCGAGCTGTGGTTTTGCTGCTCTAGCTCTCATTGTCTTCCTCGGGAGCTCGTTTTCTTCCTCGGGCTATGGTTTTCTTCCTCGAGGGCTAGTTCTGTTCCTTGGGGTCTCGTTTTATTCCTCGGGCCCTCCTTTTGTTCTTCGGGATCTGGTTTTGTTCCTCGGGCTCTGGTTTTCTTACTCGGGCTCTGGTTTCTTTCCTCGGGCTCTGGTTTTGTTCCTCGAGCTGTGGTTTTGCTCCTCTAGCTCTGGTTGTCTTCCTCGGGCTCTGGTATTCTTCCTCGAGGGCTAGTTTTGTTCCTCGGGGTCTCGTTTTCTTCCTTGGAGTCTCCTTTTGTTCTTCGGGACCTGTTTTTGTTCCTCGGGCTCTGGTTTCTTTCCTTGGGCTCTGGTTTTGTTCCTCGAGCTGTGGTTTTGCTCCTCTAGCTCTCGTTGTCTTCCTCGGGCTCTGGTTTTCTTCCTCGGGCTTTGCTTTTTTCCTCGAGGGCTAGTTTTGTTCCTTGGGGTCTGGTTTTATTCCTCGGGCCCTCCTTTTGTTCTTCGGTATCTGGTTTTGTTCTTCGGGATCTGGTTTTCTTCCTCGGGCTCTGGTTTATTTCCTCGGGCTCTGGTTTTGTTCCTCGAGCTGTGGTTTTGCTCCTCTAGCTCTCGTTGTCTTCCTCGGGCTCTGGTTTTGTTCCTCGGGCTCTGGTTTTCTTCCTCGGGCTCTGGTTTTCTTCCTCGAGGGCTGGTTTTGTTCCCCGGGCTCTGGTTTTGTTCTTCCAGCTCTGCTTTAGCTCCTCGGGCTCTTGTTTGGGTCCATGGGTCTCGTTTTCTTCCTCGGGCCCACCATTTCTTCCTCGGTCTCTGGTTTTGTTCCGCGGGCTCTGGGTTGTTCCTCGGGCTCTGGTTTAATTTCTCGGGTTCTGGTTTTGTTCCTCGAGCTCTGTTTTAGTTCCATTGGCTCTGGTTTTTGTTCCTCAGGCTCTGGTTTTTTTCCTCGGGCTCTGGTTTTGTTCCTCGGGGCCTCCTTTTGTTCTTCGCGATCTGATTTTGTTCCTCGGGCTCTGGTTTCCTTCCTCGGGCTCTGGTTTCTTTCCTCGGGCTCTGGTTTTCTTCCTCGGGCTTTGCTTTTCTTCCTCGAGGGCTAGTTTTGTTCCTTGGGGTCTGGTTTTATTCCTCGGGCCCTCCTTTTGTTCTTCGGTATCTGGTTTTGTTCCTCGGGCTCTGGTTTTCTTCCTCGGGCTCTGGTTTCTTTCCTCGGGAGCTCGTTTTGTTCCTCGAGCTGTGGTTTTGCTCCTCTAGCTCTGGTTTTCTTCCTCGGGCTCTGCTTTTCTTCCTCGGGCTCTGCTTTTCTTCCTCGAGGGCTAGTTCTGTTCCTCGGGCTCTGGTTTTATTCCTCGGGCCCTCCTTTTGTTCTTCGGTATCTGGTTTTGTTCCTCGGGCTCTGGTTTTCTTCCTCGGGCTCTGGTTTAATTTCTCGCGTTCTGGTTTTGTTCCTCGAGCTCTGTTTTAGTTCCATTGGCTCTGGTTTTGTTCCTCAGGCTCTGTTTTTTTTCCTTAGTCTCTGGTTTTGTTCTTCCAGCTCTGCTTTAGATCCTCGGGCTCTGGTTTGGGTCCATGGGTCTCGTTTCGATCCTCGGGCCCGACATTTCTTCCTCAGGCTCTGGTTTTTTTCCTCGGGCTCTGGTTTCCTTCCTCGGGCTCTGGTTTCTTTCCTCGGGCTCTGGTTTTCTTCCTCGGGCTTTGCTTTTCTTCCTCGAGGGCTAGTTTTGTTCCTTGGGGTCTGGTTTTATTCCTCGGGCCCTCCTTTTGTTCTTCGGTATCTGGTTTTGTTCTTCGGGATCTGGTTTTCTTCCTCGGGCTCTGGTTTATTTCCTCGGGCTCTGGTTTTGTTCCTCGTGCTGTGGTTTTGCTCCTCTAGCTCTGGTTTTTTTCCTCGGGCTCTGGTTTCTTCCTCGAGGGCTGGTTTTGTTCCCCGGTCTCTGGTTTTGTTCTTCCAGCTCTGCTTTAGCTCCTCGGGCTCTGGTTTGGGTCCATGGGTCTCGTTTTGTTCCTCGGGCTCACCATTTCTTCCTCGGTCTCTGGTTTTGTTCCTCGGGTTCTGGTTTTCTTCCTCGGGCTCTGGTTTAATTTCTCGGGTTCTGGTTTTGTTCCTCGAGCTCTGGTTTAGTTCCATTGGCTCTGGTTTTGTTCCTCTGGGCCTCCTTTTGTTCTTCGCGATGTGCTTTTGTTCCTCGGGCTCTGGTTTCTTTCCTCGGGCTCTGGTTTTGTTCCTCGAGCTGGGGTTTTGCTCCTCTAGCTCTCGTTGTCTTCCTCGGGCTCTGGTTTTCTTCCTCAGGCTCTGCTTTTCTTCCTCGAGGGCTAGTTTTGTTCCTCGGGGTCTCGTTTTATTCCTCGGACCCTCCTTTTGTTCTTCGGGACCTGTTTTTCTTTCTTGGGCTCTGGTTTCTTTCCTCGGGCTCTGGTTTTGTTCCTCGAGCTGTGGTTTTGCTCCTCTAGCTCTGGTTGTCTTCCTCGGGCTCTGGTTTTTTTCCTCGGGCTCTGGTTTTGTTCCTCGGACTCTAGTATAATTCCACGGGCTCTGGTTTTGTTCCTTGGGGCCTCCTTTTATTCTTCGCGATCTGGTTTTGTTCCTCGGGATCTGGTTTTCTTCCTCGGGCTCTGGTTTCTTTCCTCGGGAGCTCGTTTTGTTCCTCGAGCTGTGGTTTTGCTGCTCTAGCTCTCATTGTCTTCCTCGGGAGCTCGTTTTCTTCCTCGGGCTATGGTTTTCTTCCTCGAGGGCTAGTTCTGTTCCTTGGGGTCTCGTTTTATTCCTCGGGCCCTCCTTTTGTTCTTCGGGATCTGGTTTTGTTCCTCGGGCTCTGGTTTTCTTCCTCGGGCTCTGGTTTCTTTCCTCGGGCTCTGGTTTTGTTCCTCGAGCTGTGGTTTTGCTCCTCTAGCTCTGGTTGTCTTCCTCGGGCTCTGGTATTCTTCCTCGAGGGCTAGTTTTGTTCCTCGGGGTCTCGTTTTCTTCCTTGGAGTCTCCTTTTGTTCTTCGGGACCTGTTTTTGTTCCTCGGGCTCTGGTTTCTTTCCTTGGGCTCTGGTTTTGTTCCTCGAGCTGTGGTTTTGCTCCTCTAGCTCTCGTTGTCTTCCTCGGGCTCTGGTTTTGTTCCTCGGGCTCTGGTTTTCTTCCTCGGGCTCTGGTTTTCTTCCTCGAGGGCTGGTTTTGTTCCCCGGGCTCTGGTTTTGTTCTTCCAGCTCTGCTTTAGCTCCTCGGGCTCTGGTTTGGGTCCATGGGTCTCGTTTTCTTCCTCGGGCCCACCATTTCTTCCTCGGTCTCTGGTTTTGTTCCGCGGGCTCTGGGTTGTTCCTCGGGCTCTGGTTTAATTTCTCGGGTTCTGGTTTTGTTCCTCGAGCTCTGTTTTAGTTCCATTGGCTCTGGTTTTGTTCCTCAGGCTCTGGTTTTTTTCCTCGGGCTCTGGTTTTGTTCCTCGGGGCCTCCTTTTGTTCTTCGCGATCTGATTTTGTTCCTCGGGCTCTGGTTTCCTTCCTCGGGCTCTGGTTTCTTTCCTCGGGCTCTGGTTTTCTTCCTCGGGCTTTGCTTTTCTTCCTCGAGGGCTAGTTTTGTTCCTTGGGGTCTGGTTTTATTCCTCGGGCCCTCCTTTTGTTCTTCGGTATCTGGTTTTGTTCCTCGGGCTCTGGTTTTCTTCCTCGGGCTCTGGTTTCTTTCCTCGGGAGCTCGTTTTGTTCCTCGAGCTGTGGTTTTGCTCCTCTAGCTCTGGTTTTCTTCCTCGGGCTCTGCTTTTCTTCCTCGGGCTCTGCTTTTCTTCCTCGAGGGCTAGTTCTGTTCCTCGGGCTCTGGTTTTATTCCTCGGGCCCTCCTTTTGTTCTTCGGTATCTGTTTTTGTTCCTCGGGCTCTGGTTTTCTTCCTCGGGCTCTGGTTTAATTTCTCGCGTTCTGGTTTTGTTCCTCGAGCTCTGTTTTAGTTCCATTGGCTCTGGTTTTGTTCCTCAGGCTCTGTTTTTTTCCCTCGGTCTCTGGTTTTGTTCTTCCAGCTCTGCTTTAGATCCTCGGGCTCTGGTTTGGGTCCATGGGTCTCGTTTTGATCCTCGGGCCCGACATTTCTTCCTCAGGCTCTGGTTTTTATCCTCGGGCTCTGGTTTCCTTCCTCGGGCTCTGGTTTCTTTCCTCGGGCTCTGGTTTTCTTCCTCGGGCTTTGCTTTTCTTCCTCGAGGGCTAGTTTTGTTCCTTGGGGTCTGGTTTTATTCCTCGGGCCCTCCTTTTGTTCTTCGGTATCTGGTTTTGTTCTTCGGGATCTGGTTTTCTTCCTCGGGCTCTGGTTTATTTCCTCGGGCTCTGGTTTTGTTCCTCGAGCTGTGGTTTTGCTCCTCTAGCTCTGGTTTTTTTCCTCGGGCTCTGGTTTCTTCCTCGAGGGCTGGTTTTGTTCCCCGGTCTCTGGTTTTGTTCTTCCAGCTCTGCTTTAGCTCCTCGGGCTCTGGTTTGGGTCCATGGGTCTCGTTTTGCTCCTCGGGCCCACCATTTCTTCCTCGGTCTCTGGTTTTGTTCCTCGGGTTCTGGTTTTCTTCCTCGGGCTCTGGTTTAATTTCTCGGGTTCTGGTTTTGTTCCTCGAGCTCTGGTTTAGTTCCATTGGCTCTGGTTTTGTTCCTCTGGGCCTCCTTTTGTTCTTCGCGATGTGCTTTTGTTCCTCGGGCTCTGGTTTCTTTCCTCGGGCTCTGGTTTTGTTCCTCGAGCTGGGGTTTTGCTCCTCTAGCTCTCGTTGTCTTCCTCGGGCTCTGGTTTTCTTCCTCAGGCTCTGCTTTTCTTCCTCGAGGGCTAGTTTTGTTCCTCGGGTTCTCATTTTATTCCTCGGACCCTCCTTTTGTTCTTCAGGACCTGTTTTTCTTTCTTGGGCTCTGGTTTCTTTCCTCGGGCTCTGGTTTTGTTCCTCGAGCTGTGGTTTTGCTCCTCTAGCTCTGGTTGTCTTCCTCGGGCTCTGGTTTTTTTCCTCGGGCTCTGGTTTTGTTCCTCGGACTCTAGTATAATTCCACGGGCTCTGGTTTTGTTCCTTGGGGCCTCCTTTTATTCTTCGCGATCTGGTTTTGTTCCTCGGGATCTGGTTTTGTTCCTCGGGCTCTGGTTTCTTTCCTCGGGAGCTCGTTTTGTTCCTCGAGCTGTGGTTTTGCTGCTCTAGCTCTCATTGTCTTCCTCGGGAGCTCGTTTTCTTCCTCGGGCTATGGTTTTCTTCCTCGAGGGCTAGTTCTGTTCCTTGGGGTCTCGTTTTATTCCTCGGGCCCTCCTTTTGTTCTTCGGGATCTGGTTTTGTTCCTCGGGCTCTGGTTTTCTTCCTCGGGCTCTGGTTTCTTTCCTCGGGCTCTGGTTTTGTTCCTCGAGCTGTGGTTTTGCTCCTCTAGCTCTGGTTGTCTTCCTCGGGCTCTGGTATTCTTCCTCGAGGGCTAGTTTTGTTCCTCGGGGTCTCGTTTTCTTCCTTGGAGTCTCCTTTTGTTCTTCGGGACCTGTTTTTGTTCCTCGGGCTCTGGTTTCTTTCCTCGGGCTCTGGTTTTGTTCCTCGAGCTGTGGTTTTGCTCCTCTAGCTCTCGTTGTCTTCCTCGGGCTCTGGTTTTGTTCCTCGGGCTCTG